>NC_135307.1:189876654-190241739 GCF_048772815.1 Callospermophilus lateralis
ACACACACACACACACACTCACACACACACACACTCACACACTCACACAGCCAGGGCGTAGCAAACCCAGAGCTGGCCTCCCTGGGGTTCAAGTGGTTCCTGTCGTTCCCTCTGGGTTGTCTTAATGTGATTTTTTCACCACGTTTTCTCTGTTGCTGCTATTTGTGTCTCAAAATAGCAACAGTAATTATCAGATCGCTGTCCCCCCTTTCCACTGCGGGCTGAACCGGAGTGCCTGTGAGATTCCCCCACCAAACCTCTGAACCCGTCTGAGGCCGCTCATCTGTCTCTCTAAGTCAGCAGAAGGCAGTGCAGGGGACGGTGCCCAGAGCCTGAAGGATCTCAACAGCCCCCCGCTTGCGTCCCTATCTCCCAGGGAAACGCTGCATGGAACCACTGGGCTGGCCCAGACCTCCAGAGAGCAAGAGGTCCTCAAAACTCCGAGTCCTAAGAAACACTGCATCCCCGGATATTACAATAGAAGGAGCTATGGTCATCTCTTGCCTCCTATCTTTTCTCATCCAAGTGACATTCTTCCTTTATTTTTCTCTTTTTCCTATAAGTCCCACTTTCTGTCCCTATTATGCAATGTTTATCCTTTCTCTATCACCTCCTTGATTTTTGTTTTATTTAACAGTTACCTGCACTATTATTTACTTATTTATAAAAATTGATTTCAAATGAACTCATTTAATTTTTTCTTTAAATTGTATTCAGCAATAACATCCATGAACTCATGGATTTATTGTGTTAGTTATACTTTCCCTTTCAAATGCACAACAAATTAAAATCATGACTATTAAGCCACTCATGCTTATACCGCTTAAAATTATCTTGCATATGATTCTTATGCATAGAACAAGTTTGGAAATGATACTGTAGATTAGGGACTAGTAAACCTTTTTCTGTAAAGGACCAAGTAGTCAATATTTTAGGCTTTGCAGACCAAAAGGTAAAAATCAAGGATGTTATGTGAAAAAGAGAAAACACATTTTAATACTTTCTCCTAATCCCTTAAAATTAAAAAAAAAAGCCGGTCCAGGTCACAGGTCTTATGAAAACAGGTGGTAAGCTGAATGAGGGCTCAGGGGCCATAGTCCCTGATTGAAATCATAAAACCAACGTTTATTTGACCCTTCTCTGAAATTTCTGAAACAGCCAGTGGACATGATAAGACCCTCTCACAGGAGGGCTGGGAGGGGTTGTTAGATGGTCCACACACCACCTGGCACAGAACCCTCAGGATCCACCTGAGTCCATCACCAGATTCCTCACCACCATCTTCTCTCTTGAGGCTCTGGCTGGCCCAAGCACTCTGCCCAGCACACAGTAGGTTTGCAACAAATGGGAGACGGTGTTACTCCTTCACGTGATCAAAGCAGGACATCCCAGCCTTCGGAACACTTGGACTCCAGTGTGGAATCACTTTTAAACATGCTGAGTTGTTCATTTCCCAGAAATTCTGATTCTAAAATTTGTCCAAGGGATAAGCTGAACACTTGTGGATTTTTTTTTTTTTTTAAGTACTAGAGGCAAATCTGATGATTACAACCATAAACCTGTGGCTCAGAGAAAGCATGATCTAATAATGACACAATCAACCCCAAACCCCAGAAGGGCTGTTTTCATGCCCTGATATATGGTCACAGGTGGTTCTTGCCCTGTTTGTGAGTATTGGATTCCATTTGTCAGTCAATCGACAACCAGCATTCACTGAGGAGCTATTAAGAACCAGACCTTGACCTAAGTGCTAGAAATGTACAAGGAGGCAGTGGCCCTCCGATACTACAGCCTCCCTTCCTGGCCTCCCTCCCTTTGTCACCCTGTGCTTGGACCCAGGCCATGAGCTTAGCCAATATCTGTGCTAATGGAAGTGGGAGCAGGGAGCCATGCACCTGCAGGGGCCACCTTCCGGCCCACCGGCTGCAGGGCCTGAGTCCCAGCCTCCTCCGTCTTGGAAGCAGCAATCAAGAGGGCAGTGTGGCTGCCCTCCCAGCCATTTGGTCTGAAACCATGGGTTTCAGCCTCTGTTCATTCCTTTATAAAATTTACAAAACACCGTAAGGATTAAACGGGATGAATTCCAATGTGCATAAAATGCTTCCAAGGTAGTAGTTCCGTGTATTGGTTCCCTCATTACCTGGAATTACATAAATAGAAAACAGTTCTAGAAATTCTCTGAACATGTCCAGAGAGAGAAACTGAGCAGGCAGCAATGTGCCTATGATATCCTAATGACGGGGTCTGACAACTTGCAACTGCTTCCTGGAAAAATATTCATAGAGCTTTGGCCTGACATGTACTGGACACTGTGCTAGGGTCTTGGGACTTGGGGTAATAAACCAGACTCATCTCCTGCCCTCATGAAACTTACAGTCTGCGTGGAGTTGATGATGGATGAGAATCAGCAAAGCCAAGAGTCACACAGCGCAGCCCTGAACACACCAAGGCAGCGAGGTCTGTGGGGCTTTCAGGCCTATGTCGGGGCCAAAGGTGAACTTGACATGCAATCTAAAGGGTCAGAGGAGGATTCCCTGAGCAAGTGCCACTTGGGCCCAGATTTGGATCATGTGAAGATATCCATTAGAGGAGAAGGAGGCCAGAGCTGGACATGGAATGAGAACAGCATTGGGACTGTGGAGATTTCACCCCAGCAGGTGGGCGGAGTCGAGAGGTCAGGGCCAGGCTGGTCCTTGTCCAGTCTCAGTATGTTCCCAAATCTCTTGGACGTCTTGCCAAGGTGAAAATTCTGGCTCCAGGTCTGGGTGGGCCTGAGAGTTTGCACTTCTAACAAGCTCCCAGGTGCTAAGGCTGCTGGTCCATGGACTGAGTTTGGGAGAGGAAGGTTTTTAGGCCATCTCTTTGAACCAAGGTCCTAAGGGATTTTCCTAAGGCCTCTCTGGATTTAAGGAACCTGTCTTGCAGTTATCATGAAGGAAAATCCTCTGCCTGGGAGCTTGGGAATTCTTTGGAAGACAGACAGACAGACAGACACACACACACACCCACCCACGGGGTGGGGGAACAGTTGAAGTCACTGCTCCTTCTTGGTTGCTGCTGTTGACTTTATTTGCCAACCTTTGACTCAACCCCAGTGCTAGGTGACGTTGCCTTGAACAGGTGCCCTTGCCCAGTGGGAACTCCTTTGCTTGGTGATTGCAACTTAGAAGCTCTGGAAGGCAGTGGGGACAAAGCCCCATACACCCACATTCTTCTTTTTTTAAAAAATCAGCCTAGGCTTTCTAAAGAGAACACACACACACACACACACACACACACACACACACAAACACACACACACACACACACACACACACACGTGTCCAGGTAATCTTTGAAAAGCAATGATGGCCATGCATGAGATTGAAATGAAATCTTACAAACGCTAATGCATCTCAGAGTCGATGACTCGAGGATGAGGGAACGGGGTTTGCTTTGGCTGTTGATGTCTAAGCTGAGACCCAGGTTAGGAATCTCAGGACTGCAGTCCCCCCAGCGAGCTGGCCACAGTGGGGTTGAGATGCTCCGAGAGGAACCTGGGATGAGACAGTGGGCGGAGCAGTGGTGAGTTTACGCAGGAAAGTGGGCGCAGAGGCAGGGTGACAAAAGTGGCTGCAGGTTCTCCTCCAGTGACATTTAGGAGGACAGGTAACAAAGGCAGCTGCTGACACACAGCCTCCAGCGCACCCCTCCCAGGTCCCCAAGGCCTTCTAAGGCCACCTGGGTGAAAAGGATGGGGCCACGGAACACTGCCCTTGAGAGCAGTCCCAGCCACTCTTGACAAGTGTCCCCAAACGAAGGTTGCATGCCACCCCCTCTGCTCACAGCTCCATTTAATTACTCACCTCTGTAACTTTAAATCAAAGTGGCTTCTATTAAGCATAATTACCTTTTCCGGCAGCTTGTATAACACGGTGAGAGGGGAGCTGCTCACCGGGAGCGGCTTGGACAGGGCGGTACACATGCACTGGACTAAATCAATAGCGGCCAGGGCACATGGCTTCAGAGAAACACAGAGTTCAGCCATGAGCACATGCATGTTGTAGGAAGTGTCTCTCTCTCTCTCTCTCTCTCTCACACACACACACACACACGAGCACTTCACTTCCCTCACAGGCATGAGCAGCCTAGAAACACCACCATGCAGAATAAACTGCAAGAAAACCAGCCTTTTTACGCCACAAATGCACAGGTGTGTTGGTGTGTGCATCGGTCCCAAAGAGCAAACTGCCATCCGACCGGTTGGTCTCTGAACAATTACAGGTCCAGGGAGAGCAAGCAGATGACCCCAGCCTTCCCACTAACTTCCCCACCCTGGCTGACTCTGACACCGTCACTTCTCTCCCGCTCAACCTCGTGGCATCCTTTCCTCCTGACACACGAAAACATTTTTTTTTTTTTAAGTCACGAGCATCTTGAGTCATTTCAGGCTCCTCAATTCCCATTTTGCCTAATTAATAAATATATCAAAACCTGAAAGGAAATGAAAGTTGGGAAGAACTTTTGGCCCTAAGAAAAAAGGAGCCACGGTAAGCTAGACTTGGATTGTGTTTCTTTTGATCCTGTTGACTTATTTGGGGACCTATATTTTCCACTCCCCATAAGCTGGTTTATTAATTGTATGCACAAAATCATAAACAAAGATCTCAAAAGAACACATCTCCTTCTCAAGGACATCACACACTGCTGTTCTAAGGGTCCTTAAGCTAGTTTTGACTCACCACCATGAACACTTCATTAACATTTATTGAGCACTTACTATGTGCCAGGCATTCAATGCATACCACAGACATAACCTGTATAAACCATATGGTGACATCATGACCTCATAGGGATTTTTTTAAGTGAAGAAGCTAGTGCTGAAAAGGTTAAATAGCTTATCTAAAGTCAGACAGAAAATCAATAACAACCTGGATTTGAACCCCAGTCTGACTGGCTTCAAGGCTCTTGATGCTACCCTACAGAGCAGGCCGTATAAAGCCGGGTATCCAACCCCTCCTGCTGCAAATGCCAGCTTGATTTTGCTTTGGCCGTCAACACAGCTGCCTCCTGAGGTCCTGGATGCATTCTGTGCCGAGGTGGGTGGATCAGAGGCCAGTCACTGGTTATGGAGTTGTGCAGAACTATGTGAGTGGATGTAACCAGCAGAAAATGTGCTGGGGTTCCTGGAAGAAGGCCACTAAGCCACATAGACAATGCTGCTGGTGGACACTGTCACCAGCACGTGCGGAGATTCTGACGTGGAAGGAAGGAAAGAGAGTGTCCGCCCGTCCCAGGTCTTTCTGCACAGTTGCTGGATCCAGGGCTCCACCGAGTCACTTGGAAGATGTACAGTTTGTTGTAGGCTACCGCGGGGTTCACCCAGGCTTCTAAAGATGCTGGGGTTGCGTACTAAGTGTGGCTTTGGAGTTGGACACACTTGGCCTTAAATGTTGGCCCCATCTGTGTGTACTGTATGAGCACATTACGTAGGAGACCTAAGCCTCAGTTTTTCTTATCTGGAATATCAGATCATACTTTCCCGTTAGAGAGGAAGGTTGGGTAAGGTCAGGTGCACGGGATCTGGGACAGTGCCTGGCACAGAGTGGACTTTCAGGAAATGTGGGCACAGCTGATGAGGACTGTTTGCAAGAGTAAAGGAGAGGGAAGAAAGGCACAGAGAAACACAGAGGCCCCCCTAGGACCTGCAGTGAGAAGTGAAAAAGACTCAGGCCAACCAGGCACATGAGGAGAGCTTCATAGCATATTATTACTCACCAGAGTTGACCCTGGAAATCAGGACTTAGACCAGGACACAGACATATAAATGAGCCTCCGTTCCTGGAAAGCCGTGGATCATCTTCCCTTACTCATTGATTCTTTCATCTTTCCATTCAGCCATCATCCATCCAGCCTGTCATCCATCCATCCTTCAGCCAACCAGTCTGCATGTATCCATCCATCCATCCATCCACCTACCCTACCATATGTCCATTCATACATTCATCTACCTACCTGACATATGTCTATCCATTCCTCCATCCATCCTGCCATTTAACCTACCATGTATCCATCCATCCATCCATCCATCCATCCATCCATCCATTCACCTACCCTGTCATGTGTCCATCCATCCATCTATCATCCACCCATCCACCCACCCACCCTACCATATGTCTATCCATCCCTCTATCCATCCTGCCATCTATCCTACCATGTATCCATCCATCCATCCATCCACCCACCTTACCACATCTATCAATCCTTCCATCTCATCTGCCACCTATCCTAGCATGTATTCATCCACTCATCCATCCATCCATCTTTCAATCTATCCTACCATGTATCCATCCATCCCTCCTTCCATCCATCTTGCCACGTATTCATCCATCCATCCATCCATCCATCCATCCATCCATTCTCAATCCATCCAGCATTCCCCGAGTCCTCCCCTGGTGCCTGGCTTTATTCTAGGCACTCCACTGCTAAACTCTGAAGAGAGGAGTTGGGCCTTGCCTGTACTATAGCCCTGGCACACAGCACAGGACCATGAAAATTATAGAAATTAAGAAATCTCCATTGAATAAATAGAAGGATGACTCTGAAACACACACACACTCCCTTCAGGGACTTCATCCTCCACTGATTCCATCCACTCACTCTTTCCTCCCTCTCATAGTTTCCAAGCCTTCTCCTCTGATCCTTGGAATGAGATTCGTATTCTGGAAGATCTACACAGAGCACCACCTTGAGCCCAGCAAGCTTCAAACTCAAGCCTTTGACCGCCCACTTTCCTCTGTGTCTCTGGAAGTCAAGGGCTGCCTTTGATTTCTGCCATGTGTTTCTCTCACAGAAAATTAAAACATCTCAATCCACAAATTGGTTTGCTCAGTGCATGATGTGCCGCAGCTGTTGTTGTCATGATTGAGAAACTATAGGAAGCTCTTCCCCACGTTTCCATTAATTTTTTTCTTCTAATAAAGAAGCTCTTAAGTTTCCATTACTACTGCCTTCTCTTGGAGGGACTCCCCATTCACTCTTCCCGGTCTCCTTCTCTCCTCTGCAGGATAGCCGTTTAAAGTATGCGCCCGAAAATTCAAACTGGAGTTACAAACAAGAGTTTCTAGTTATTTTATTTGTCGGAGTGCAGTGGGGAATTCAAAAGTTAAAGCAAAGTACAAAACTTTTGTGGCGTGGGAGCTCGGAGCGCTGCCATCTGACCATCTAAAATGAAAATCAGATCATGGTTTAAAAAAAAAAAAAAACTCCCACAGTACAGTACATTGCTGCACATTGGAAACCATCTCCTTGTTCCTTAAACATCTGCTGAGAGTACTAACAGGTCAGTCCACAGGAAATGCAAGAATACGTTATATTTTAATCAGGGCACATAAAACACTGTCTAGAATGTTATGCTGCCCGGGGGAACGTGGTGAGCAGGGAACGTTTACAAACTCCAGGTCACTCTCCCCATGACATCATTGTGAAAAAAATAAATTTATGAGGTTAAATTATATGGATGTTATATATTGGAACTGTTAGCCCATTCCCAAATGAGAATGTTGGCTGAAATAACCAGATTCCCTGAGAGAAATTTCTAAGACCTTCCATTGTGGATGTTTTTATGGTAAGTTCCACAGGGAAAAAAAAAAAAAGTGAAGACTTATTCTTTGAAGATAATGGAATAAATAAGAGAGAGAGAGAGAGAGAGAGAGAGAGAGAGAGAGAGAGAGAGAGAGAGAGAGAGAGAGAGAGAGCCCTAACCCAAAAATTAAAAATCTAAATTCTAATAGAAAGGGCAACTAAAAGAGTTACTTACATTATTCTTCTCTGGCGACAATAATATAGAAATTATTTTGTGGAACTTGCTCATGATTTATTTGATCTATTCCTCATCTAAGTGATTGGAAACACAGATGTTGACGCTATAACTTTGCTTCCAGTAAATAATTCCTCAAAGGACTCACATTTGTTTAACCTTAGTCACAAGATGATAAAACTTATTAAACATTTATGGAAGCAGCAACACAATTCTGTTGGTTTATGTGTTTGGCAAGTTTGAAAAACTCATTCCCCCAACTTTTCCACCTTCCTTTCACCTCTCTTCAAGAAAAAAATATCTTTGGGGAAATTCTTGTACCTGGATTACAAAGAATTCTTCCCTTCCTCTTTTTTATTTTTTATTTTTTATTTTTTTATTCCTGCATTTACGGCTGCAGTTTGACAGTAAACAGAGGAGCTGCCACGATGATCTTAAAGAACAATAATTAAACCAAAGGGACAACAGATGAGGTGCTCCTGTGGGAGCCACAGAGGAAGGATAAAAACCCCACCAGGGAGTTGCTTTCTGGCGATTGCTATCCTGCTTCTGAGATAAGCACATGTTCACGTGGGCAGCGTACAGGTTCTCGTTTACCCACTCCACAACAGGGCGCAGAGTCTGCTCTGTTCACCCTGTGGGCATGAGCAAGCTGGGTTGTGGAATATTCCAGAGGCTCCAGGAACTGCGGCCATGTGCTTGTTCATTCACTCATTCTGTCATTCATATATTCAATCAAAACACACCTTGTGTTCCGGGTACCGCAGACGACATTGTAAGATCATCCCCTGACATGATGCAACACGCAGTCTGGGGAGGAGGACGGACACGGAAATGAAATTACAGTAGGGTGTGGAGCCTGCTCGCCCAGCGATCTTCCCCATACATTTCCCATCTAGTATTGCTAGCCCTGAGCAGGGGGTATCCTGTGTTTTCCTCTCACCCTGAGCCATCACTAGGAGGGTTGGGTGTGGCCCCTAGGGACACCCTAGAGAAGTCATTGCAACATTGGCTTCCCGTTCCTGGGGAAAGTCCTGCAGAGCTCTGTTTTGTTAGCAGCTCATCCGGGGCAAGAACAGGCACCTACTGGGTCCCTTGCAAACATACAACTCCTCTAAAATAAAGGCTCAGGTGATAATAGGTCCCCAGAGACACACACACTACCTGCCGCGACACACCTATCCCTGCAGAACAGGAAGCACTCACGGCAACACATTCGCAGCTCCCACCATGCACGACAGACCCACAGGGTGTGTGTGTGCACACGTGCATGCACACACACACACACACACACACACACGCACACCGTCTCACCAACTCTCTTGTGACGGTAACAGACACCTACACAGGCACACACCCCAGCTCTGAGGACGACACTGGTCTTCCCTGTTAAAAACACATGGAATCACATGGCCTTTCTCTCCCTTGGGCCTGTGTGGTTTCTCGCCCGGGGACCTAGCAGTGTGCCCCAGTGCCCAGGTGGCCAATCTGCATCAAACCCAAGTTCAGCCACTTAAGATGGTAAGAGGCAGGACTGACTAATGGTAATGACTCACCTTGAAACACTTAAAAAATCCCAGCGCCCTTCCTTGCACACCCCACCCATCCATGCACAGTCACCAATCCGGGACTCAGACTCCAGAAGCAGAGGTCACCCCGGTCGCCAGGGAGTCCACTGCAGACCCTGAGGACAGACACGCTTCGTCCGCACTCTTCTTGCAGTTCTTCCTCTTGGTCCCTGTTCCCTGCCCCACCCCAAGGTGACTACTGACATCTTCTTGATGTACTTGAGATTCAAAAAATGTGGACGGCTGAGTCACGCTGGTTGTGGGATTAGTGATCATTGTGTTTGTGCTCAATCACTTACTTCAAGAAGGTATTTAGCAAGTACCTACCAGGTGCCAGATAGCCAGCTACACTTTGGGTTAGAGAGATCTACGGAGCTCAGTAAATGCTCCAGGAAGCTCAAAGTGGGAAATATTCGCTGTTTCAGTAATGTTTATTTTCTCAACTGATTTCCTCACTAAATACAGTAAAATTCTCACAACTCTTCTTCCCTACATAAATTATTTATGTGACAATTATAAAATTTCTGAGACTATTCAATACAAGATTGTGTGTACTGGTGAAAAATTTAAAACATGCTAAGTGTCTATTTACAGAAGAACTGATAAATTAATAAAAAATACACATTTTGTGATGGAATATTATAAAGCATATAAACAGGAATAAGTTATACACTTTTTTATTTTTTAATTTATCCTCTTTCCTCTACCTACCAATGTTAATGAATACAGCTCCAAACAGATTTTTTTTTTTCAAATTTGCAAAATACAGTGAGAAGCTATTAACACAAATATTCTCAAACATACACATAGAATTTCACCTATAAAAAGTCAAAATGTGCTGTTCCTAAGCACATACACATGTGTGTAAAATTATAAATAATGGAAAATATGCACACCAGACTCTTACTAGCGCCTGTCTCTGGGGAAGAAAGTGGAGAATAACTGTATTTGTTGACTTCCTGGTACCCATCAAGCATCGCTCCAAGTATTTAGTAAATATCAATTTTTAAATCCTCATAGTAGTGCTTGGAAATTTCCTTATGTCTACTTTACAGGGACCAAGGCACAAAGATTTCAAGTTTAAGGCTCAAAGAGGACTTAACTTCATTAAGTTTAATTCCATGATATTTGAAATAAAGTGAAATGCATAAAATGAGCTCATCATATTCTTGATAGCTCTTTCTCTCTTCTATTTCACCTGATTGGCTTTTCCTATCCTATACAAATAAAGATTAATGTTAAAGGCAATAAAATTGGATAATTTCATTTGATTTCTCATGAGAAAACCTCCAATCAGGTGGCTAGATGGTTTGCCAACTTTGTATTATTACATAGATTTGTTTTAGAATTTCACCTATAAAAAGTAAAAATGCACCAGGCATGGTGGTACACTCCTGTGACCCCAGTGGCTTGGATTGCAAGTTCAAGGCCAGCTCCAGCAATTTAGAGAGGAGATACTAAGCAACTCAGCAAGTCCCAGTCTCAAAATTTAAAAAAATATAAAAGGACTAGGAATGTGCCTCAGTGGTTAAGTGCCCTTATGTTCAATCCCCAGTACCAAAATAAATTAAAAAATAAAATGAAAATGTAAACATATGAAAATGTAAAAAAAAAAATACAAACCGTACGACCAACAAACAATAACTAAAAATAATCATTGATTCATTGCAAGAAAGATCCCATCGTGATTTCTGTCCTGAGCAGCATTCTCCCTCTGAGCTAGGAACCCTGGAATTTCTTGGCCATCTGTTTTTCTGCCAACTCTTCAGAGTACTCATTTGAGTGTGACCTACAATTAAATTCTAAGGAAGCGACTTCTCGAGAGAGCCCGGCCATAGTACTGAGAGGGACTCTAAAGGGGAAATCTGCAAGGGGAGCTTTTCATTTGCTAAAATAAATAACGGGGCAGCAGCATCTCTTGTGTTCTGTGGATTTTGATGGCCAGGAACAGCCATGGAGCCTACAAGAGATTTATGGGGAACAGCTGAGCAGTGTCTGCCTTCAGGACACGTCCTCAGAGACGCAGCAGGATGGGGTGAGCAAGATCCTACTGAGCCACCCCAGATGGGCTGTGTCGGGGGGCTTGTGGGTTTTTTTTCCTACATTTGTTTAATAAAACAGGAATCAATTTACAAAAATGCCACTGTGAGAAATGCAAGAGGTTCAAAAAAAAATTTTTTTTTAATTTCATAGTTTCAAGTTTGAAAGATGGTGCTTGGGGATTTGAAAAGGCAGGATGCTCTTTTTATTTATTTATTCCCCCCCCGCCCCCGCTTTCTTCACACACTTGACTGGCTTTAGCCCGACAGACACACCGACTTTCAGTTCAAGCCTTGGCCTCCCAGTACCCAACTAGGCCACCAGTATTTGTGTATGTGACTCTGTGGCTAAGCATTAAGTGCTGCACAGTAGAGCATAGTGTCCACGGACCTGGACAGGCAGACCTGGGTCTCCATACTCTGTCTAGAGCTTGTGTGTCTTAGTCAAGCTACTTGGACTTTCCAGAACTCGGTTTGCACATGTATTCCATATACACTATTAGGATCGTGGGCCGGTACTGATAGTATCCAGCTCCCAGGAGACGGTGAGCAGACACCTTTTATGTAGTCAATGCTTCATAAACGTTAGCCAGTGACCAGGCTAGTCCTTTCAGGACAGCCATGACACAGGCCAGGAAGCAGCTGCCGTTTTAACAATGGCAGTTATGACCAGCATCATCTTCGTCACGGTCACCGTCACAATTTTTATTACATTCACTGACCATCTAAGTGTAGACAGAAAGGACTTGGAAGTCCCCTTGCTGGGAGGAATTAGGAAAGAAAAAAAAATGGAATCAAGGAAGAAAGAAGAAGAGGAGGAATCACCGAAGAAAGTGTGGAAAAATATGTAAAAGACGAGAAAGCAGAAGTCCGAAAGGGTAGAACCAGATTTCCTGCCTCTCATTTTATACAGGTGCCTGAAGAGTCGGAAGTGTAACAGATAAGCCCACACCTGAGGGATTCCAGGTGTCTCCTTCTTGTCCCACTGACGCGGGGCCCAGGTGGCCGGCAACCCCCAAGCTGGCAGAACCCTCCTAGGCGTCCGCGGGGCTGTTTGCCTTTCTCCTTCTCAACGGTAGGAATTCTCTGGGCTCTCATATTTGATGCTGTGATCAGGTAGAGAAAATGCATCCACGGATGCCTTTCCCTGTGGAAATACAATAGGGAAACTGGTCCCCGCCATTTCTAAAAACATAAGCGACTGCCACAATTGAGAATGAGAAAAGGGACGGCCACTTGTACATTTTTCTGTTGACCAAAAGCTAGAAGTTAAAATGGACTCATTAACCAATTTGTGAAATGTGAGTGCTCCGGCATTTGGGAGAGGGGCGGGGACAGAGGGAGAGGCCAACTGAATGCAGAATGCACGTAGGTATCTTCCTGGGTCCTGTAGTTCAGAGCCACGTGGATCGGGCTGACTCTGGAGTCACGGCCTCTCCTCAGCCCATGCAATCAGAATCTCCAGACACCCTCTCGAGAATCTGCATTTGCCCACATTCTCTGAGTGACGAGGGCACCCAGGACAGAGTGAGAGCCACTGCCTCATTCCGGCTGCTGCGCCAAGACATTTATCCTGGGCCCTCCATATTTTCGGGGTTTCCTGGGAGATGTAAAGATTCTCCAGAGTTTCCCTGTGATGTCCCGGGAGGGGGGATTCCTTCCAGTTTTCAAAGTTTTTTGAAGTCTAAATAAAAACCTCTGGCTTCGGAGAGTGTTTTGACGTGGTGGGACTCGGCAGCTCTAGCCCATCCCTGGTCCCCTGGTCCCCTGGTTCCACTGGGTTCCCACACGGCCTCTGTACCCTCCCGTGGTGTGTGCAGCATATCCCCACACCAACATCAATGTCTTTGCATATTTATTTAAAACAAGTCCCAGTTTCATTGATTTAGATATCTATTTTATCTGAAAACAAAGATGTCCAGGCAATCAGACTAGACGGTTGGTTCACATTCTCAACTGGACCCTGTACCTTGCTCAAGTTTTCGGAGTCTCAGGTCCACTTTTTTTTTTTTTTTAAACCACGGTGAGAGAGGTTCTAAAACCAGGCTAACACCAGACAGAGCCTGTCTTCTTAATTTGATCAGAAGGACTGAAATGGTATTGAAAAGGGGACCTTACTTTCACTATGTAACTCAATGATCTTAAAATTGTCATCCATGCTATGACAGTCCTCGATGGGACAACTCTGGATTAAAATATGGTCAAGGGTGGGAAACTACAGGAAACTGGCAGACTTGGGCAGGGGAGGCGGCCATTAGAAGTTTCCATCGAAGGAGTCAGTTGGAGCTTGTGGTCTGTAACCCTTTCCATAGAGACACAGCTTTATCTCCTTAGGTTTTTCTCACTTTCACTCCTGATGTGCTATGGGCCTTCACTCTTACAAACAGCATTTATTGAGCACCAACTGCCTGGTGGAACTTGTGGAATCCAAAGCAGCAAGATAAAGCATTTTTCCCTCAAGGCTGACAAGGCTGGCGTCACAGTGATGATTTTAATCATTCTACATTTATTGACTACTTATTGTGCACAAGGTCCTGTTTCAAGTGCTTTGCTGGTATTAATACTTTGCTTCTCCCAACAACTCAAAGAGGAAGTTTTCATTGTATTATTTTACCAATGTGGAAATCAAGGCATGGATTGGATTATTAACTTGTTAATATAATGACTCAAATTTATTGACCACTTACCATGTACAGGGCACTGTGCTAAGTGTATTATCTGATTTATCTCAATTAATCCTCATAAAAAACCAATGAGATGAGTCCTTATATCAGGTCTGTTTTGCTAATGAGAAACCTTGAAACACCGGGAAAGCAAAGATGCCTAAGGTCATGGGCAAGGAAATGGCCCAAGGGAGAGAAAGGGAGCCCTTCTCTGTGTGACTCCATGTCCGCCTCCTGACCTGGTGCTTGCACTGTCTGTAGGACTGCAGGAAAGACGGTGGCCTCTTTCCCTGCACAATCAATTCTAGAAGAAATGCAGGTCCACACACTTTTCCTTGTTTCCTTTGGCTTTATGTGGTGATAGTTACTTCCCAAAGTACAGGTATGAAGACACGATTTGGTGTGAATATACTATGTATACAACCAGAGATAAGAAAAATTGTGCTCTCTATGTGTAATAAGAATTGTAATGCATTCAGCTGTCATATATAAATAAAAAAATAAAATGGCAGACTGACCATTTTCAGGAAGACCTTCACTTGTACAACTAGAAAATTATGAGACAGAACTGGAGAAAATATTAATAAAATCGATATAGTCAGATTATGCACAGACGATGTTCTAGATTCCTCTCACTCACCCCCAACCTGAGATTCTGGTCTCTCCCTTTAGACCAGTCCTGTCTCCACCTCAATCTGGCTTTGACTGGCTGAGGCAGAAGGCTCTGAGCATTGGCAGGCTTGCATCCTCTATGCCCTGTAAATAGTCGAGCTACAAAGAACCCAGGCAAACCTGCCTGCTCCTGCGCCCCCCAGGCCTCCTATCTCAGCCTCCTATCTCAGCAGGGTCCCCAGCTCTTCCTCACTGTGGTTCCGTGGTGGCCCCATTTGCTCTGTCACCCCAGCTTCCTGGTTGTTCCTCTGGCTCCCAGTAGGCTCCAGCTCCCTACTTTGAGCCAGGCCTGGTCCTGTTGTCACTGAGGCACTTGCTCCTCTCTCCCCAACGCTCTACTCCAGACCCAGTGTCCTTCTACAGCGAGGGACACTTTTTGACCATCTTGTCCGAAACAACACATTCCTGTCTTGACTTCTCCTTTATCCTCTTTTAATTTTCTTCCCTACAAATTCCTTCATGATAGGGTGGGATTTGTCTGCTAGATGGCGCCTGACGTGTCCTCACACTAAATATAAGCTCCAAGAAGGCAGGCGCTCTGTCAGTTTGATTCACGGGGGACCTGGGATACAGGGGACCTTCAGCAACACTCCCAGGTGCTCTCCAGGATCCCTATGACTCTGTCCTAAGATGCACCTCAATGGACAGTCAGCCAGCTCCCCCTCCTCTTGTGTCTATCAGAAGGCGACAATTAGAAAGCAAAGAAGGTGGAGTTAACAAGAAACAGCCTTCCCCAGTAGCTCAACAACTACTGTCTGGGCCTGGGGTACGAGCACAGGCCCCCAGGTGGGGCAGGGGGCAGAGCTGCCAGGTCCCGGGAAGCTGGGAGAACCTGCAGGCTGGGCCAGAGACACCTGAAGAACAAGAGGGGAGAGGCTGGCCCTCAGGGGTCAGACGCCATGACCCTCCGTCCCTCACCTCCAACAGCTATGAACCAGGCTCCATCTGGGCATAACTGGATCTATGTCTAAAATGCACGTGATCAGCAAGCACTTCTGTAGGTGAATAAGCAATGCTTCCCATGTGAAGAGGCACCCTGCTCTCCTACCGAAGGCTGGGGTGGGTATTAGGGTGAACAAAATACAAGTTCATTACTAACGTCAGTCTTTTGTCCTCAGTGTTTTCTAAACTGATACATATTCAAAGTACACCAATGATCATGACTGGTATGGAGGTCTATCAAAAATCTAAGATATGTGAAAGAGACCCTGATACCTGATATTCTTATTTGATGCCTCACAGGTACCAAGGACGAATCCAGCCAGGTACCTAGATTTCTACCAGTTGCTGCAAGAACCACCCCCCCACACACACAATGGAACATTGGAAGAATAAAGACATTTGTTTACAGAGCTGACCCTTTTTGAATGCCAGGCCATATCACAGGCTTTATCCACATCCCATTGTCCAATTGTCACTAATGGAATGTGAGGTGAACAATACCCTTATCCCTGCGTGACAGATGAGGAGACCAAGGTGCAAGGAGTTCCGGAACCCGCCTCTAAGCACACAGCTGGCTGGGGGAGTGGGAGGGGCTGAGCTGGGTCCCAGGTTTGCCTGGCACTTGGGCTTGCCTTTCCCGGCCTCATCAAAGTCACCCACCCCAGCAGCAGCAGTCTCTCTGTGAAGGCCAGGAGTGTGTTTTTATCTGAAGATACCACCACAGCCATCCCAAGCATCTGCTTCACCGTTCCTGGGGGGCTGGTCAGACAACAGGTGGATGCCCAGATCCAGGTCCACTGCACCTTGGAACGAAGGCAAAAATATACCACTATATAGCCCCCCCGCCAGATCGCTCTCCTGCTGGAACCACAGTGGAATCCCATCAACCCAGAATGGAATCGAGAAGGCCATCGGCACTCTGCCCCTTCTCATGGCTCAGGACTCTCCTCCATCTTCACCCAGCCAGCTCTGCTGGCCTTGGCATTCCTCAGACAAGCAAGTCCATTCTGATCTCAGGACCTTGGTATCTGTTGCTCCTTCTGCCCAGGATGCTTCTACCAGCTCAGTGGTTGGCTGGACTCTCACTTTTTCAGTCCTGACGGAATCACCACTTGAGAAATTCCACTCTTGACTACTCTATTTAAAGGGGAAATCCTCCCAGCTCTTTCTCTAGGAAGCCCAATAATTCTGGTTTACTTTTATGAAATGCAATTAGCACCATTCAATAAATATATTGAATCATTGTGTAATTTTTTGTGCATTAGAATTTTTGGTCTCCCTCGCAGAATATTAACTGTGCCAGGGGCAAGAAAATTTCTCTCTCTCTCTCTTTTTTTTTTTTCCTACTGCTATATCCTCAGCATTGAAGATGATGCCTGGTACATAGTAGGTGTGCAATCGATGTTTGCTGAATGAAGGAATGAATGCACAAATACATGATTACATATATGAACCTTTTGCATATATGACAGTGGTTGACCTGTAGGTCCACATCTTGGCACAAGTGCAGACATCACAATAGACGCATGGCAAATCGCCATGGCCACTCCAGATAAACAATCACAAGAAAAGAGCAACTTGGGCCTTGAAGAGAGGGAGAGCTGAGTTTCAAACCCAACTTGACTGAATGAGTTATCCTGCGGGTTATCTACATCCCTGTCACTAAAACAGGGATTGCATCTGCAGGTATGCATAGAATGCTATAAGGAATGAGACTCAGCTCAGGTGTCCCCAACACTGAGAGGCCTCCCCTGACCATCCACACTTATGTTGTCCCAATACCTGCTTTCATAATTTTGTTGTTATGAAATGATTGTTATCATAAAGTATTTTTCTATATGAAAATTATCTTTTCCTTTACACAATTACATGTATGTTCTCTGGCTTCCCTCAACTGGAAGGGAAGGTCCACCAAGAATCAGAGCCATACAATCCACTCCTGGGCCCCAGCTAATAGAGCAGTACCTGACACATAGTAGGAACTCAAAAAGTAATTGCTATTTAATTGAATAAAGGTCAATGTACAAAGCATTTGCTACAGTGCCTGGTATATCATGAGTGCTCACGTCACAGCAGGTATCATGGCTGCTGTCATAGATGGTGTAGCTAGCACCATAATTCCTGTTTCTGAAGAAGTTTTTGAGCTGCTTCAGGGGTCCAAACAGCCCAGCATAAACCTGCTTTAGGACAAGAGGCTACAACATCACTTGGCCATTGTATTTCTAGTTTTAAAAATCCAAATGCACCCCTGCCTGATTTCTTTCCATTCCTTGGACTCCTGGGTCTATGATAATTGGTGCGTAGCTCATTTCCCTTCTGTATAAATTTTCCAAGGTCTGGCTATTTAGAGTAAAAACACACTTTCCCGCATATCCACATGGGAGCTACCAGGTTCTGAGTACTTTCTCAGGCCCAGCCACATACAACCCTTTCAACAAACCTGGGACATAAGAAGAACTATAACTGGCCCCATTTTATAGATTAGAAAGTAGAGGCAGGGATTGGAGTGGGTGGACCAAGCTGACTCAGCCAACCAGGAGAAGTAACCTAGAGACCTGAACTTGGACGAGCCTGACTCCAAGACTGTGTACCTCATTCCTTTCCCGTGAGGCCCATCTTCAGAGCTTGCTCGCGGCTACGTACCGGGATGGTGCAAAGCTGCAACCAGAACCCCAGTCACTTCCTCTCATTCCACCGCTCCAGCCACAATCTAAAAGCTAATCCCAAGGGGGAAAACAAGAAGACACGCAAAGCAATGTACCCAACTTTCTAATAAAGGAAAATAGCTGAAGGCAATTCTGATATAAAGCTCACTTACAGCTTTTCATTTTGGCATTTCTTCTGTACCAAATGGTACCGAACGCATGGAATAGATTTAGTTCTGCAGCATCATCCAGCCCAGCAGCTACATTCATATCTCCCCGGGGTGTAAGAGAAAGGCTCCTAAATACACAGAAAATTCCAAGGATCTGATAAATTGAAGTGATTTAAAATAAGCCTCACGCTTACTTTATATAGAAATATTTATAAGCTGTTGTTCTCACTTACACAAGTGGTTTTTACCCTATAGACAACCTTGACCCCTGTCTTATTTTTGTGTATCCCATATCCCCGGATTTCACGGATTTTTCATGATTCAGTCAAGCAATATGAAAGTTTTTTTTTGCAAATTCATTACAGGCAGAATGGCTGCTGCCAACTCTTTTTATCTCATGTTGCCCTTCGAAACTATTTTCATTAAAAACAATAACTGTGTTCTGCCCACCTTAATATCTAAACTATATAATTTCCATAGAAATGGCTTAGATGTGGCTTTAAGAAGAAAGCTCAGGGGTGAGTTCAGAGAATTCGTTCAGTTCTGAAAGCACTCAACTAATTAAGCTCAGCGATCTTAATTTTTTGCTAGCAGAAACTGCAGAATGCTTTCTCTCTCCCCCCACCCCTTCTCTTTTTAACCCACCTTAGAGTCTAGCAGCTTTGTGCAAACACGAGACCTTCCCTTTAGCATAAATGGACACTATAGCTTTTCAATTAAATTAGTCTTTGGAGAGAGATGCAGAAGAGCTAAAAAGCTCCTTAAAAATCTTCCCTGCTTCAGCGCTCCTCATTTGCCAAGAGGAAATGTGTAGTTAAAATGCAATCTTATTTTCTTCTTATCCTGCTGAAACAAAGTTTTCAATCTTGGACCCTGAGCTAGATCTGGTAGCTTCTCGGTGGTTTCCTTTGGGTTCGTATGTCCATTTTGGTCATCTAAAACTAATTTTTAAGAGTTATACATTATCATCTTTGGGGATCCAGAGAGAGCTTATTAGATCCAATTTCAGGTTGGGGGACTAGGAACAGGAGTATTTAATTTTGTTTTTGTTTTTGTTTTTTGAAGTAAGACAGGTGGCAAGGGAATTCTCATTTAGGTGAGCAAAATTCAAGACAAATGCTTTCAGAAATGATCCAGGTATTTTTTTTTCCTCTGTAATTTCTCTAAGCTCATTATCTCTAAAACTTTTGCATCGTACGTTTCCCTGTTGTTAGGCATAGCTAAATAATACTGATGTATTAATAATAGGATTATCTAGCTATGCCTTTTGAATTTTAATTTCTAAAATTTCAAATAATTTTAGGCATTACCTTGGCATCCCAGGATATTTGAGGATGCCCAGGGGACATCTTTTTCTATGGGGATAAGGCAAAAGATTGAGAGAGGCAACAATTGGAGATTCCAAATGGCCATTTTAATGACTTTCAAATACCTCCGAATTATTTAATCATTTCATCCGTGGAGTTTGCTTTGGAAACAAATATATCAGCAATTCCCACTTGCATCTTGTATTCTTTTCTGCGTGCCTGTGTATGTACATAATGTCCTCAGAACAGACCTGGGTCCAATGCCCTCATGATCATTTCTAGAACAAAAATGAACCAACTGAACACACAGGCACATGCTCCAGACACTCGCTCCTCACGTAGGCGGTACAGGGGACAGGGAGTCCGCAGAAGGGCCTCTCCAGCAGTTTGCGGACAGAGTCCAGCAGGGGACAGTGGGGCTCTGAAGTCTCTAATTTGTATTACCATTTCTTTAAAAACCTCTTGGTGTGCCTTGAGAGCCATTTTGAAACACATTATCTATAACCTCCCCCTGAAAACAAAGTTTCTAAAACAAGCAACTAAAAAGTCAGAAGTAAGGAAAAAAAAAAAAAAAACAAGAAATTATAAATCTAATAAAAGGTGTCATCTGATAGAAGTCTGTAAATATGTGGTGTTTTTCTTCCTGCAATATCCAGGTAATCAAGCCAGCTCTCTCAGGGAGGTGATTTCTTACGTGGATAGAATGATGAGGCCCCTTCAGACCTGAAGAACAGTTTGCCAGAGCTTACTCAAAGGAACATGAGAATTTCTAACTTTAAATGGAACTTGTGAAACTTAAACATTTTTTTTTTAAACAAAATACAAATTACTACAAATTACTGATAAGTGGTTATAAAACCCTCTTCTGGGGTGAGCTGAATTCATGAAGGTAGAATCTGAGCTTGCCCTGATTACCAACTGTAGTCAAAGACATTCTGCATTTATCATAACATTAGAAAATAAAAATAAAATTTTCTGGAAGAAATAATGCCAGTGTTCTCAACTTGCAAAGCAATAAAATTATTTGTGTGCCAAGCTTCTTTTAATACCACTGTGATTTTTTTTTCCTAAAAGTCGTTCAATTTGATTGTAATTAAATATGTAATGAAAAAGCGCTGCTTCAGGGAAGCCATGCAAGACATCCTCTAACTGTTAGTTTAATGTATTTCCAACTGACTTTGCATCAAACGAAAATGATACTGTGTGTATGCCTCGTCTTAATCTAGAAATTTGTTAGGCAATTTCACATTTTTTTTTTTTTTTAAAAGGGGACCTGGGTGGATGGAGGCCTGGCCTTCACAGTAGTGCCTGAGTTTTCCCAAACCACAGCGTTGCTACAGAAAAAGGATAGCATAAACAGAGTGATAGACAGGAAGCTTGACTCTGGACATTTACCTCGTGTCAGCTAATTGCAGACCCAGCACAAACAGGAACAGGGCCTAGCTATTCTTCTTGGCTGCTTTTCCTAAGCTCAGCTGCAGGGATGAGCAGAAGTGCATCATTTCATCGGCCTTAAATAATGCCCGGCTCGGTCCCCTTTAAAACCTGCTACTTGAGAGCCCAATTCCCAAGCCACTGGGAGAAGAATTAGACCAATCCAAGTGTCATCCAGCTGGGGAAATATTGCCTCAAGTGAGTGGGAAGTCAGCAGGGAGGAAACCACAACCTCAGCCCTCTGTTGGAGAATGCGACGCAGGTCAAGATGCCAAGGAGATCTCTGTGGGGTCTGAAGCTTCCCCAGGTGTAGCAATGAGGAACGAGGTGACCGGGAGAGAAACAGAAGCACAAGGTGGTAGGAAAAGAACAGTAGACATTTCTGAGGACTGTTCTACCCTCCCCAAACGTAGCATCTGATGTCCAACCCCCGAGCCTCAGAGACGACACTGTCCAGAAGTTTTCCAGAGCCCTCTGCCTTACCTAGTGTCCCTGAGATCTCCCTGTCACTTGCAATCTGCTGATTAGGGTTAATGTATCATGTCCTGATATGGCAGATTAAAAATGAAATCAATAAATGCCTAAAACAAATGGGCTTTTGAGATGTCCCATTCAATCTGGGTCTTTAAGGGTGAGGTGAGGGGTGGGAGAAGGAAATCAGGAGGCCAGGGGGAAAGGACCACTTAAGCAATCGATTTCAATCCAAAACACTGCGTGACAAAGCGGTTTCTAGGTACCTGTCCTTCCTTTTCCAGGGATCTACCTTAAATAACAAGAGCAACCAAAATAGTTTGTGCTGCTGAGGTTTTATTGTGTGTGTGTGTGTGTGTGTGTGTGTGTGTGTGTGTTTGTGTGTATGTGTTTGTTTTTTCCCCCACTTATCTTAAAAATTATACTGTTTGGATAAGCAAAGGGATCTAAAGCATGAGACGTTTTAATGTTCAAAATACGAACTTGTCTCTCTGAAGGATGTGTAGGCAAAGTGAGAACGTCAGGGTCAGGATACTATCCGGATTCCTGTTTTCTTGAACCCTGCCCCACCTTCCAGCAAATTAAAGGTCAACTGCACCCTGAGCTGCCGGTCCCCTCTCTCCCAGCTAGTTGAGATTTCTGGGACCTCACCCATTAATCCAGAGTCATCGCTCTCCCGAGGTGGAGGGAGAGATCTCTCAGGTCATTTCTACCCTACTGCAGTGTTCAGTGTTGTCCCTGCTGAATACGTTTTCCCGTAAATAACCTGTGCTATTAAGGTGCAAATTGCAACTTTTAAGTAATGATTGCTAATAGTCTAATGTTTACTGCCACACAAGGACATTCATGAAAACAAAATCTGCATTATTCATCTCCATATTAAATAAACAAAATAAATTGAGGGAGCTGTTCTTTCCTGCAAGACTCTCCGCAGATCTGAATTATCAGAAAGCTTCAGAAAGTCTGCCAGAAGGGAACGTGGAACATCTTGTTGTTTGGGGTGAAGAGAGGCAGAATCCTGCAACTTATGTACATGTGAGGTATTCACATGCACATGATCACAAACGATTTTGTGTGCTGTTGCAATCGGCTGACATTGACATAAAACAAATAGCTCAGGGTGGTGAAATAAAATATGTATCACATAGGTATGTGGACAGTGGCTAAGATGGATGGTCAGGGATCGAAGGGTTCAAGGATGTGTATGATTTTGCATTTTTAAGCACTCTGCGTCCTACAAAAAAACATATCAAAACATGGTTCTGTTTTATTTTGCCTTTCTGCCATATTCTTTATCATCCCTAAAATGGATAGGGGGAAAAGATGCAGGTACTGAATCCTGCAATACTTTCAGGTGAAAGAGAGTGCATTTTAATGGTGAGTGAGAAATACATCCAAGGAAGGGGAGCCAAGCACGTCTGCGCACAAACGAACCTCTGGGGTACTGCAGACGGATTTCTCAACTTTTTTTTTCTTGCCCTAAGTAATAGTATAGTATAATGGCATAGCTTTAGAAAGCCAGGAAGAATAACATTTCAGAGGGAAATGTTCTGACTTAGCTGTTTCCTTAAAGAGAATTGCCTACCTCACTTCCCCTCCCCCGGCAGGGGGAGGAATATAACAAATAAAGACT
Organism: Callospermophilus lateralis; assembly: GCF_048772815.1. Lineage (NCBI taxonomy): Eukaryota > Metazoa > Chordata > Mammalia > Rodentia > Sciuridae > Callospermophilus > Callospermophilus lateralis. The sequence goes on from NC_135307.1 coordinate 189,899,997, forward strand.
AAAATTCCCCATCCCTTACTGTCTTGTCCTGTTTGTTCTATTTGGATACCTGCTTTATTAGAAAGTTCTGCAATGGATTCCTCGAAACGTGGCACTTAAAGCAAATAAATGCAAAGGAATCTAATAGGCTCGAACAGTTCTTGGGAGAAAGAGCTCTAAGAGGGCCTCAGCTCTGATTCACTTCCAAGCTTTTTGTATCTTCCATTATTCATTAATCAAACTAGAAATCAAGCTTTCAGCATCAGTCCATGGGGGTAATTACTTACAGTTGTGCATTGTGTTTAATTTTAAGCAGAGATAAAAGTTAGCCTGGCCACCTTTACCCCTTCCCTGCATGTTACCTGGTTGAAGAACCCCAAAGTGACTAACTTTGCTTGTGAGTGGCCACCACTACTGAAACTGAGGAGGGTGCTGATGACCCTGGATGAGGGGAAGAGATTGCACGAAAGACTCTCTGCTGTATTAATATGTGAGCAAATAAATACCACAAGAGGGGCCTCCCTGTGTACAAAACGAATTACTCCCTTTCAACTTGAAAGGATTTCCACTTCTTTCAGTGAAAATAATGAGAGCCATGAAAACAAACATGAAATCACTAGGATTACAATAGACTAGAAAACTGAAACTACAGTCACAAGTTTCTAACCCACCCGTGCATGCATGTACATACACACACTCAGACACACACTACAATATATATAGGCTAGCCAGCACCAATAGATACCAGCTTAGTGAAAGGATCTAATTTAAATAATGTGATGCAGTGTTAGGTTATGTACACCTGGATCCTCATTGATCAGACGATGATTATAATCAAAGTGGTGCAATTCTGAGCAATGCACTTTTTGTAATGAGCTTAGGAAAGGAGACATGTCCAGTCATTCTGGTAATTTAAATTACTGCCTAGTTGTTGATGGCCTTTACCGGAACAACAAGAGGAAAAAAAAAAGTAATTTTCAGGGCAGTATCACTTCTTGCTGGACCGAAGCCCAGGGTTCTCTTTCGGGACAACAATGAGGACGTTATCTCAAATCATCTAGCTACACTTAAACTTGTGTTGTCAGAACTAGACGGCGCAGGATCACTCTTCCCCAGTCTCGAAGGCCACTGCACACCCTCACATTGTCAGATTGCAAAGCAATCTAAGTTTTTAAAAATAAGGGAGCTATTGTTTTCAAAAGAGGTAGCTAGAGTTGCAGAAAGAAAACCTCACTGCCTAGGCAAGTTCCAAATACATATGGTGGTACACATAGTTAATTATTTTGCTTGTAAGGAGACAACTGAAAAACATGCAAAGCTTTATAAATGATATTTCCGCAGGCAACTCACACCAACCTACAAATGTTACAGAAGCAGTTCTGCGGCTCAGAAGGGAAGGTAACTGTGGATATTGCAAAGCACATGGATTCCCATTCAGGCTGGGATCAGGCAACACCATGGAGAACCAGCTTGGCCGTTCAGCGTGTTCAGATACAACTACCCACTTTCCCCAGATTTGTAACTAACTTTGAATTTCTTCTAAGGGTAACTTTGAAAAGTTTATCAAAGTGTTCCACTGAACTTCTCCCTGTATTTTACTCAAGCTGGAACAGAATAAAATGTGGGTGGGTTTACAGAAGACCAGCCTTAACAACTACTGCCTAAAGCAAAGGGCAAAGACAGAGAGAGAGAGGAAAGAAAAAAAGAAAGGAAAAAAAAAAAAAAAACCAACAACACAAACTTTTTGCTAAAGTCCTGATTCAACTAAAGGACACAAAGAAATAAAACGCCCACATGAAAAGCCAAACAAGATAATAATTGTGCATGTCTGGCTCTGAATATAGAGGGCAAGGCTTGCGTCACTGGCACTCTGAGTTACCATGGTGAGTGATTTATTGATATATATCAAGAATGAATAGATCAAAGCCAGTGAGATGACAGGTGATCAATCAAATGTCAAATCAAAACTAGCAATCAAGTGGAAAGCTGATTTTTCAGTGGGTGGGTCTGGCAGAAGAAAATGAACTTTCATATTACACTTCCGAGAAACAAAACCCCAGCATACGATTAAAAAAGCAATTAAGCAACCCAAAAGGAAGGAGGAAAAAAAAAAGGAAATCTCTTGGAAGATCTACCGGTACTGATCCATGAACCTGTCTCTATTTGGGTGGTGGTGATGGTGGGCTGGGGGATCAATTGGTAAATAAAGATGCAGATGGGATAGTTCCTATCACACAAATCAATTCACAAAGTTTGCAACTCTGAGCGAAGAAAATCCTGAGCTGCTTAAATTTCTATGGTGACACCCCCACCCCCTTTTATTAAGAGAATGGAGGGGTCTGATTAGATTTCTAAAGGTGGATCCTTTTAGAAACCACATTCAAAGGTTCGTCCATTTCCTGGGGTGCTTTCCCACCTTGGCGATCAAGGCTGAACTCCAGTGACTTGCCCCAAAGCCCGTTTGCAACCCGGGCTTGGGCATGCCTCACACTTCAGTGCCCCAAGCCCCAGCGAGAGGAGACACTGTCCCTGGAGGCCAGAAGCCGCTGGCACTGACCACGCGGAGGGATGCGGGGGTGGAGGGGCCGTCTCCCTACTCTGCACCCCCAAATCCTCAATCCAACTTTGGCTCCAGAGGCAAGAAACAGACTGGGAGAAAAGTTAGGGGTGGGGTAGAGGGTGGAGGAAAAAGTTTAAGGAGGGAAGGCTTGGTGGGATAGCTCCCCCCTACCCAACAGGAGCCTGGAAACCGGAGGACTGGGGCGATCCCAGAAAGCGAGAGAGGATGGGGTCGTTAGCGGGGCACCCGGAGCAAAGTCCCCCCCCCCCGAAAGCTGCACGGGTGGCGCCCCGGGCGCCCCGGGGCCAGAAGGGCTGGCGAGGAGCTGGGCGCGAGGCCGCCGGGCCAGCCCCGAGCGGAGCTGTTCTCTTACCTGCCGCCCGCCGGGGTGCCTGCTGTTTCCTCCTTGGCATATCGCTCTACTTCGCTCCAGTCCCACTTCTGGCGCCCCAGCCCCGAGTCGCGCGCGGGGGCCCGCTGTCTCTCTCGCCTCTCTGGGTCTCCTCCGCCTCTTGCCCGGTGGCTCCTAGGACGTCACTCGGCCTCTGTCCCCCTGACGATCCCCCCAGTAACTCCTCCACCACGGGCCAGAGACCCCCCTCTCTGGGTGGCAGACACGGTGGCTTGTGCCGGCTGGTTTGAAGTGGAGGTTGGCTCTGCCTTGTTTGTTTGTTTTGTTTTGTTTTGTTTTTTTCCTCTCTCTCTCTCCTCTCTCTTTTTGTTTTTGCTTTTGGAATTTTTTTTTGTTTTTGCGCTTTTTTTTTTTTTTTTTTTTTTTTTTTTGTGACTGGTGAGACACTTGATTTCTTTATTAAACATCCAAGACCGGGTTCAGATGGAAGGGACGGGGGGCGCACACGCGCCACACGCACACGCGCGCGTAAAGATAAGGGGAAAAACCCCAATCCCGGGAAGGTAGTAGGTTTCTTCTTCTTCTTTTTCTTCTTCTTCCTTCTCTTTCCCTCCTCCTCCTCCACCTCCTCCTCCTCCTCCTCCACCTCCTCCTCCACCTCCTCTCCTCTTCCTCCTCCTCCTCCTCCTCCTCCCCGATCTCGATGGCGGACTCGCGCAGGGGGAGAGATCACTCACGGTAGGTCTGTGGCTGCTGTCAGATCCCCGTCTGTGAGTGATATGCGAGAGGACAGGCGCGGGTTTGGGAAAGACAGAAAATCTGGAATTCACTCACACACACACACACACACACACACACACGCACACAGACACACGCACGCACTCTCGCTTCCTCTCCCACACACACTCACACCCCCCACATATGCACACACACACACACACACACACACACAAACACACACGCACTCTCTCACACACACAAGACAGGGCGAGGCGATGCCAGCAAACATCGATCCCGCTGAACAAACTGAACATTAACAAACTCCTCCTCCTCCTCCTCTCCCCGCGACCTGATGACAGGGAGAAATTTACTCCCCAGCCGCAGAGCGCCAGGCAGAGGGAGTCTATTAAAGGGACAGCGTCCCGCCGGGGAGAGGGGCTGGAGGCAGGGGACCCCGGCCTGCCAAGCCCCTGCTCTGGCCACGCACTCTTCGCGTTGGAGAGGGCGTGCCCACCCGGCGCCGGGACACCCCTCCTGGAGGGGGAAGGGGAGGGGGCGGGGAAGTGAGGGGGTAGTGGAAAATGGGGAGTGGGGGTGGGGAGGGGGGTGCAGGTGGGGAGGAGGGGATAGGGAGGAAAGGGAACAGGCTGGTGGTTAAACTTGGAAGCTGGGGAGAAGCGCACAGAGGGCCAGAGGGCCTGACCAGCGGGGAACAGCAGCAATGTCTTTTGCTTGGGAACAGCAACAATGTCTTTTTGCTTAGAGCGGAGTTGGGGACCTTATCCAAAGATGACCTCCATTCTCTAAGCCTTAACCTGACTCCCTAAAATGTCCTGCCAGCCCCCTTTAGTGACTCTGCCCCTCCCACCTTCTTGCTTATCAATGGATGGTCATTTAAAAGAAAAAAAGAAAGAAAACCTCCCTTGGCCTTTTGATAGACAAATCTCACAGTGTCTTTTTGTTCCTTTGAAGGGTGTTTATTGAGCGCTTACTATGTACCTATTGTGGAGACACAACAGGCATAGAGAAAGAGAAAGTCCTAGCCCTATTGGTGTTTATATTATACTGGGAGAGAGCAGACAAGTAGCCCCCCTGATATCTGTCTTTGCTTACATGCCACCTTCTCCCAGAGGTCCACCTTACAATCCCCGCCACCCCAACATACTCTTCATCCCATTTCTCCTTTTTTTATTTTGGGCTTATCAGTGTGGCACATGTTATGTACAGTTTTCTCTTTGGCTAATTGTCCGAGACCCTCTCTAGAATATAAGCTCTGTTGAGAAGACAGATTTTTGCCTCTTTTGTTCTATTATTTTCCCAGTGATGGCAAAGCCCAAAGCATTTTGTTAGGGAACCCCTCCCCTAAATTTTGTGGTCTGGATGAAAAGTAAGCAAACACCTATACACTGTAGTTTCAGATCAATGAGCCCCAGGAAGATGTTAAAAACCTGGCACTAGGATAGGCCTCGAACGGGGAGGTGACTCCAGAGTCCCTGCTGGAGACATCGCTCCAGCTGAGCCAGACTGAAGCCAGTGTGTGATCTTTGAGTGCCTCTGCAGGCCAGGCACTGCTCAAGGTGCTGTGGACCCATCTGTGAGCAGGGTGATCTGAACCCTGCCCTCAGGGAACTCTCCATCCAGTGGGAGAGCAAACAAGTCAGAGGTGAGGGATGCAAGTGGTGGGGGTGTCTTGGAACTGGTGGGGAACCTGTAGAGAGGAAGGGTGGTGAGCAGGAGGGCTGGGCGAGGCTAGTCCAAGCTGAGTTCTAAACATGAAGAAAGGGAATTCACACAGAGGCCCTCTCTTCAAAAGACAGGCAAAGTCCAAATGCTTCTGCTTCCTGCCTTAAGATCTCCACCTCTAGGCCCTCATGAAGATGCACATTCCTGGTCCTTACCCTGGAATAAGGTTTTCTCACTATGGTAGTACTGATATTGGAGCCAGATCTTTCTGTGTTGGAAGGGGCACAAGGCAAAATGTTAACAGCATCCCTGGCCACTACCCACTGGAGGACAGACCCTTCTACCCCGCATTTGTCACAAAAAAAAAAAAAAAATGGACTTCAGATTGTTCAATATCCCCTGGGAGCAAAATTGCCCCTGATTGAGCACTACTATCTCGGACCTTCAAAATCAGAAGATTCCAGATGACAGCTTAGGAATCTACATTTTGAATGATCAACCCCAGCCCCATAAATGACTCCCCTGTGCACTGCAGTATGAGAATTCCTGCCCAAAAAAACCCCCTTTTTTTAAAAAAAAATCAGGCAAACCTCATATTACTAACTATAAAAACCAAGTCATGCTTACATATTAATATAATTTAGGGTCCCAAGAAGGAATGTTGTGATGGAATTTTACCCATACCTGTTCCTTTTTCCTCCCCATGGACCCACCCCAAGTGAGGCCTGACCATGGAGCGTGGGATGCCTCCCACCTACAACCCACCCACCTGCCCCCTTTGCTGTCTCATGTGCAATTATCAGGCATGACTAATTCCACCAATTCTGTCTTAACACTTCCTCTGGGCTATAGGAAACTTGACTTTCCCATGCTACTTGTTAGCCACAATGTGTTGCCGTCCCTGTTTGCAAAGTCTGTCTCATCATTGTTAACATCCCCACATACTTGTCCACCTCACTAGTGTCGTTCAAGTTGTTAAGTCTCTGGCCCTAATCACCTCCATCATAGCCTCCCACATGACCAAGCCCACCTACTCCAGCCCAGGCAGAGTAAGCCCTATTCATCGTTGGCAACATCAGCAGAAGCGCACCATTTGAATCGCCCAGTGCAATTGTACAGAGTGCAGTGCTACTGAGTAAAATCTCACAGTGTCACAGATGAGGAGCCAGATTTAGAACCTCGAGATTCAGTGGACTTCAGGCCTGAACAGAAAGAGGGCAGAGGCTGCAGGGAGGCTCACAGGACCTTGCCCTCCTTTCTACAAGCCCCAGGCCTGTAGGTTGGCTGCTCACACTGTGTGATAGGTCTACCAGGCTCTGCCCCAAGCTCCTGTAGAGCTGAATATACAAGGCAGGACCCTCTCTTCCAAAAAGCTTCTTTGGTAACAATCCAAACACTCAGGCCAAGAAAAGAGGGAATTGGGCAACAGAGTACAATCTTGGGGAGAATCAGGAGGCAGAGATAGGACGAGGTGACATGGGCTGCAGAATCTTTCCCCAATTCTCTCCAGCATCCTTTTCAGAATCTCAACTGCACTCCCTCCTGGTCCTCAATGTCTGGGTAGGTAATGGGAGACAATACCAACCTCTGGCTGGCTACCAACTTGTTGCTGGAGTGTTCTTTTATTAATTTTTAATTTTCCCTATTGCTAGAAATACAGAACATTCAGCAGTTAGTTATCAACAAAGAAGTTTTTGACTACACCAGTGGAATGTGTAACACAATGGTGACCAGATGTTTTAGAGTGGTGTAGACATGACATTAAATAACACTGATTCACACAGTGAGAAAGTTATTCCCTTCCTGACACCTTTCAATTTGAGACAGTTTCCATTTAGTGTGGGTGTTCCACCCCCCCACCCCCCACCCCCACCCTAGCACCTAACATTTGCTGACTCCTGTTCTTCTACCCAGGCTGCAGATCTCAGGCTCAGACGGTTGGGATTTGGCAAGTATCTCTAGCCAGATTTTCACAAAATGGTTTTCACTGAACTCACTTTAGGATTACCTTCTATTTTAGTGAAAGATATTGCTTTTCATTTTTGGTAGTAATCTTGGATTTTAAACCATTTAGTGGAGTCTGAAAAATAAAATATGTTAAGGAACAAGAAAGAGCACATATGGTTGAGGTAGGTGTGAAGAAGGCAGGATGGAGAAAGGTAGTCCAGGTATGTGTAGGTTGGCATAGCACTGTGCTAAACCACAGGCCCTGGCACTCCAGGACACTTCTTCTAAGAGCTGGTGTCTTATAGTAATGCTGTGTCGAAGTCCCAGGGAATTCAGCTTCCTAGGATCTTGTGGTATGACCTCGGGATGTGTAAGGGCATGAACTGATTGACAGGATTCAGCCAGCCTCCTGAAAGGGTCGTTCCCACACGGGCTGAGCATCGAAATCACCTGGGAATTTTTATTATTTTTTTAAGATAAAAAAGCCCAGGCTCCACCCCAGACTTACTAAATTAGATCCCAGGGTGGGGCCAGAAGCTCTGAAAATTTTAAAGTTCCCAGGCAATTGGGATAAGATGCCAGGCATGGGAAACTTACCTGTACAAAATAGAATTGTGTAACAAGAGAAGTTTGGGCAGGTTTTTTTTTTTTTTTTTTTTTTTTTTTTTTCATACAAGGAACAGAAAAGTGCATCTGATCTTGGATTTTCTCACAGGGGTGGGTGGAAAGGTCTCCTCAGTGCCCCCTCTAGAAACCTAGGAGCCCCTGCCTAGCCCATTGCCTGCCTAGCCCACGTGGGATTGCAGTGTGGTTTATGTCGCTGTCTTTGTTTGCCTGTGCTACTCGGACTCCAGGAAGATGCAATGAGGACATTTATTGGCTGGTGGTGTTCCTAGCCAGGGTACTGGTCACTGCAGTGCATTCAATCCATGGACATCAATTAGCCATACGCTGCAGATTTGTGTACTTCTGCATCTGTATGCACACAGTGCTTCATGTTAAAAAAAAAAAAAAAAAAAGCAATGTTCTCAAACTTTGCTTTATATTATAATCAACTGGTAATTTAAAAACCCCGGTGTCCCATCTTACCCCAGAGCCATTCCATCAGCCCAGGGCCAGTGGGTGGTCCAGCCGTCAGTACTTTTTAAAGCTCCCAGGTGGTTCCAGTGTGCAGCTAAATTTGAGAGCCAGTGTACCATAGGATTTTGCCCTTGAGAATATAATTCATTGACTTCCTCTTATGTCATTTGACTTGTTCAGGATATTCCTTGTCTCATTAACTATTTTGTGAAAACTTCAAGTTAGCAATCTCTGGTCATTGCTATCCTCTGATGACACCTGGTACAACATGTTGTTGTTGGAGTCAGACAGGGGCAGTCCTGGGTCACAGAGAGTGACAGGAAGAAAATAATGTGGGGTGGTTGGGTAGAGAGTAAGGAGTGGATCCGGGGTCCACTCTGGGGTTAGGGTTTTGAAGGGATCTGAGGAGGTAACGTTTAAACTGAGATCTGGCTGCAGTTAACCAGGAATCAGGGCCTGGAAATGGAAGCCATGGCAGGGCTTCAGAGTAAAAAGGACACATCCTTCAGGGCTCAGTTGGAGGTCCAGCCAGGCAACGGAAAACAGAGATGATGCGGGAGAGGTGGGTAGTCTCCATCACAGAACAGCTCCCTCATCATATCTTAGAGTTTGGATTTTATTCTTCCAAGTTGTTGGTAAGTGCTAAATTATTCATGTGCATCCTAAAACACCTGGTCCATTGGAGAGGCTTGCTCAACCAACACGGTCAGCGTTATCTTGGTGGATGTGTGCATTCTAATAGGAGGTGAGGTTGGTGGCAGTAATGTGAGTGGGCACTCAGGCATTGGAAAGCTTGTTTCTGAGAAGGCATCCTCTAAAAATTATTTGGCTTATTTTAAAAAATTTGTGTGATTTGGCTAAATGTAGAATTCTTCAACAGCAATTAAGCATTATGTATATTTTAGACAGGATGGTTGCTGAGTGGGCAGGTTGGGGATATGGAGGGGTGAGCATCAACATCTATCACGTTTCTCCCTTAGAGTTGGCTACCTACAGCTGGTGACAGTGTTTTGCAACTGCTGAGGAATCCAGAACAAGTCTTTGGCCCAGTAATCCATTGCTGAACTTCATTAACCACAGGAAGACATTAAGTGAAGGTAAGGACCGGAACAGCCTGGGAACCACGTGACAGCAGCCTTTAAGTCCCAGGCTCTGGTATATTTTATGCCAACTCAACTGTGTATCAACCTCATCTTCCTGGACTCATTAGAACTGTGTGCCCAAAGGTGCCCTCAACTTTCAGAAGCAAATACAGAATGATATAATTCGCTCTGAGAACACCTTTCTGTCTTATCCGGAGCATGTCTTATCTGTTATGATTAGGCATTAAGCATCCTATTGTCCTTAAAATTTTATGAGATTCTACCCCTGCTTGCTAGGATTATGTCAAAGTGACTTGTCCTGAATGCTGTTTTCACCCAACAATACAGCTTGTCTTTTCTTCTAAACCTTGCAGGACAGTCAACGCAGCTAAGGAGAACCCACAGGCTTCAAATGGTCAGGTAGCCTGGGATTGCTGCAAACCTTTCTAGAAGTCTTCTGTCTTGCTCTTGCTTCCCTGAGATTAAAGTGTGGGGACCCTGAGGTCAAGATTTGTTAGCAAGTCGTCTCCTTGGGGGATTTTTTTTTTTTTTATTAGAAAACTCCAGCTGGGGAACAGGAAGTGAATAGGACCTGGAAAACAGGGTGTACTAGCCAGTGGTTGTCACTGAGCAGCTGAGCACAGTCCTGCTGGGCAGTGCTGGGGTCCATGTGGATCGTGTTCCTTGGAGATGCCCTCCTACAGGGTGAGAGAGCTGGGGTGTGATCCGCCTGCTCCTGCCCCCCAAGGTGCTGGGGGCTGGTGGTCAGCTGGGGGGTGAAGAAATGGTATAGTGCTGGGCAATGTCTTCCAGATTTGAATCCCCAGACTGTGACCTTCAGCAGGCCAAGGGCAGAGACTCTTCAATGCAGTGTCCATAGTGCCAGGCACACAGCAGACCAGAGTAAATACCCGTGGAATGCAGGGCTCGCCCAAACTGGGCTCCGGGTCTCTCAGCTGCGCTCTCTCTGCTAGTCCTGTCTGTTCCAATGTATTTAGTTCTTGCTTCTAAGTCTTTTGCATTCCTGAATTTTGTCCTCTCTCTTCCCACTTGTATGGTCACTTGGGGGTCCCTTCACCTTCTTCCCAGGTGGCTCTCTAGTGGGGCTGTGAAGCAGAGGTCTCGTGATTACCATGGCTCGAATTTTTAAACAAAATAAGAATGTGCTCTGATGCTGATGAGTGTCTTAAGTACAAAATGAGGCAGAATGTTGGAAATCAGGATCGTCCTCTCAATCTTAAGACTATGTGTGCAGACCAGGAAGGCACCTGGGAAGAAAGATGGGTGTGGGTTTGGAATCAGGAAGACCAACATATAGAGAAGACTTTCACTGCTTACTAAGACAGTGACCTTGGGCATGTTCTGTAACCTCTCTGGGCCTCAGTTTTTGCATATTTGAAATGGGAATAGTTATAATACTGACTTCAGGAGGGGTGTAGACAGAATCTTAGGAATAAAGGAAAAAAATTCCTGGCATCTTCAAAGCACCCTGCCCCCATCGTTAGCCTTTTCATTACTTTCTGAGCATGCGTTGATGGACTGCTGTTTACTGTGCGCCTGCAGATCTACCTGAGGTCCTGTCTAATCCACACAGAGGGAGAAGCTCACTTTCCCCCAGTTGCCTACATTTGCAAGGACACCTACTTATAGAAAGTGACCCAGGAAGCTGGGGTCCCTCTGTAGAACATACAGGATGCAAAGCAAAGTTGAAGCCCCTAGAGACAGAGAGTGAGGACCTGCTCCAGGCCAGGCTATGGCTGCCTGCAAAGGATGTTGCAGAGAATTAAGCACCTGCCTGGCCGGCTTTTAGGGGACTTAACAATCAGGGGCAAGACAGGCAAGTGATGTGAAGATAATACTAGTTGGGGACATGTACGAAGCTCTTGGTGCCAAGCACTGTTTTAAGCATTAACATAAGAGCTTATTCATCCCTAAACAGTTTGTTGTCCCCATTTTACACATGAGGAGACTGAGGCACAGAAAGCTCAGGTAACTTAGTCAAGGTTATGGAGATAGCACAGGGGGAAGGGTGGCTGCAAACTCTCCTTGTGTGGCTCCAGTTTTGTGCTCTTAACCCCCATGTCCTGCAGCCTCTTGGTAATGCTGTGGCCTCTATGACTTCTACGTCACCAAATACTGATTCACTGCATGGCTTTAGACCTCAGAGTGCCTGTGTCTCCCAGAGAGTTTAAACAGATTTTTGGGCCCTGCTAAAGCTCCTGGTTTTGCCTGGGTGGGGTCTGAGAATGTGTGTTTTGTAACGAAGTCCCAGGTGACATTGAAGCTGTCCACAGAACACACTTCGAGTTTCCAAGGTCTCAACACAGGTGAATTTCCCCCTCCCCTGGGGGACATTTGACAATGCCTGGAGATCTTTGGGGTTATCACAACTCAAGGGTGCCGCTGGCATCCAATGGGTAGAGGCCAGGAATACTGCTGAATGTCTACCCTGCCCGGGGAAGACCTCTGCAGACTAAAAAGGATCTGGCCCCAAGTGTCAAGGGCACCAAGGAGAGGAGCCCGGTGTGGAGCACAGTGCACAAACTTGGACTTGTGCAGGTATCACCTGAGGGCTGGTTTAAAATGTGGCTCCTGATTCTGTAAAACTCCAGCACATCTGAGTGGCAGCGTTTCCAACAAGCTCTGACCAGGGATGCTGGTGTGGCTGACCGAGAGACCCCACTTTGAGTAGCAAAAGTGACATGGAGGTCTTAGGACACCCCGAACTTCTCAGAAATGCAACCTGGACATCTCCTGCATTAGTTCAGAAGAAAAGAAACTCTGAGTGCGAATAATCCTCTTTCAATTCACCCTATTGCAAGCTTGCCCTTAAAGCAGGGCTGAGACAGCGGGGTCGGGTGGGGGACAAATATCCACCCTTCTCTTAGCAGCAGGCAGGGGCCTGCTGAAAATGAGGAGGGGGCAGATCTGAGTGAGAACTGCCGCGCTCCAGCCCCCGAGCATCCAGTGGAGGCTATTGTTGCCTGGAGTCGTGGCTTCTTTCCAAGAGCCTGCTCTGGCGATGGGTTTGCATCTGCCTGACTTTCAGTTCTGCGAATGGAAGATGAGAAACTGGCTGCTTGGAACACGGCTGCTCTCTTGGGAGAGGGGTATGGGAGGAATGGACGCTGCGCCCAGCCCTCCAGAGACGGCACCCCAGCCCTGGTGATAAATGGCAGCATTAACAAGGTTTGGTTGAGAGGGGACCCACAGATTTATGACTTCCTGTGTCCGCCAGCAGATGTCATCATGGCTGACAGAACAGAAGGCCTTTCAAGAGCGAGCTGGGGAGGAGCTAAGAGGGGAAAATGGAATCAAATATAAGGCAGCAGCCAGAACTACCGTTGGCCTAGGGGGGCTATTGTCCATACTGTCGTTTTAGGAATTGGGGACGTTCTCCAATAAACCCAGCATCTGGTCATGTCTCTGAGGTCCTGCTTCTGAGATTTAGGCAGAAACTCTCCAATGAAAGACAAAGTTACTGGCTTCTCTTAAATGAGAAAAATCTCCAGGGTTTTGTTCCTGGCCTATTTGTGCCCTTCAACATTTTCTTGGATAAAATGAGCACTTTGCATTGAATAAACATATATTTTATATATCTTACTCTGAAACATGATTTTGAAGGGTTTTTAAATAGATTCATTTTACAAATCAGCAGCTCGTTCTGAAATTCCTTTGATATACATGTGATTTTACCCATTTTTCAAAATTATTTTATAGAATGTCATTGATATTTTATGTGCCAGATTTTTTTTTTATGTGTGTGTGTGTGTGTGTCTGTGTGGTATGAAAAAATGGCATACATTTGGCATTCAGCATGGGCCAAGAAACCCATTTTAGTATGTACAACTGCTAACACATGCTAAACAGTAATTATGGGTCACATTTCCACATTTCCTCCTTTTAATCTGCACCTGAACATTGACCTTTCATGGGTAAAGAGAACTTTTTTTCAAAGTTGACTCTCTGGACAGATCTTTGGGCTCAGGTGGTCAGTGCTCCAAACTGCAGCCCGAAAGAAACTGATTCCACAGGCTGGGCTGTCCTTAGCTCTGGCCTCCAAAGTCATTCCCCTTCCTGGCTGTACAACCCATGAGACTTGCCAGAAACGAACAGTCATGGAAGACTTTAAGGAGGACAACCACAGGATCCTCTTTGTTCCTCTTAAAAAAATAATAAAAACAATAACTTCAAGCAAACCCATGGTCTAGAAACTTCTTCTGTAATCAATTAGTGGTTCATACATTAATATGTGTGTAGTGGTTCATAATTTTATTTCATTGCGGTGGTGTGTGTGCACGCGCGCACGCGTTCTAGAGATTGAATTTGAGGCCTTGCACCTGCTGGTTGAATGCCCTAGTATGGGGCCACATTCCCCAAACTTCAATGAGATTTGTTAAATGATATTGTGGTCACAAATACAGCCACTTTCATGGTACCAGTTCCAAGCACCTTAGAGTGGCTTTGTAGTGATGTCCTCACTAACCTGGGCCCTGGGCAAGTTACTCTGACTTCTGCTCACCACCTGCATTATTCTGAGCAGGTGACTAACTGTCCAAACATGTTTTCTTACCTGTGCAAGGTGGAGGATGAGTGTGCTCAACTCGTAGTGGTTTCTTCTAACAAGCATCAAAGACGGTGTTTGTGAAGCCCTTAGCCACGTGCTTGGCTCGGGGGAGGAGCTCAATAAATTAGCTATTGTTAGAATGATTTATATTAAACTATCTTCCTTCTTTTTATTTCACAGGTAGACTCGACAACTCTACTGATTCGTGGGTCACCTGGAAGAGAAATCCAATAATAATAAGAACATTAATTGTTGCTGTCACATATCGAACACTTACAAAGTGCCAGACACTGTGCTAAATGCCTGACGTGCAAAATCTATCAAATCTAATTCTTACAACCACCTGATGAGGCTTGAGTTCCATCAACTTGATACAGGAAGAAACCCAGATCGGAGTTTGTCCATGATTTTCAAACTTGAGTGCCTCTGGGCGGCTTGTCAGAACCTACATCACTGGGTCCCCTCCAGAGCCTCAGCCTCAGCCGGTCTGGCCTAGACCCCAAGATTTTCAAGTCAGTAAGTTCCTTGTTGCCAATGCTGCTCTGAGGACTGTGTTGGTGAGACCCTGATTTCAGGACTTGTTCAACATTAGCACGGAGTTAAATGTCAGGGTAAGATTTCAAAATTAAAAATTTGAGTACACTTAAAAGTACTCTTAATAACCATCTATATTTCTTCAAATTTCCTAAAACGAACTTTGGAATTGCCAATCGTTGCATTGGCAAAGCGCTTTGGTTCGGGTGGTCCTGCTCCGTGAATTTCTTTGTGGCACAGAAGAGTTTGTGATTCCCTCTTAGGGAAGGATTTCAGGGCCATTTTTAGAGGAAGCATCAGGTTCTTAAATCATCACCACCAGCCACTCTTGAGATTGTCAGCAGTCCTACAGGCACAGAGCAGAATGCACATGGGGAGACCCACCCCAGCTGGAAGAGTCATTAGCAGTTCCAAGATGGAGCCCAGCAGAGCAAACCACACCTGGATACCATCTGTGCCTGAGAGCCGTGGCATGGCCTTGATTCCCATCCGGCTGGAAGGGCTCCCAACACACAGCCCACTTGGACATCAGAGGGCTCTGGGGGCCTCTCCTGAATGCTGCTAAGGTGAGCCACTTGCAAACAGTTAGACCAAGGGACTGTTGGCCCAAGCTGGAATAAGAACTGGGATGTGACCTGGCCCACATTGGAGGGTCTGGGACTATCGACAGGACTGCAGAAGCACTGGTGGGAGGTATGAGTGGAGATAAAGGATGCAAGGATAGAGCCGAAAAAGAAGCCCCAAGTCCCTCAGTGGGTAAAGTAATTCATCACGGGCGCCTTCCCTATTCAGCCGGGAATGAAAATTAAAACCTGAATTCAAATCCACAGGTGGGATGAATTTCAAGAAATGTGGACACCCAGAGAGACTTGAAGGAAACAGATAAGCTGAGGAAAACACATGGTACCACTGAGGAGAGGCTGGCTGGTGGCAGACTGGGGATCCCTGCGGCCAGGATGCAAGATGGAGCAGGAATGTGCACACAGGATTTGCTCCCGGAGCCTGAGACCCCAGTGCTCTCTGTAGAGTTGATCAGCTCTTTTTTGAAGACCCTTCCTCTTCTACATATGTGCTATTTATGTCTATTTCTACACACTCATTCATTCATTTGGCAAACATGTACCGAGTGCATATTATGGGCCAAGTATTAATACAGATACTGAGGGTAAAGTCACAAACCCCAGTCTCTACTCTCACGAAGCGTACTCTCTCATGGGAATCGTGAGGCAATGTGCAGAATCAGTAAGGTAGATGAATATCAGGATACAGAAAGTCACGAGGAGAAAAATGGAGGGAGGAGCAGATTTGGGTTGATGGGTAAAGCGATTGAAAAACAGCCCATCACCATCCCCCACTATAGCACTTACCACCAACAATGAGTACCCATTTGTTGCAAAGGAGAGACATTGAGTCAAATAAGTTTCGGGACAAAATGTAAAACTCTGGCAGCACATAACCCAGATGAGCCCAGGAGTTGCTAGTTAAGTGGGCACTCTTCTTTCCCTTCCAGAATTCAGTCCGTCCATTCTTTCAGATACAGCTCAGATTTTCACTGGGGGATATAATTCTTCCCCCTTTGATTTCTGTGGCTTTGGGGAAGTTGACTCCTCCCCCAAGTCCAGGGCCTAAGCCAATCAGCATACTCCCTTCCCCCACTGACCTCAGGGATTATTTCTAGAGTAGAGGAGGGTCCCATGAAGCTGAATCTCAGAAACCCTGCTTGAGCTCCCTCAATTACTGAATCTGGAGGGGAAAATTGTTACTGGCATTTATCTTATAAAATGAGGGGGTCTGCCTTATAAATGAAGTAAAGAGAGAAGAAGATAGATAGATAGATAGATAGATAGATAGATAGATAGATAATAGATGGATGGATGGATGGATGGTATTTGGATGACGTCATTAGTTCTCTGGCTAAACACCGAGAGTAAATCTGCCCCATGTCTAGTTAATTGAGTTAAAACCATTCTCTTTACAGCTTAGGACCATTGGGTTGGGTTTTCTGTAGTTTTAAATAGAAAGGTAAAATCTCTAGCTCAGGCTCAGGACAGACCTGCAGTGTTCCCTCTGTGTGGATCTCACTGTCAGCCTGGCTTTTCCACAGTGACCACCAACGACCTGGTTCTTGACAGCACCTGCCAGGATTCTGTGCTCCTCTTGGTTGCATTCCGTGGTCTGCACCCACCTTTGAACCAGGCAGTAATGCCAGGGATTGGATACCATGGATCTGTGACTGGGTCTCTCTTTCAGGGCCTGGGCTGCTGCCTGCCTCATTCGGATCACATTGAGAGTTGGCTTCTCAAATTAGGGCATTGTTACCAGAAAAGTGGGGCATGCTGGAGGGGACAACCAGAAATCTTAAAAATTCACTTAAGTGTCCAGTTTTCTCCTTCGTCGTCTCACATTTCCCATCTGTAGAATGAAAAAGTTGGAAGAGAGTGATGACTCCCCAGAGATCTGCCATGAAGGACCCTTCTCCTGCCTTTCTCAGTCGCCCAGTCTGGCACCAAAGTCAACCAAGTTTGGAAGATTTTGTCTGTAATTCCTGCCTTCACCCATCAGTCACCCACCCACCATTGCTGTGGAATGTCTACCAGTCTCCAGTTTTGCTCCAGCCCTAGGGCAAGAGTGGTCCCAGATGCTGGGAGGACTGTGTTCGCGCTATTCAGTGACATACAATGGGGGAGCTGAGCCTGCTTGTGGTTTTCTGTCTGGGATAAAAAGCAGAACTTTAGTAGAGAGACCTTGAGGCTCCTGGCCCTTCTAATCTCTTGGAGTATCCACAAGGGGGTGGGATACTGGGAGCTGGGGGTGGGATACTGGGAGCCAGAGAGCAACAGATTCACAGCTGTCAAGCAACAAGAGGAGAAAGAATCAGCAAGCCGAGCTGGTGGATTGGGAAGGACAGTCCAGGTCTCGAGCAGCGATGGTTGCACAGCCAGGGCCTCCTGCCGAGCCTGTGCTCATTTCTTCCGGGTTTTGTCAGGTGAGAGAACTCAGATCTTCATTGTTTAAGTCACAGTCAGAAGTGCCATTATGTGTGGTCAAAAGCCCTGTTGACCAATGCAGTCGGATCCAACAGAGGTCCCCACGCAGCTTACGGTCTGAAGATGACCAGCTAATAGATAATTACAGGTGTCACAAGTGTCCTGGAGAGGAACCACAGGAGCTTATATCGGGGGACCTAGTCATTTGAAGAAAGTGTATTGAGTGGATAATGACCTTTTTTTAATCACTTTAGAGAATTAGGTAAGGGGTAGGTAGAATATTTCTCACCGGGCCACATAGGAAGTATTTTCCCTTCCCAGGCTGTGCTGGCTTCTGTTGTGGCTCCTTAGCTTTGCTGATGGGGTACAAAGGAAGCCACAGACAATATGGAAAAGACGGACGTGACTGCGTTCCAATAAAACTTTATTCACAAAAGCAGGCTGCTGATCGCTGGCCCGCGCTTGCTGATTCCTGAATCAGACACATCACAAAGCTGCAATAGAGAGCAGCCACCAAGGACACTTTGCAGTACGCCTACGGAACCAGAAGAACCTCTGGGGATGTGACTCTGTGATTCCCCAGTGCCAGCAGCTCACCTCTGTGACACGGCGGTCCCTCCTTCATGTCTGCCTGGCTCCCTCAGAAGTGGACGGAGGGTGGTCAGCTGGGCAGCTGCCCAGGCTCCCCAACCACGGTGAACTTAGACCCGCCGAGGGGGGACGTTGGGAAAATATAGAGGGCCCCTTCTCCGATGGAGACATTTCCTGCTGTCTTGGAGCAGGCCAAGATAGGAACACATAACATTTATTAGCCCCGGAATGTTTTTGCTGGAATTTTTGTGACCAACATACACACATTTGTAGTCGGCTGGGAGCTGGCAGTCGCGGTGAGGGGGTTTCCAGAACCTCCTCATGTGGTGAGCTGAGATTTACAAGGGGTGCGACTTATATCGTGAATTATGAACCTTTAACATACCTCCCAAGAAGTCGCTCGGTTCATAAAAAGTCGCAAAAGAATTACAAAGAAGAGCCCAATTGCAGAGAAGTTGGAAATATTTTATCCTTTTTTTTTTTTTTTGGACTATTGACTCTCTGTCAACCAATGGAAATAAACTGTAAAATTATAATTAGTCTTGATTCTGGAAAAAAAAAAAAAAAACTTCAGGAGAAGGTCCGATTCCCTCCACTCCCACTAACTAGGTGTTGGGCAGAATGCAGTGGATGGAAGGTCGCCAGGCTCTTGGTCTAGGTGGCTCTCATAAAGACCCATGAACACAACTGCCGGTTGGGTCCAGGAAGGGACCACAAACGGAATGTGCTGGATAATAGGCCGCAGGGCATGGTGGAGACTGGGGCAGCTGAGAGCCTGTGCCCTGCCCAGCCCATCGTCCCCCCTGCCCAGCCCATTGTGCCCTGCCCCTCTCTCAGCACACAGGCAAGTGCACCCCAGCTCCCTCTTCAGGACAGAAACACACTCTCATCCCCCAAGTAACAGCAGGAGATGCAGGACAGCCATCTGAACCAATAGGTGGCTGCATTCTGCCTTCCCCTGGGGAGAGGAGAGGGGGGGCTTCCCACACCTTCCTCTGTGGGTCCAACAGGACCTCTGTTTATGGAGGAGAGAGAAGAGGGGAGTCATGCACACATGTGTTTGGTAAAACTTATATACTCCTGTCCTCCTGGCGGTTCTAGTTCCCCAGAATGCCCCTCCTCCGGGGTAGGTAATGTGGCTGGAAGGGGACATGCTAAGCTGTTTCAGGGTTTCAGATTCCTGTTTCACCAGTGGTGATGAACTGTGTGTCCTTCCCCAAGACACGAGGTTTTGCCTCTGACCAAAATGTCACAAAAAGAAAGTTTACACCCGCCAGACAACGTGTGTCGAGTAAACAACATGGAATGAACTTCCGTGGACACACCACCCCACGAAGAAACACCGGAATCTAATGTTAATTGAGATACAGCATGTTGATATCTTTTGCTGACGTGAGACAAAGCTGATAGAAGGGAGGATAGTGGTAAGGACCAGACTGGAGGCTTTCTGAAAGCCAGGACTTCTGGAGAACTTTAGGAAGAAAAAGACATCGCATGGCCTCATGTTAGGGAAATGTAGCAGTTGGTTTAGAAAATGCCTCCAATGTGGTGATGAATCAGGTAAATTTGGGGGACTCAGTAACTGAACAAAACCCAGAGTCATTGGGAAGAATGGACTCCAGTTGTTCATGCAGCCTGACGCCCATTCGTCTTCCCCTTTCAGATGATACCATTTGGAGTTTGCTTTGGGGCAGTTGATTCTCTCCCATGCTCAGCCACACCATTCCTGTGGTATTGACCCTTGTCTCCCCTCTTAGGACTGGAGAGGGCCAATAATCCCATCTCGCCCACTTCTCTCAACCATGATTGGACCTGTGGTGGGCAGAAAATTAGATAGAACCTGCAAGATCTGTAGTTTCTAGAGCTTCTGGGCATGGGGGAAGGGAAGATTCTTTCCTCCTTGATAGCACTCGGGGGGGGGGGGGGGAGCCATTTCTTCTTGGTCTGTTTGAACTAAAATATGAAGACTGGAGTAGTGTCCTTCCTACTAAAATAGAAGGCCCTGGAACTGCCAGTGGAAACCCACTCAAGGCCTAAAGAAGTAGCTGATGCTGTGGAAAGTACAGAGGAAAAAGTGAAGAGAAACAAAGATGGTCTTCGATGACACTAGATCAAGCTGTACCTGAAGCAGTCCTGCCCACCACCTTTTCAGTGATCCAAATCTACACATTCCAGGATTTCTCAAGACAGTTTGAGTTGGAATTCTATCATTTTTCAGTGGAAGGATTTATAACTTCTCCTTTGCTTTCATCAGATTAACACTGATGGATGAATGCCCTTTCAACAAGTTATGGTGGGAAAATGGGACCCTGCAGTGGGTTTCTGCTTTATTATTAATTTTTGCTACACTGTTCTCAGTTGGAATAAATGCTATCTTAAATAATTCCATTACTAGTTTCCTTGTCCATACTTCATGAGGTCATTCAAGTGCTACCTTTCTTGTGGATTCATTACTGGAAACAAATTATAGACTGGAGTTTTCGGTCCACTGGGGCTGCCCCATGCAAGAGCTAAGCATTCGTGTGTTAGGTTACACAGACATGGTTTTGAACCCTGGATTTATAATTTAATAGCTACGTGAGTTTGGGCAATTTACCCATAGTTTCTAAGATATTGCCCTTGACCCTTTTTAAAAAATGCTGTTAATAACAGCTCCTTAACTGAGAAAGGTTTTGTGAGGATACAATGAGCTCATGCAAACACGTGATATGGTACCTGGCACAGAGTAAATGTTCAATAAACATGATGCTGTTCTTCCTGCCATGATGCTGTCAAGGAGTCTACCATATAGAAAGAGCCCGATAGAGCTAAGCCGCCGTTATTAATTCATAAACACTTGCTATATGATTTAAAACTAATGAACTCATGATTGAATGAACCTATGAGCCAAAACTTGATTCACTGAAAAAATAAATGAATGAATGAAACTGGGTACTAAGGGGTGAACCCACAAGCTAAGGGAAGGGCAAGGACTGAGGCGGAGAGGGAGGGGTTCCAAGGCACCTGGGGGTGATTTATGGGAATGTCCTTCCCGAGATCTGTGTCCCCACCGGGTGAATGTTCTACCATGCTGCTCCTTTACTGCTTATTACTGCAGGTCATCTGTCAGGAGCATCTTGATGGGCAGCTTTATAGACAGCCATAAAGCAGGACTTACGGCCAAAGCCATCACCGTTTGTTGAGCTCGGTGCTTAGGGTGTCCACATCATCCGCTCTCTTTTCTCTGGGTCATAGCCATTCAGTGCACAGATGCAATTTAGCATAGGTGACTTGATTCCTCATAATGCCTCCCTGTAGCCTCTGGGATAAAATTCAAGGAAGAACAAATAGGATAATGTGGACATTCACCGAGTCCTTAACTTAGCACCCGCCTAAGACTTGGCCAGGCCCAGGGAGCTTGCCAACTTGAATCAACCATCTCCTTCACCTTCCCAGTTTATGGAGCAGGTGCACTCGATAGCTCAGTCTTGCCGATGAGGACATGGAGTAGCTCAAGGTTGTGCTTCTTGCTCAGGGTCACAGGGTTAGGAAGTGACATCAGGAGGGTTTGAACCCTGGCACTCTGACTCTGGAGCCTCTGCTGCAACCTCCATTCCAAACACAGTCGACCCTCTGCTTTCTTCAGAACATGTGTCTTGTTGGGTGTGGTGGCACATGGGCATGGTGGCACATGGGCATGGTGGCACATGCCATAAGCCCAGTGACTTGGGAGGCTGAGCAGGACTGCAAGACCAAGGCCAGCCTCACAAACCAGGAAAGCCCTGAGCAACTTAGTGATATCCTGTCTCAAAATAGAAAATAGGGGCTGGGGATGTGGGGTGCTTAAGCACCTCGAGATTGAATCCCTGGTACAAAAAGAAAACAAATGAGTCTTTAGGATGTGATAGAAATGAATTTCCTGAAACAAAACTTGTCTGATGTGGACAAATCAGATACTCTGTTATTTTAATTGTTCATGTTTATGGATTTATTTGAAAGAGTTTGGAAAAGTTTCCTTCTCCCAGTCCACGATCCTTAGTAGCAGTAGACAGACACCTGGAGTTGAGTGCAGGTGCTACTCTGGAGTCCCAGCTTGAAGTCAAGTACTCCAAATTCTACTGTAGGGGACCACGTGGCTTTTTAGTAGTAGGCACCCAAACTACCAATCTCATTCTCCCAGCCAGGCTCGGCCAGGCTGGTGCTATCTGGAATTCCATTTTGGACGACTGTTCATATCTAAGTACCCACAAGCTACGCCATTTGTATCATCACAGACTCCAGATTCACAGGATGGAGTCCAGAAGAGGGAGGGGGCTGACGTATGAGAGCATCATCACTAGCACATGGGCAGCTTGCCGATCTCGGGGAGTTATGTGTCCTCCCGACAGAACGGGCAGCAGCCCTCAGGGACGGCTCCTGGGCAGCCACGTTTGCATTCTGTGACGTTGTCCACTTCCTCAGTTGGCTTTGGCAAGGAGACCTGGGTCCAGCGAGCCAATCAGTCTGTCTCCCAGGATCTGGGGCTGAGGAACACCAAGTTTCTGTCACTGAACCTGAGTCACGTCGATCTGAGACACCCATATTCCATCCACCTGGCCAACTGCAGAGGAAATGTGGAGTTGGAAGGCAAGGGGGGAGGAGAGAGAGGACGGCACCCAGAGCGCAAGCCTGTCCCCGAGGGCTTCCTAGTTCCTGGATGCAGCCCTTCCAGGGGGCTGCTGGACCCAAGTCTCTGGGAGGCCTGCCTCCTGCAGCGAATAATTAACATTTGGCATCAGCTAAGTAAGTTGGTTTCTGTTCTTTTTACTCCCAAAGCACCAATTAATAAGGCAAATGAGATTCCCTTCCTGTTCTAAGTGGATTCAAATCCTTTTTTGAGTCCAGAGAGCTTACAGATACTTGGTGGGTCAGGAGGCCTGTTGGTCAGCATCCTTGAAAAAAGAGAAGAAATGAGCCAAGCTGTTGATTCTATGCATTTAGCAACAGGTGATCAAGATGTTTCTATCTTGTTCCTTTAATTTCCATATAAAATTTCATAATTATTTGTTTAATTTAAATTTTAAACAATTATTTCAAATTATTTTTTAGTAATGGGTTGTTTGAAAGAGAAGTACTAATTGTCAACCTTCAGGAAAAAATGTGGTGGTGATTAATGAGGCTGGGGAAGAGGGAAAAAGGTTTGAAATCACCAGAAAAAACTGGCCGTAATTCAGGAAGACAAATGACCATTCTGATGTGAGACCCACTTCCAGGAAATGGCTGGTCTTGTGCAGGCTAAGCATTCTTAAACCAAGAATCCCAAATCTGGAAAGCTCCCAAATTCAAAAATAAAAATTCTGCAACGTTTTTGGTTGAATTTTACATAAAGGATTCTTTGGACCTGTGTCAGAACTACCATGATTACAACCTCAACCTAGCCAGGGTGAGGACGGAAATATGGAGTGGGAGAATGGGGGAGAAGGCAAACTCAGACTAGTTTGGTGAACATGCA
This sequence comes from Callospermophilus lateralis, assembly GCF_048772815.1. Lineage (NCBI taxonomy): Eukaryota > Metazoa > Chordata > Mammalia > Rodentia > Sciuridae > Callospermophilus > Callospermophilus lateralis. Next base: position 189,923,549 of record NC_135307.1, read on the forward strand.
TAAGAGGGTTTTGCTTGGATCTGAGAAGAATGTGGCTTGACAAGCTTCGGGCATGGCTGGGTCCAGGTGCTCAAAACAGGCCACCAGGAATCTGTCTTTTGGCACCTCTTGGCTCCCATTTTACCTGTATTGGCTTTATTCCCAAGAAGGGTGACTTCACTTAGGGTTGCCATATTTAACAAATAGAAATAGGATGCCCAGAGAGTTTTGAATCTCAGTTAAACAATGAGTTTCCTAGTGTTTAAGTATGTCCCTTGCAACATTGGGGCCCCCTTACACTAAAACAACACTTCGTTGTTCATGTTTATTTTGAGTTCATTTTAATGAGACATTCTCTATTTTATCTGGCAACCACATGCACATGAGGTGACAGAGATGGCACTCACACTTCTAGACCTCTGTTAATGTAGCAGCCTCAGAGAAAGGGGGCTGACTTTCTAAAGTTCTATTCTATGGAAGAATCTGTACTTGTTCACCTCTCTCCTGACTCTTCACTGTCCAGGACTCCCTCCGTGCACCCACATGGCCATTGTCCTACCAATATCTGCTGGATAAATCATTTGGCACGAGGAGGACTTCCCCTCTCTCTTCTCTGTATACAAAATGAACAGGTAAAAGGGAAATGCTTGTCAAAACAAATCTTTATTTGGTTCTCTCCATCTATGGGACAACTTCTGTAACGTGCCAATCATTTTGTTGCAAAATAACCCCTCCAATACACAATCCACCTTTTCCGATGACACCCGCCTGTCAGTCACTCACTAAATCAAAGCCAAATTTCACGCCAACCGAAGGCCAGTTTGTCAATCATTTTGCCCGCCACACTTCCGCCAGATCACCTGACAGCTACAACTCTCCATGTTCAAACAGAGCAGGTCTAGTTAAGCTTATTTGTCTCCCCTAATTGAGTTCTTTGTAGGACCGGTAGCTTAGCAACTAATAAGTTATTTTCCGTGACAACTGGCCTAAATTGCATAGCTTTCTTGACCATTGCTACTTGTTAGGAAACTGTTTCCCCTCAAGTGGTTACACAGCAGATGTAAGATTTATTTACTACTGAATTGTTCTATTACTTCTATTTATAAGCACTCTTCCACTATTTAAAAGTAAACACCAAATATGTTGTCAAATAGACACAATTTTAAATAATTATAAAAAGGCCTTAGAATTTTGTTCTAGACTCTTACATTCTCCATAACTTGAAGTGTTGGGAAAGAAGTCAGTTAGATGAATACCTGGTGTTTATCAGGTTTAAGGGATTTCACAAGTGCCTGTGTAAGCGAGTCAGTATGAGGTTATGTACAGGGTACAGCACCTCTTCTAGTCCTGAAGGAATTTGAGGAGAGAGTTGGCAACAAATTCTAAAGTCACATAGAGAATAAATAGTACAAAGGGAAGAGAAAAATAAAGGCAATGATAATAACGGCCTTAGAAAGCCATGACAATGTCGTCATGCTTGGTATGAGGGACTGGGATGGCTGGTTTCAAGTGCCCACTTGCCTGCACTAAGGGTTGCCCAGAAGCTGGTAAAACATTGTTTCTAGGCGTGTCTGTGAAGGTACTTCTGGAGGAGATTGGCATCAGAATTGGTAAAGACGTGAAGTGATGCATGTATAAAGAAGGTGCCCGGGGAACCATTCAGCCTGCAGAGGGCGGGGAACAGAACAGGAAGGTGGAAGAAGGCTGACTTGGCCCTCTCCGCTTGAGCAGGGGCAGCCGTCTTTTGCCCTGGGACATGGGTGTTCCTGACCCTCAGGCCTTTGCTCTGGTACTTACACCACTGACATCCCTGGTTTCAGGCCCCAGGCTGGACTAGCACTTAATGTGTAGCTTCCTGGACATGTCGCTTGCATACAGCAGACCATGGGATCTCTCTGCTTCCATGATCACAGGAGCCAGACCCTCATGTTAAACCCATCCATCTGTCCATCTGTCTGTTTGTTCGTCCATCTATTGCTTCTGTTGCTGTGGAGAATCCTGACTAATCAAGGGACCTAGCTATTTCTTCAATAATCTGGCTTCTCTTTTTCTCTTCTAAAAACCCTCCATTGTATGTAGAGATTCTGCCCTGAGAGCTCCTTACGGAGGCTGGAGGAATTCAGCCTTTGTCTGCCAACCTCCTGAGAGCTATGAGATCAAGTTTGGTCTATTGGATGTGTTTTCCCTGCGCCTGTGAACCTAGAGCTGCGAGAGCTTTTGGATTCACCCCGTGTACCCACTCTGGGGTCCAGGGCAGAAGCATCGGCAGCACATGGCTCTGGTGGTGTTATCTGGAGTGAATTTTGTTGCTAAATGAATGGTGTCGCCATTCTTGCCTCCTGGATACTATTGAGATTCTAATCTGATTCTCCAACTACTCATTGATTTGGGGACTCTGATATTGATAATTTGAAACACTTGGAATTTTTTTTTTTTTTGTGGTAAGTAACCTATACACCTAAAATTTTTAATCAGTTTAGAGAAGCTTGCTTATAAGAGAAGAGGGTAGGAAGGTTCTGTGCTCACTCTGGGCTGCACTACCTTACAAGGCTCAGTGGAGGATGGAGACTTCAAATCCTTTTTGTCTGGGCACAGAGCAAGGGAGCAGCTGCTGCAGACTGGACCACTGGTTCAGAGAAGCAGAAAAAAAAATCTAGAATGCTGAAAGTAAATTTTAAGCTTGATAAATGAAAAAAACTGGTTTTTAAAATACTTTTCTCATCATTTTATCTTCAAAAAGTAGCACGGTCACTGGCAGACAATAGACATTAATTACAATTGTGTAGAAGAGCCGGGCGTGGTGGCACACTTCTGTAATCCCAATAGCTTGGGAGGCTGAGACAGGAGGATCAAAAGTTCAAAGCCAGCCTCAGCAACTTAGAGAGGTCCTGTCTCAAAATAAAATATAAAAAGGGCAGGGATATGGCTCAGTTGAGTCGAGCGACCCTGGGTTCCATCCCCAGTACCCCACCAAAATGTGTGGATGAATGAGTGAATGAAGGACAATGAAAGGAAGGGGTGCCCAGGTAAACTTGACTGAACTGGAGACTCCTAGTGAGGAGGTAAGGAATGAGACTGTCACATTAGCTTGGGGGATTATTGTGAAGGACCTAAATAGTAACAGCAACTCTTTACACTTTATGAATTTTCCTTCTGTTACAATGTCCCGACCACAGTGCAGGAGGCATTACATGACAGCCCTCCTGAGTTCTGCAGAGACGGGGAGCACACTGGGTGTGACCGTGGACAAGGGATCCTGCTTGTTGTGGTGCTGTCCAATGGGAAAGCCTCTGTAGCAGGTTTCTTCATTAAAAGAACCTGGCTCTAAAGCTCCCTCTGACAACAGAGAGGCAACAGAGATGAGAGAGAGAATACCCAGGGACTAGGAGAGCTGATGCTGCGGCCGGCACAAAGGAGAAGCCACTCCTGTGTAACGAGGAGCGGTTGGCAGAGGGTCCGTGGCGCAGGTCATGGATTCCCATCAGTCACTGGTCCTCTGATAGTTCAGCACCGACCGCTCTGGCACTGGAGCAGGATGCCTGAATGATGGAGCATCAAAGCCAGAGAACAGAGATCATTCCATTAGCTGCATCTGGAGAGCAGTCGCCTCATTTCCTAGCAGGGAAGGACCGGAAGTCAGTGCCAGAGCTGGTTCCTGGCTAGCCAACTGACTTTGCAGCATTCGCCATGCATTAGGGTCTGTTGGAAGACTTTTATGTATACCCCCTCATTTTATCTTTGCAGCACCTTGCAAAGGTGGGTGTTGAATGAGGGGTATTGATCAGAGGAGAAAAGCCATTGTTTTGGCGAAGGGGAAGGTTTTAAGTCTTGTTAGAAAGAGTGGAATGTGTGAAGTCACTTAGGACCTCAGAAGAGAAAGACAAAACAAGGTGTGTGTGTGTGGGTGTGTGTGTGGGGGGGGAACTACAATATTGACATTCCAGTGGTTAAAAAGTGGGTTGAGCACTTAGTTCAAGGAAGGCTGTGCTCCCTTGCTCCATTTCCAGTGCCATTGCCTCAGGGCTTCGTCCCTGTGTCACAAACTGCAACAGGAAATACAGCACACCACAGCAAAAACCATAGGAAGACCCACATGTAGGCTGGTCGATTCTCACTGGACTAATGTCCACAGGTGTTTGGCAAAGTTTTATGCAAGAGAAAAAGAGATGACTTCAGAAAGAACAATATTACTTATAAAAATTTGGTTGGTTGTTCAAGAAAGCCAGACTCACCGACTCTGATTGAGGCCAGAGTCAGTCATAACATCGTGTCGTGTCGTGTGGTCCGTTCTCTGGGGGCATCTGATGAAAGCCCAGAAACGGGCAGGGTTGGGCACTCCAACCCTGAGTTCGCCTAGATGAGGAACAGCACATGTGGCTGGTTGTTTCCATTTCCCTTCCGCCTCATCAGGATGATTTGCATATAGACAGAACTAAAAAAAACAGGGAGTCCAGAGCAATGGTTATTACCATCCTCATTTTCCAGATGAGGAAACCAAGGCTTGACAAGATTAAATAGTTCCTAATATGCCGCAGTCCGGCTGCAGCAAAATAACCGGGGGTGGGGGTGGGGTGGGAGGGGTGGGGGGGTGACGAATGACTTGTGTAGATTGATGCAGCAGGAATGAGAGCCGTCCATTGTAGAACAAGAGCGGTATTTATACATTTTACACAGCTTATCTAATTAGCATAAAATAGATACAGCAGTCAACCAATAAGGAATCTCCACACTTCATGGCTCGCTTTTGTTACTTCACAAACCACTCCCTCTGGCATTTGGCCAGGCGCCATCCAGACTTGTTTACAGACTCTAACAATTCTCTGGCAAAATACCAGGTGCCATCCTGACTTGTTTACAGACTCTAACACTAATAGAACACAGCTAGCAAGTAATGGAGCCAGGAATTGAAACTCAGTTTGACTCCATAGAGCAAGGTCTTCTTCATTACTGCCAATTGCTTACCAAGGTCTTCTTCAAAGACCTGCCAATTGCTTACCAATACACATTTTCCTTTTCCCCATTCCCTCTTGTTATACCAACATAATGCCCAAATTTTCATGGAGCATAGGTTTGCCCAGCTTGAGACTACATGTCCCCACTTTCCTAGTAGCTAGTTGTGATCATGAGAGTAAATTATGGTCGATGCCACATAAACCAAAGCTATACATGCCCAAAGGTTCAGACCTCATTCTCTTTACCCTTTCCCATTTCCTAATGACTGCAGAAAGAGATGATTAATACCACTTCCTTGGATAAGCCAGAATTGGGTGCCATGTATTAAGTCGGGTGGGGGGGAATGTTTCTGTCTTGTAAAGCTACTATGATATGGGGTCTCTGCTATAACAACTTAGGCAATACTTGGACATCTGCATGATGTAGTATCTTCTCAAGAACTTTACCATTTTCTTTTGGGAAACTACAGCTTGCTATCAAAGCTTGTTCAATTTCTTTTTATATTTTCATGTATATGTACAAGCACCAATTAAATGTACTGCATGTAAGTGAAGAATCTAGATATTTCTATATGGTTTTGATTTTAATTTTGACTAATTCTTTAGGTTGTTTTTATGAAGTCTCAAGTTAAAGACTCATTCAGAAATATTATTGGAGGTATCTCTGTCCTCAGTAGATCTAGTAGACCAGGATTGGACAAACTATACCTGCAAATAGAGGTCTAAAAGAACAGGGGTCAGTGAACAGATCTGGCTCACAACTGCTTTGCATAAATAAAGTTTTATTGAAACACAACCATGCTCATTTGGCTACAAGTTGTTTGTGACTTCTTTTATACTGCAAGGACAAAACTGATTAGTTGAAATAGAGACTTTGTGTCCCTTAAACTGTCTATTATGTGGCCCTTCCAGAGAATGCAGATTCAGATCCTTGCACTCACGAATCTGAAGCCTTTCCTGGGAAGTTTGGGTAAGCAGTTCCTCCTGTGGAAATGCTGTCTTTCCGTCTAGTCATGATGCACATTTCAACAGTACTTATTACATGAGTTGCTTAAATGAGAAAACCATCAGGATTTTTACAAGCCAGTCCCTGCCCTTATTTTCCCTTGATAAAATATCTTTTGACTGCATTTGTCGCTTTTGACCTTGTGCAAATGAAGAAAGGAGCAGAAGTAAGGCAAGACGTAACATGGGCTGGTTTCCCTCCCGCTCAGGCACGACTCTGGGCACTGGAGGAGCCCCATGGGTTTTCTGGAGCTGCCCAGAACTTCGCTTCTCGCATCTGTGGCATAAAAGACTTCTCGTTCCTGTTTGGAGGAAAACCATAATGAATCAGATTCTGGAGAACTTTGCAAGTGTTAAGGACTTCATGACTTCACCCTGCTTTCCCGACTGGGCACAGCTCAAGTGTCAGCAGCAGCAGCACAGTGTGGAAGGATGGAGCTACACTCCCAGGGGAGGGCCGCCCAGCGCAGTGGGGAAGGAAGATGGAATGTGGGTGGGCCTCTGTCCCCAGTGCCGGGGCACCTGGACAGCGAATCACAGAGGATGTCAGGGCAGAAGAAGTGAAAGTCAAAATACTGTAAATATCCTTCAAATACAGAAAGTGGGAGGTCAAAAGGAACAGAATGCTAGAAAGGATGGCTTTCTCTCTCTGCAGCCCTGTGCAGCCCCGTGTTCCAGGCGCTGCACGCACTGCTCCACCTGGGCATGGCCAGCTCACGAGGCAGTAATAAATGACCAGCAAGCTCAGTGGCTACTACCAAGGTCAAGTTGTTCTCACGCTGTCTATCTGTCATAGCCCAGTAGCGGCTCCCTCCCACACTTCCTTCACTCTGGGATCCAGGCTGATGGAGAAGCCCGGGGAAACACAAGGACCCATTCTTAAAAGACATCACCCAAGAAACAGAGATCATTCTGCTCATTGGCCCAAAGCAAGTCACGTGTTGGAGCCCGATAGAAGTGTGCACGTCTCTAGGAGAGGGCAACTGTACCCTGTCCACAAGCCCAAGGGTTAATAATTCTCTCAATCATTGCGTAGCAAAGGAAATTGACTCGTAAACATAAGGTGCCCAGTCTGACGTAAACACCCAGTTGGTGATCGAAGATAGAAAATCTCACTTTAGTCCACCTCTCTCCTCACTAGTATTTTCAACTGCACCATCCACCATAGCCACAAAAATGGAATTAAACTATTTCCATAGTTATTACAACAGTAAAGATCACCCACTAGAGTAGGTTAGACTAGGAGGGTGTTAGCTCTCCGTGTCCCCTTCCCTCAGCTGTTTCTAGGAGGCTTGATAATGTATGAAAATGGTCAATGTTTTTGAGCAGTTATTTTACATAGGCCAGGCACCGGGTTCAATGTTTTATACTGACTCTTCACACAAACAAAAAAGAAAAATACGTTGCTACCTCCATATTCCAGAGGTTGATGCTGCTTTTCAGAGAGGGTAATTAACTTGCCAAATACCACACAGCTAGCAAAACAGCTGTGAGGCAAGTCTGTCTCTCTACCCCTAAGGTTGATTCCCTGCCCTTTATACATTCTGAAGAAAATACTGCTGGTCCTCAGTGCAGGAGAGAATATGGGAAAACATGGAGGAGACTATGACTATCTAGAGAATTATTCTCATTTATTCTGCATATGGCTCCTATCACAATTATAAGCACTGATGGGTCCCCCCCAAAAGATTGTGTGCCATCGCATTACAAAGGCTAGGTCATGCAAACCAAACAAGAAGTGGAGAAGTTGTTGGCAATACCGTGAAAAGCACTCCCAAGTCTAAGATCAAAAAGTTTTGGTTTAAAAATAACCTTAGATTATTGCTACTGCTAATTTCATCTAGCAGACATAATAAAACAGAACTGCATCCTCAACAGTATTACTGTACAAAGAGTATGATTATATCTAAGTAGATAATTTATATAAACCTTTTGAACACATATAAATATGGGTCTAAATGTCCAGGCCTAGAAACAGAGGCTGGCGTGTAAATCTCACTTCTCCCTTCTGCTCAGGAAGTTTAGTTTGGGACAAAAGTTATACTGTTGGTCAGCAGCCCTGTGTATAGCAGCCTCCACCACCCAGCCCGGCCCCGGACCACGGTTTCAGTTACCTGTAGTCACCTCTGGTCCAAAACATTACATGGAAAATTTCAGGTACAAAAACAGAGAGCACATTGACATAACCTTCGTTACAGTGAATCAGTATAACTGCTCTATTTCATTAGAAATTGTTGCTGTCAATCTCTTACTATACCAAATTTAAAAATTAGGAATTACTTAGGCAATAACAAAGTATACGTAGGATTCAAAACTCTCTCCAGTTTCAGGCATCCCCGGACAAGGGAAAACTACTGTGTTGTAGGTGCTCATCACCATCCCCAGCCTCTATAACCCAAAGGCCATAGCTACTCTCCTCCCAGATGTGACAGTTAAAAATGCCTGTGGATATTGCCAAATGCCCTATGGGGTTAGGGTGTGTGCAAATAGTCCAGTGGGCTCTCAATAAGTGGCTGGGTGACAAAGAGAAGGAAGCCCTTGGAATCTGTCTTGACTTGGAAAGCTGGGGTAAGTTCACTGAGTGACCTAGAAAGTTTTCTCCATGCCCTCTGTGAAATGTGATTCTCACCATGCACATCCTACACTCTGAGAGTGGACATCACCCCCCCAGAATGTGCCACCAGTACTGCTGTTGGCCTCTCAGGGTTTGCAGAATAAAGCCACGAATCTGGATGTTTCCTCCTAAGATTTGATTTAATACTGAGGACCTGGACTGGGAACGGCTATAGCCACAGGTTCCTTTCCCTTCCCATTTCATTACATATGGCCTTTGGGTTTTTTTTTTTTTTTTTTTTTTTTTTAAATGACCTAAAGCTTTCCCAAAGTCCTCAGCAATGACACCTGAAGGGACGCATCTGAAAGACTTCACATTCATTAACTAAACCTTCTTGTTAGGTCATGTTCCCTGAAATGCATTTGACAGTAAATGAAGTAGAAAAGATGGCAGTTGGATAAAAAATAAGATTCTGTCAGAGTCTGGTGATAGAACAGGGAGGTTAAAAAAAAAAAAAAAAGCAGGAACCTGGGGAGGCCTTGGTACATCAACACCCCACACTGCGAGGATTTTCTGGCGGGCACCTTGCCTCAGATCAGAGCCGGCTGCAAAGCGAAATTCATGCATGGTGCTCTGTTCAGATCCCAGGACCACGCAGAACGCAGGCAACCTAGATAAGGTGCTTGTCAGGGCAAAAGCAGCAGGGATACAGGGCTGACTGGCAGCTATGCGAAACAGTGATCAGAGAAGAGAAAGAAAAAGGAAAGGCATGTTCAAAAATATTTGGACTGCTTTAGACACTTTTCCCGTTTCCATCGGATTACAATTTCGCCCAAACCTTGCTTGAATACTCAGAAGGTGAAGCCGGCTAGCAGGCGGTGGAGTGAGCAGGCGCGGGCTCGCGCTGAAAACAGTCAGTTTTAAATGACCTCGTGGGATGTCATGCATTTCCCCCTCCCTGGCATCCGCCTGTGGCCTCTATTGGGGCTCAGAAGAGGGGGATGATACCCAAGGAGGGTGGCAAACTGGTGTGCGCCTCTGCAGTTGCCAAGCGTATTATTTGGTTAATTCGGTGCGGTCCAGGCTTCCTGAAGCTGGGCAAACCTGTTTTCTTCCCTGTGATGTATCACTTAGGAACACCAACTGCAAGGATTTCTTATGTTCTCACAAAAAAGGAAGGAAACAGCTGGTAAATGTTTCACAGATGGTAAAGCTCTTGGCATCTCCCTCAAGAGAGGGCCACCCATGCAGATGGCTCATTATTTTAACATTTGGATTTTCATCTTATTAAAACATCTTTTTTTCCCCCCTAGTTTTATTTAGCATCATAAATTCTCTTACACTTTAGCAAGCGACTAAGCGATTTGAGGACGTGCGCTCTCAGGAACATCCTTTGGCTAAAACATAGATTGGGAACATCATTATTCCCAGCTTTGATCTCAACGTGATGGGTTTCAATCTGATTAAAAATTCCAATGAAAGGGAAAGCTCAGAGTAGTGAATTTATCAAGCAAAAGTCCATGAAGTCCATATAGGAGCTGAATTATTCAGCAGAACGATAAACCGAGTGAAATTGGGGGAAATAGTTTTATTCCATGTATAAAATCCCTATTACTATGCAATATGCATATATAAAAATAGACAAATGCGCAGAGGGTAGAGATCCATAAACACACCCTTTCTACATATGTAGGGAGACTTCTGTACCACCAAGCACAACAGCCAAAATTTAAACCAAGCAGTGCCAGCTCTTGGCTGAGCAGATAGGAAAGGGCCAAGATTCCAAAGGCTAATTCTCTACCTACTCACACTTGGACAGGACTCAACTTACCTCTTTCATCTGAATAGCTGCTTCTAGGGGCCAAGACAGGGAGGTGGCGGTGTGGTTGAAAGGGAGGATGTAACCCTAACCCTAACCCTGCTGCTCTCACTTTGTTGGAGGAACAGGCTCAGTCCTCTCCTCTCCGAATATTGCTCCTGCGGACTGGGAAAAGTTGTGGTCACCTCAGCATCCCTAACTATTGTGCTGGGTGTGGGAACTGTTCGAGATGCAAACGCAAGTGACAAAGCAATGTAATAAGAACAAACCAATCTATTTAATGTGGTGCGAGATGCTGGCCTACATACAGGCTCTGCCGCTAGGCACTCTCCCAAATGGGCCTTACGGAGCAAGGCCTGTGCCTGCCACGTTGTAAATGTTTATTAGCAACAGTACACAATGCACGTTATGGATCCATGGAGCTCAGAGCTGGCTCACTTGGGGGGTCAAATGTAAATCCCTGAAATGCTGAGAAAATGTTAATAGTTGCCAGCGCCAAGAATGTATGGGTTGAGAGTGTTACATGGGTATCATAAATGGAGCCTCTGCCCATTGTCTAGAATCACCTCTGGTACCTCTAGCCGAGAGCATCAGCTTGCACGCTGCCGCTTCCTGTGGGCTGCTGGCTTTTCATCAGATGCAAAGCAAGGTGGGAGGCACGGAAAGGAGAGTTTCACAAACAAGAAGTGGAAAGGGTGATGCTGATCAGGCTTGTCCAGGAAGCCAGCTAGGAGTTGCAGAGAAATGAGAGAAAAAGATTTTTTTAAACCTAATTTCTCACTAAGCAGGTTGTCTGGGGGATAGTGCAGTGTGTGTGTGTGTGTGTGTGTGTGAGGGGGGTCCCCTGTTGCTTCATGGTTTGTGGCATCTTAAGCATAAATTGTAATCAGAAGAGCACAAGGCCTTCATTGTCAAGCTAGCCCCCTTGGGTTAAGCTAGTGATTCTTAAAAAATGGTCCCGGGACCAAGAGTACCAGCCTAACCTGACTCAGGAACTGCAGGAGGGGCCCAAGCGTCTGGGTTTTCGCAAGCCCTCCAGGTGATTCTGATGCACGCTCAAGTGTGAGAGCCAGTGCTCTAAGGCATAATAGTTTGTCACTCCACCAGTGCCCAAGAATCTTTTTGGTGACAGACATCAAGTATGATTCCTGCAAAATCCTGGCAGCAGAATACATTTGTCTATTTAACTGCATGCAAAACGCTTGTCAAGACGGATTCCGGGGGCTCTTTTTGCAAAGGCTCCCTTCCTCTCTCTTGCATTTACTGGATCCATCTCTTTGGAGATTGCATATGTCTTCCACCCGAGCTCCAAAGCTACAAGACATTTTAAAAGTACCCCCACCCCCGCCCTTTTCACCTGATATTGGCAAATAAGACAGGAACACTGCACCTAGTTTTCTGCGTCAAGCAGGAAAGACTGACAGATTTCATTACATTTGTCACAGGGTCTAAAACTCCACGTGGGAGAAAATAATCCCACTTAGTAAAAACATCTCACTGTACCTTTGAGTCAGAATGGAGAAATATGAAAAGTATTGTTCCTAAGAAAATGACAAGGCATTTGGTTGTGTTTTCAAAAGTGTGATGACTATTCACCAGACTCTGGTTTGGGTGGCTTAAAACTCCCCCCAAAACTACATAGGCACTAGAAACCCATATGCCCCCTGCGAAACGGCATAAGCATCAAAGGAGAAATGAATTTCCCGTGGTGCAGATGAGCTACTTAAAATCGCTCCCATCTGAGCGCGCCTCCTTTTCCTTGCGCACGTTGAAAACCATTTGAATAATGCACGTTGTTCAGCTGCATTGTGAGCTTTGAAAGCCACTTAATGAAGGCAGACAGGCTTCCAAGAAGGTGCATTTTTTGCCTAATGTAGATACTCTTGGAAAAATCTTTCTCCAACATGGAGAGCAAGATGTACGGAGTGTGTGGAAGAAGGGATGCTATTACCCTGTCTTGCTTCACTCCGTCAAATTGAATGGAAGTAACACTGGGTTAAATCTGATCTATTCCAGGTGGACCCGACCTTACCCCAGGCCAGGTCTATGGTGAAAAGCTGCAAGTCAATCACATCTTAGCAAATCAAACCATCTTTCCATTGACCTCTACTATGTTAACGAAGTTGTTTTATCTCTTTCAAATTGATCGGAAGTGAGTAGTGGCTTCCCATTCCAACCTTTGTGTTAAAGAGTTAACAGTCTGGAAACTGATGCTTTAACAAATGAGGGGCACTCCTATATAAATTAAAAAAAAAACATGAATATTTAGGAAAAGTCATAGGCACTTAATTTGTACATGAATATATGTTTTACTAAGGTGGGATGAATGCGTCTGGTTAAGATTAGATCTTCACACACAATGTGTTGGATCAAGGAAAAGGCATTTGGGGGTGAGGAATATTTTAAATGTCACTCAACTTGGTACTTTGAATGGCATGGGGTCACAGTGAGCTGTGTGAGCCTTGGAGGCACCCCTGGACTCTGTTCCACCATGTCACTCCTCAGCTATGGACTGGTTCTCCCTGACCCTCAGTTTCCTTCTCAATAACATTTTTTTCTGCACCACAGGGTCACAGTGAACAGTAGCCAAGGACAAGTTGTCAACACAGCACCAGGCACACAGTAAGCACCAAATAAATGACAGCTGGTGATTATGATTCTTACGAACATACAGCGTCTCAGGTGCTGTGCCCCTTTAATCAGGCCGTGCATCTAAATGCCCATCTGGGAAACCATCAGACAACTAAACACCACTGTGGTGGCGTTAGTCAGCTTTTTGTCTCTGTGACAAAATACTGGGGAAGATCAACTTGAGGAGAGATTTATCTTGGCTCACAGTTCCAGAGCTTTCAGTCCATGGTGGGTTGGTGCCATTGCTTTGGGCATGAGGTGAGTCAGAGCATCATGGCGGAACAGTTTCCCCCCTCATGGAAGCAGGGAGAGAGGAAGGGACCAGGGACAAGTTGAAGTTGCCAAGGACCCACTTCCTTCAACAGGGTCCCACCTCCTGCAGTTTCTACCACCTCCCAATAATCCATCCAAATCATTAATCCCTCAAAGAATCAATGTACCTATGAGGTCAGAGCCCTCCTGATCCCACCCCTTCCCCACAGCCCTGCCTCTGAACATTGCTGCACAGGAAGGAGCCTTCGAGACCCACGTCTTTGGGTGACGTTTCAAACCCAATCCATAACTGGTATTTTAAGAAATCACTATTGATTGTATCTCCAAAGAGAGGCTCAGCAAGGTGAGAATAACTTAAACCTAAGTATAAAATTCCAGGGGTTGTTGTTGTGATATACAAAGTGAAACCCATTTCAAACCCAACTCTTTACTTTCCCAAATTATCATTGATAATGAGGATGATGATGATAATGATGATAAAAATACCTACTGACACTTATATACCATGCATTAGGTACCTGGCACCGCAGTACATATTTAAATGATTTAATTAATTCTAATGTCACAACATCCCAGTGAAGGAGACCCAGTCATTATTCTCATTTCACAGAAATGGAAATCAAGATATAAAGATGAAAAGTGGTAGAGCCAGGATTTGAGTCTCATCATAAAGGGGGCTACATTCTCTTGAAAAAGTAAGAAAGAGAAGACGCTGGAGGAACCAAAGCACCTTCTAATTTCGCAGCTGGAGAGACGGGGGTTAGTATTTACAGCAGTGCATGTGTTTGTAGTAGATGCTCAGTAAGTAACTGTTGAGTGATGATCACTGTCTGCAGCTGGGAGAACGACCTACAAGGTAAGTTGCCCGACCAGCAGGAGGGAAAGCTGAGGCTTCCTTTGCCACCCCAGCATTTGTTCTGTGGTGGCGAAGACCCACACCATGGAGTCGTCCCAGAAAATCTGTTCCCAGCAATCAGATTTACAGTCTCTACAAACTTCCTTGCATTTATCGTTTTGCATAGAACTGTCTGTGTGTTTGCTGATGTCTATCAGAGAGCTCATCTCTAGAGTCTCATTCTGGCCCTGGTGAGTGATCTTGTTTTTTTTTTCCTCCCTTGGTTCTTGGCTAGTTGCTGTCTCCTTGGGAGCGCGTTCCTCTGCTTGTGCTCTCACTTTTCTGAACTAATCTTCATACCGGTGAGAAGGCTCCAGAGCTCAGGAAATGCTTCTTGGTTAGTGGATCTTTATAGAAGACACTCAGGTCAAAGGAAGAAAGAAGTGAGTGCTCTCCGAGCCAGATGGGAAACCTCAGGTTGCCCATAAAAGAAACCCCATCCTAACAGAGATGAACAACAACCGACAAAAAAGAACACAGTCCTCCTGTCGCTGCAGCCCCAGGGCCTCCAGACAGGCTTGCTCCAGACCAGTCTCTCTCTCTCCACTTCTCAGGTGCCTCTTCCACCTCGCCTCCAGTCTCAGCCAAGCTAAGTCTCTCACGGGGATGCTTACGCTTATCCAGCAGGGGTGAAAAATCTACTCCAATATCAATTATCAAAATAAACACAAATCGCAGGTTTGAATTCTGTTGGCTCTAATTAGCCTGATTTGATTCCTGGCCCTCCTGAACAAGCCCTCATAGAGAGAAAGAAGCTTGTACTCTTGGCTCAAAATTTAAGTCAAGAATCAACATCATTGTATTTTTAATTTTTTTTTTTTTTTTGTAAAAGGATAGATAGTAAGTATTTTAGACTCTGTGGGACATTCAGTCTCTGGGGACAATTGTACAATAGCCATTGTAGCCAGAAAGCAGCCAAAGGCGATTTGAAGGTGAATGAGAGTGTCCGGCCTGCAGGACATGGTCTGCCAATCCTGGCTTAAACAAATCTGGCCCCAACACTGGGGCAGATCCCTGGTCTTCTCTGCCCCTCTGCCAATGGCATGTCTAGAGTGACCCTTATAAATCTTGGTCCCAGATGGCCTGCTTCCTTCATAGATGCGCATGCAACCAAGCAGCACAAGCTAGGCACCAAGTAGTGACTCAAAAATTCCGATCCTTTTTAGGCCTCTCAAAAAAAAAAAAAAAAAAAAGTATTAAAAATACAAACCAAAGCAACACTTCTCAGAACCCATTTCTCTTGTATCCAACTGCCTCTTACCCCAGTTGCTCATCTGAGGAAACCCAATCTCTCACCATGACCCGTGCTAGGTTCTTCTGTTTCTCTTAGGACCTCTGTCCTTCCCAGGATTTTAACCTGTGAACAGCAGAGTCTCCCCCGCCCCTCTCCCTCTCTCTCTATCTTTCCTCCCCCGCCCCCCCACCATACCTTTCTCTCTCATTCCTCCTCTGTTTTCTGGACACTGCAAATTACTCAAACTTTTCTCAGTTCTTAATCACAAGATATCTTGACTCTGTTGAGACCTACCCAGGATAAAGTAGTAGTAACAGAGTAGAAAACACAACTCTGACGGGAGGGTGTATCTTGTCCTTGTCAGACTTGGAGAAATAGGACCTATGGGAAGTGACAAATAAATTTCAGGATAGTAGTGATTTGGGGGGAAAGTAGGTGGGGAAAGAATATGGCATGTAGAATTTCATATGAATCCAGAGAATTTCATTTCCTTCAAAAATTAAAGTGATATCTGAAGGAAATGTGACAAAGTGATGACGTTCACTATACTTGGAAAGTGGATGCATCTTGGTGTTTCATTTTCTGTACATTGGAAATATTTTATATTTAGAGATTCAAATAATTAAATCAAACCATTGGAGGAAATAATGACTGTGAAGGTGTTTTGTTAACTTAAAGTCCACCAGACCAGTAGACCCCAAACATTAGTGGCACGAATTATCTGGAAGTCCTGCTAAAACACAGGTGGCTGAATGTCACCTAGAATTTATTGCCCTGTAGATCATGGGTGGGGCCTGAGAATTCTCATTTTGAAATTGCTGCTCCAGGTGCTGCACTTTGGAAATCACCAAAGGAGGCAGCAAGCTCCGTGTGGGCAAAACCATCTGTATCTCCTCTAATTCCTGACACTTAGTAAATGTTCAATAAAAATCTACGCACCTGAGCAACCCCTGCAGGCTACCACGTATGGAACAGAGGGGACCTTGTGCATGAATCAGGATGCTCTTTCTACCCTTTGGAGAGTAGAAGGGATCCTCTTCCCTAGCCTCAGAGTGGGGCAAGTGGGTTTGATTGAGCATCCTGGGAAGTGGGGTTGGAGGAAGTTAAGAGGTGGAGACTTTGGGGAGTTAAGTCACAAGGGCCTTACTGTTCTTTTACTAGGGGAACAGAGAGCTAGCAAGCCCCATCCCGCTCACCACCACCTCCATTTAAGGGTGCAGGGAGAAGGTGCCACTGACGAACCAGAAGAGGAGACAGTTACCAGGCCCTTGATCTGCCTGCACCTTGATCTAGGACTTCCCAGCTTCCAGGACTGAAGAAATAAACTCCAGCTGTTCTTAAGCCACCCTTTGAGATGGCTCCACCCTCCAACCTGCTCTACCCTCACTCTGCAGAAGTGGCCGAGTCTGGCTCCCGTGCCTGGCTCCCGTCCTGTGGTCCAGCGTGGGTCCCACAGTGTGATTTGGACATGTGGAGTGCCCTCGCCTGTGCTGGATCTCTCCCACCCTTTACCCCTTCGCTCCCAACATTGGAGGGTGAGAAGGAAAGACGGGACAAGAGTCTGCTCCCTCAGGAAGGAGGTGAGCAAGCAGTGAGGTAACACCCGCACCTGGGAAAGGGGTAAGCGAGCCTGCTGGGGGTCTTCAGGGCAGAGGCAGGAAGCTGAGTCCAGGCATCAGTGAGCCACAGAGAGGGGATGCGGCAGAGAGACTGGCTGTCCCTGTTCCAGATCCTTGGGCTGGGACACTAGCTGCAGGGCGCCTCCCCCCAGCACCACTTCACCCATCTATTGCGCTGAGCCCACCGGGGTGGGGGTGTGGACTGTCCATCGCAGCCCGCTGGTTTGAAGTCTGGTGTGGTCACTGCCCAGCTGAAGGGTCAGTGTTTCTACCTGCTTTAGAAACAGTCATCCTCTACTTCTGCTTTCCCAGATTGGACTTGAGCTGGCCCTGCACATCCCTCCAGTGTCTTTCCTACTTAATGACAGTCACACGTGTTCATTTCAAGCAACTAGAAATGTGTGAAGTAGAAAATACAAATAGTCGCTTTTCAGGGACTTTCCCCCGATATTTTTCCAATGTTAATTACACACAAATCTCTTAGTTCTCTTGTTTTTTATTTAACAAATGTAATGTCAAACAGGTTATTCTGAAATTAACTTTTTTTATCTTCATATTCTTTTTATTTTAAAATCATTCTAATGGGTGAAATAATATGCCTATGCTCTTTTTAAATTAGTGTGCTTTATTTAAATGGAATAGTGGGCTTCAATGTGGCATATTGTGCATGCATATGACATACTTCCCCACGGCCTTCCCTCCGTATTCTCCCTGTTGCCCTCTCCACACTCTTATTCACCAGTTCGTGACCTTCCTTATAGTTCATCTCATTCTAGTTAAGAGATGCCTGACAATGAGTTATGGTGGCACATGCTTGTAATTCCAGTTACTTGGAAGACTGAGGCAGAAGGATCACAAGTTCAAAGCCAGCTTGGGCAACTTAGCAAGACCTTGTCTCAAAATCCAATAAAAAGAGCTGGGGCTATAGCTCAGTGGTGGAGTGCTTGCCTAGCATGCATGAGTCCCTGGGTGCAACCCCCAGTACAGAGAGAGAGAGAGAGAGAGAGAGAGAGAGAGAGAGAGGGAGAGACCTAGCATTCCATTCTGTTATTCTGCATGGTATTAGATGTTTTGCCTAGGAATGGCATTGACATTGTTGTAAAACCTTTCACTTTAATATGAAGTAATGATGAACATCTTTGAACATACAGCTCTGTTCACCCAACAGACCTGTCCACTTCCTTTTCTTCCTTCTGCAAGGAAGCAGCCCTCTGAGCAGCACCCAAAGGCACAGCCATGGGAAACCGTTGACTTAATAATCACCACTGGCTCTGTGAGACGGAGACCTTCCTTCATCCACTTTTGCATCAGACATTGTGTGCACTTCTTGGAAGAGCCTCATGTTCTAAACACCACCTCTGCTTTTGTGGACCAATATATATTGGGAGAAATAGAAGATAATAAGTAAATGACAAAAAAAAATAGAGAATTTCAGTTTCAGAGGTGGAAGGATGAAGACATCCATGGGAAATTAAGGGAGATTTCCCAAAGAAGCAGCAGCAGGGTGACCGCTTTGGGTGGCTCGAAGACACAAACAGTGCGTTGAAGGAGGAGCCTCCCTGGGCCAGAGCTGGAGGAGCTGAGGGGGGGCGTGGGCTAAGGTGGGTCCTGGGATGGAGCAGGAGACACACTTATCAGGCAGGACTTCACAGGCCCCAGGAAGGAGCTGGTGCTTATTAAGGGCTAATGGAAGCCACTGAAGACATTGAAGAGGAGTGACCACGTCTGATGCATGTTCTAGAAGCTGCCAGTCTATCCCGGAGCTGCTCTTGCTGGAGTGGGAAGGGTAGCAGGGAGCAGGTTAGAGGCAGCTTCCGCTCAAGAGCATGGAACCCAAGAGGCTCCACCAATCCAGTCCCAATAGCTCTGGGTCTCAGAAAGGAACGTCCAAAGGACTCAAAGGCCAGTCGGTAGCCCTCTTTGGATGGACTAAGGCAGCCAGGTACAAGAGATGAAGGGGACAAGACAAAGGTAACAGTGGACAACCCTGAACCAATACCTGACTGTCCCAAGGAGTTGGGACCCCTGGCCTGCAGAGTCACTGAACGTCCAAACAGCAGGCAGAACACCAAGTAGAATGTTGACTTAGCAGAGGTCTCTGACCCCAGGCCTTTCATCTCAGGGCAGCAGAGACCCCTGAGGTCAACTCCCTTGCTTCAGCCTGTCTCCCTGGGCTTAAAGAAACAAACCAGGGCTTCCCAGTGGTCTCTGACCTCTTTGGGGCAGGAAATAATATTAATAAATCTGAGACATCTATGCTGTGGTCAGAGGGAAGGTCAGTCAGAGGGAAGGTCAGTACTGGGGTTACTTCTTCAAAAGCCCTGCATGTGGTCTACAGCACAGGGTCCAGCATCTGTGCCTCAACTGACTGGTTCAACTGACTGATGTTCCCCCTCTGAACTAGCACCTGGGCATTGGGATGACCCTGTGTGGGAGCAGAGGTGTAGTAATGGCTATAGCCCATGGGAAAGTTTAGGATGTAGCCATTCTGCCTCTAGAGGTCCAGTCTGCAAGACAAGTGCACAAGGATACCTATTCCTTGGTGTCTAAGAAACGCGTCTGAGCACATCTTTCCAGTCTTACAAACAACACAATATAAAATTATGTGCATCTGCTTTCATGTATAAATGTAGGCCTGTGCACAGGAAAGTTCTGGAAGTATATATTTTTGAATAGTGGGATTGGGGAAGAAAAGTTCCACATTTTACCCAACAGAATTTTGCAGGTTGCATCATATGAAATGGCCATGATTTTACAGATGACTCAAGATACGCAAATTCATATGGTTAACGCTAAAAAGTCCTGAAATTTTGAAGAGGCAGGATGGCGAGATTGCTCAAACGGCAGGCTCTAGCGCCAGGCAGAGTCAGCTCCAGGAGGCTCTGCCTCCTCATGTGTTTAACCTGGGGCAAGTTGCTTCACATCACTGTGCCTCTGTTTTTCTTCATTTGAAAAAATGAGGATAATGACAGTGTTAGAGTACTGCCCATGAGTTAAATGAGATGCATATAAAGTACTTAACAATGGTGCCTGGCAAGTCTTTGATCAGTGGTAGCTACTAATTTTTCCAAGCACCAATTATTACCTTTGAAGTGATTTTTTTTTTTTTTGAAGAAAAAGATTTGGTTGGAGTATTCTTAGAAAACTCTTTCCTTCTAGTTATGAGACAAAATTCCAAATGGGTCCCTTGGAGGCAAGTTCCTATTGGCTAGAGAATGTTCTTGACCATTACAGTGCTGGGGAGCATCGCAATGCCTGGTAACAAGCAGCAGTACTGCTCCTACTGAGTTCCTGCATTTCCCCAGCTCCGAAGTCTTTCTCAGGTGAGGTGTTCCCCCTCCCCCACCACTATTTATTTACACAGCATCTTTCTGCTCTTTTAATTATATCACTAAACATATTTGTAAACTCGTTCATTTCCCCCTTGCTTTTTCTTCTTTGCACTCTGTCTGCTCTAAATATACCATGGAAACAAAACAGTGCAGTTGCACTAACAAAGGAGACTCGGCAGGCTGAGCAGAAAGAACCCTCCAGTCCATCTCAAGTCAACTGCATTTCTTGTCTTCATGTTTTATAAAACAGCCCGTGGCTCTCACAATAGGAAGGGAGGGAACCCTGATTAAATGGTATGCATTACTTGAAAAGGGAATTAAAAGCGATGCAAAGGTTTGCACGAAACCACACGAGGCAGGAACACTCAAGCACCACGGGGCCTGGGTGGTTTCCAGTCGGAAGGCGCTGGTTCTGAGTCTGCAGTGACTCACTCCATCAAGAAAGAATTGCTAACCTGGCTAATTGCCTAATCAGCCAGGCAGTTGCCCTCACCCCACCTCCCCCTGAATGGAATATCAGGACTGTTTAAAGGGTTGGGAATAGGGTGGGGTAGAAAGATAATTAGAGGTATTTGGAAATGAGCATACAAATGAAAAATGGAAATTGATAAAGATGTTTGAAGCACTGATGTTTTGAGGATGGTTTTCTTTGGAATTGCTAAAAACAATAACAATAAAAATATTTACCAAGCAGCACCCACTAAGTGCCAAATACTGTCCGGGGCATGGGTTTACCATGTTGTCATCACAGCCCAAGCCCCACCCTTGTGCTCTTATGATCCAGTGGAGGAAAAGGAATAAACCAGTTGAAGAATAGTTTTGTAACTTCCTGTTCTGGAAATCCTAAAGAGGAAAGAATTGGGGTGAGGTATGAAAGAGGTGGTTCTCTCTGAGAGGTGACATTTTGCATTGATACCTGGGGGGAGACAGCATGGAAAAATCAGGAGCCAGGACCTAGGCAGAGGCCAACTCACTTGCCAAACCCCTGAACTGCCAAGGGGAGACGGGGAGAAGCCTGTCCTGGAACCAACTGTAAGCTGATGGAGCCTCTAAACCAGAATGGGTTTGATAAGGAAACCAAGTCCCAGAAGGAAAACTACTCGCCTCAGATCATCCAGCTCACGCATGAGTAACAGAGGCTCAGGGAGAATCAGAACTCCATAAACTGCGCTCCAAGAACCTCGTCTCTCCATTATCAAAATAGAGCATGAAACAGAGATGGCACTCATGGGCAGCTTGGTTCCGGTGTGCCTGCTTGCTTTCTCCGCGATGCTAGCTTTGGGGTAACTTGGGGTTCAAGACTTACCCCAATCCCTACTTACTTTGGATCCTCAGTTTGTCTTCTGAATCTTTCCTGAGCTTCATCTATAAAACCCTGGGGCAGAGCTGCGAAAGCCCTTGCACAGCATTAGGATCATACCTGGTACAGAGCAAATATGCAGAATGTTAACTATTTTCTCTATTAGCATGATCATTCTGTCGATATTCTGCCTCTGTATTAATAGTGCCCACTATGGAAGATTGTATTGTACATCATTTTACATTCCATCTACCAAGTAGAAGAGGCTAGGCATAACCCAGGCCTTTATAATCCAAGTATTCACCAACCGATCATATCTTAAATACTCTGAGGTTTTGGAAAAACAATATGTGCATGACAAATAATTAATTGGGTCATGTTCAGTGTCAGCATCAGGGAACTGGGTCCTGGACCTGTGACTTATTTAACTATGTTTCACCAGGCAAGTTGCTGAGGCTCCTCTTCCAGCTTCCCATCTGAACACTGGGGACAATGGCAGCCGTACCTGGCTTTGTCATACTGTATGTGGCTAGATGCCTGGAAGCAGGGCTCCAGGACCAGACTGTCATTACAGCTCCATCTGCTCCATGGAATTGGGCTCAGTGTGCATTAATCTAAGCAGGTGGAAACAAAAGGTAAGAAACTGGTAAAGGCTCATTGTCAGCTGAGCGTGGTGAGAGGTCCCAATTCCCACCCTTACTGTCCTCCCCAGGAAAGAGCTCACAGACTCTGGAGCTGGTTCTGAAGGAATGGGCAGGGACCTTCTAGTCGACGGGAGAGGCACTCCAGATAGCCACATCGGCACGTGCCAAGGCACAGAGGCCAGAAGCACAGCAGCTTGTTGGGGAAACCCAAAGTAACCTGGGACAGCTGATTAGGGGGAAAGGGAGTGGGCATCGAGTAGTGAGGATTCCTTCCTAAAGAACATGTGCTCCTTGTGTTCACGATCCCCACTTGTCCTGCAGGGGCATCTCCATTACTGTTCAAGCAAATGACCTTTCTTCTCAATAGTTGAGATTGAAACAAAAATGTCACATCAAAAACTGAATATATGGATGACTGTTTGGACCAAAGCGCCTCAAGAGAGTTGATTTCCATACAGAGCCAAGGAGGCCTAGCACTGTCCAGACTCCCGGTGTCTATCAGTAACACAGTGTCATTTGAGTGCATCAAGCAATGTTGGGTGACTAGAATGTTATTTTGAGAAAATCTTATGAAAATAAAACTGTGTTAATAGCCAAAGAAGAAGGTATCATAATGCTTTTGGAAAGTAAACTGGAGGATTTCCTGCGTTAGGGGGAGGAGGGTTCGTGAGGGTAGATAATTACCCCTGTGTGTCAGAATAAAATCAGAGCACAAACCGTCCTGAATGGGCAGCAGATGACGCCTAACACATCCTCACCACGACAGAGGCAGCCATTCGACCGACACCACCCAGGATCCACCGTCTACACCCATCTTGAATTTAATGATCTAATTTAAGGGTTGACAAACAGACTGTTTTTTTTCCAGGGGGCTCAGAATGGCCCTCGCTTTTCCTCAACCAAAGTAATTATTCCCCCAACTTGAAGCAATCGTTGTGAAAGCACTTTTTGTTTCTCCAATCCTCCAGTTGAACCCTCAGGCTAAGATTTTTTTTTTTTTTTGTAAGGCATTGTTCATGCACAGTGGCATAGAATTTCATTTGCCAGGTTTCACGTATTAAGAGCACAACACAAAATCTAAGCAATTTTAGACATGTGTCAATCTCAAATAAAAAAGGCTTTGTGCTGGCACAGATGTCAGTGCTTGAATTAAAGAGGAGAATTTCCCTGAGCGAGAACTGTACATGCTGACATAATACATTGTTAAGGCTCTGTGTTACGATACAACCAATATGTTTTAATAATTTATTGGTATTTATTTAACACACGAGACTGTCACACCAAATCTAAAGCAAGGGGTCTAGGTTCCTCATTGATTCCAGAGCATGATCTTATCAGCAGCATTAGATGCTCCCTTCAAAAATTCCCTTGTGTGTGATGAGATTATAGAGGCATATTTTGGAGACTTCGTTGAGGGTTGCTTTCTGATCTCACCTTCCGGGGACACCTTCCTATCACTGAAAGGATTTAATGTGGCTTTGTCTTTTTCCTTCTTTATTTATCAGACTTTATCTCCTGATGAAATCACTGCTCCCAGAGTTAATCTCATTCGAACACTTACTCAAAATCTAGCCCACGGAGAGAGTGCTGCAGGCTGACGGAAGTCTGCTGGATACAGAATCGGGGTTGATTCTCCTGGACCACCTTCATCATTAATTCATCTGCTTGAGAATTCATTCATCTTTATTTCACCATTACCTAATGAGCATAATGGAGACCATCAGAATCCAAAGGCTAAGCATTTTTTTAAGTGAGTATTTGATAATTGTTAATTAATAATAATGTCAACAATAACCTTAATTTTCTAGGTATTCCCCCGAGGGACTTACATTTTAATTATACTTGCCATAGGACAAGTATAATGACCCCCAGAATTAAGCTTTGGTTTACAGTTTTTAAGTCACTGGAGTAAAGAGAAGCTATCTTCATGTAAAAATAATCAGACTTTTTTTTTTTTTTGAAGAGCCTCAAATGGCAGAGATGAAGAGAGAATAAATACAGCTGATGAGATTTAGTGTGACATCAGTAATTCTCAAAGGGACACCGCACCATAGAGTCTGCTGTGTGGATGTTTCCCACTCTTCTGGAGGTGACAGGCCTGACCTGTCAGGTACTAGTAACACCCAGGACAGACTAGAAATGTCACAAACTACTAACAGTTACTACACATGATGTAAAAGGATGTGTCTAAAAAGAGGTGGCTCTTCAAAACTGGCTTAAACCTGTTTCGAAGTTCTAACCCACCCTCCTCGCTTATGGAAACTGGAATTAGTATACAAAAATTTCTAAACAAAAATCAACATGGGGGCTGGGAATGTGGCTCAAGCGGTAGCGTGCTCGCCTGGCATGCGCACGGCACTGGGTTCGATCCTCAGCACATACAAATAAAGATGTTGTGTTGGCTGAAAACTAAAAAATAAATATTAAAAATTCTCTCTCTCTCTAAGAAAAAAAATCAACATGGATTGCAATTTGATTTTAGATTGGATTATTTTATTTCAGTGTTATATAAACAAAAGTCTAACTAGCGTTAGCTTTTAAAAAATGGAAAGTTATTGGCTTCTGTACCTGAAAAGTTCAGAAATGAGCTTCAGGCAGGGATGAATCCAGGTGCTCAAATAATGACACTGGAAACCTGTATCTCTGTTGGTTGGTTCCATTCACATTGATCTCTGGGACCAGGTGGCTGATGGACAGATTTGCCTAACACGCCCCTGTAGGAGTGGGAAGAACTCTGTCCTACCCCATGCATCTGCATGTACCAGAGTGAGCAAAGAGTGCGTCTTCAAAGAGAGATCAAAGTGCTATCACCAGGGAACCCAGGCAGGCAAAACCCAAGTGCTCTCCAAAGACGCAGCTTTCTAGAGAAGAGAAAAAAACAAGGCAATGTTAGCTCAGCCTTATCTCTGCGGGACGACCACCATCTCCCACTCTGCGTGCCCGAAAACGCCTGACTCTCGGTCACATGTGGGCCTCTCCACCGTGGAGCTCGAGTCCCTCAGAGAGAATTGAGCCTTTCTGGACTTAGAAAAGTTGGGACGCTAATTTGGCCTCCTGCAGTCATAGCAAGAAGGCTCCTTCTTTGGGGGGCACTGTGATGTCGTAGCCACAGTTCTAAGGCTGTTTGATTCATTCAGTCCCATCAAGCATGACCCAGGGAGGTGAATATTGTGTCATTCCTTTTCACAGATCAGGAAGTTGAGGACCAGACAGATTGAGTAACTTTCCCGAAATCACATAATTGGTCGATGCTAAGTGACAGAACTAAGGCTTGAATCAAGACCGTTTAACTTCGGAGACTATGTTATTATTCCTTCATCATAAAACCTCAGAAGCCCCTCATTTTCTCTATTTCTTCTTGTTCCTGTGTCCTCCTAAAAAGTCAGTGTTTCCCAATTGTGGCACATATATTGCTGATGAAATTTACAAGGATTTAAGATCTTAAGCATTTGATTTTCAAAAATTGTTTATAGCTACATACATTGTTTGTTCATAGACATCTTTTCTTTATGGCCAGAGAGACACCCTTTAAAAGAAAAAAAAAAGTTCCAGAGGTTCTCTGTTTTCTTAAGTGACTTTATAAAATAAAAAAAAAAAAACTGATTAAAATATAGTAAGAATATTACAGTGTGCATAGCATGTGAAAGTCCCCAAAATGTTGAGGGTGGTATAGAAAAGATTGAAGCTTGAGACCCATATACTTATACCATGAACTCTTTCAGGAATATGTTTGTGTTACTTAGCTCCCCATCACTTTAAAAATACCCAAGACAATCGACTTACAAAGAGAAAAGGTTTAATTTGGCTCACAATTTGGGAGGCTCCCAAGTTTATGATCATTTAGCTCCTTTCCCTCGATCCTATGACAGTGCCTCATGGCAGAAGTGTATGGCAACCTCACCTCACCACCAGGAAGTGAAAGAAACATGGACACACCCCAAGGACCTGAAGACCTCTCACTAGGCTCCACCTCTTAAAGGGTCCACCACCTCCTAAAAGCACCTTGTTGGGGATAAAGTCTTTACCACAAGGGGCCTTTGTGGGACACTCCAGATCTATAGCAACATTGTGTGTGCTGTGTTCTTGGTGGTGACTAGAATGAAGAGAGCATGGAGCAGACTCTCACCAAACTTTTGCTAAATCATTTCACATTGACTTAGTTTCTGTCAATACAGAATACCAGAACAACTGCACCTCAGCTGAATTCACTATATTTAGTCATGTGAAAGAGCAGGAATATCGATCTTATCATCATTAAGGAAATTTCAGCCCCACACAGTCATGAAGGCTGGGCATCTACCAGCTGTTATTTGGACAAAGTGCAGTAAACATTGGGGTCTCAGTCCAATGCCAAGGCACTAGAAAATGTACGCCTCTGAAACACTCTGTGCCTATGATGTGTGCATTTTCCAAGAAAGAAATTTTACAGAAAATGGTTGTTGTTAACAGACATTTTTAAATGGCTAGCCTCTCTTTCCTTCTCAGAGTGATTTCAGATGAGGTTTTTTGTTTTTTTTTGTTTTTTTTTTTTAAAAAAAAGAATATGAAGGAGTTCAAATACAATAAAAAGGATATCTTTGGTTGTTAAGAGGTTCAAATTTTAGATTGACAGGACTTAAAAGGCAAAGGGATTGTTCTTAAACTTCTCTTACAAATATGTCTCTTTCAGAGCCACATCCCAACCCAGGCTGGTAGAGTGTAACGGATAAGCATGTGAACTTGGGGAAGTTAATTAACTCCCTTGTGCCTCCTTCACTTTCCTGTAAAATGTGGATTATAATGGGGCTTATTGAAAGGATAAAATGAGTTAATGCATGTAAAACACTTAGTTTACTATTAGGTAAGCACTTAGCAATAGTAGGTATTGTTATTATTACCATTATTAATACTGTTGATTGAAACTCATGTTTTCTTAGATGTAGTGGGAGATCCAGCCCACCTAGGATGAGATCCTATTTTAATGTCAGGCACTTTATTTAATTTAATTTGATGATATTTCAGATCAGGTTCCCCAGGAAGCAGACTGCAATTGAGATTATGTGGAAGTTGATTAGGTTTTAACATTTATCAGGGAAGGGAAAGAGTCAGGATAAGGAAGACAGATTTTGGGCTGCTTGCAGGCATGATTATGGTCTCAGCTAATCCTGCAGCCCTGACCTTTCAGGATTGTCTTGAGTTGGGCAAAAGGGGCTGGCCTTTTTATTCCTATAAATCAGTTATTAGATGCAGGTTTCTTCCTGAAAGGGGGTTTGATCTCAGGAGTGCTTCTTCTCTTCATCTGGGCTACTAGAAAAAGCTCAGGTCTGGTGGGTGTCAAAACTCTTTGCAGCTAATGAAGTTCGACCTTCAGACCCAGCTGGGAGTTCAAGGAGATGCAGCAAAGTGTCCACTACAGTCCACCCCTTAAGTTCAGATCTACTTTTTTTTTTTTTTAAGTAAGGTCTATGTAAGCAGTTTAAGGGTTCTGGAGGAAGTCTTTGTCTTGGGGATACTTACAGGAGAAGATTAATGGGATAAACTGGTTGCTCCTGTAGCTGCTTTTCAGGTCACAACTGAGCCTCATGGTATCCTATGTGTTCTTAGATTTCCTCATTCTTGGAGCTAGATGCTCTGCCATTCTAGGTGGTCACCAGTGTCAGGACTCAGACCCTCAGTTATGAGGGGTGTAAGCCCATGTTCACCATGAATTCTCAGCCAGGATCGTGACCTCTTTTCTTGCTTGTCATGCTTTTGACACAAGAAGCTCAAAGTAGCCACGTGGCAGCTGAAGCTTAAAGGTCAGGGACTCTTGTGTCCTTTTCTGGTGGGACTGTGTGTCGTAAGATCAACACTAATAAATCCTCAGTTCATGTTCCTAGCTCAGGAACTATTGGTAGAAAAGGCAAACCTGTAAATTCCAGCAAAAATGAATTTTCCAGGGTTGAAATGGTACAAAGTGTCAAACTTACCACAAAACGGCAGGCAGGCCTGTCAGAAAGATGGCCGCATTGGAGGTCCAGATTAGGCTCCCCTCTTGACGGGCTGGCCATTCCTCAGAGGTAGATAGATTCGATTTCGTAGGTCAAGGTCTAGCCACTGACTCTAAGTGGCCTTCATCCCTGCTTCCAGGGCTGTTCTGTTCCTGAGCCTGTGTGTCAGTGGTCGTGCTAATGACAGCCTGGCTGATGTCAACTGGTGGGCCATTCTGTGCACTTAGTTGGTACTGTCTCTTTCATGGTAGATGCCATGGAGGGCTTTCTGTGCAAATACAAATACTCTGAGACCACTTTGCTTTGGCTGCTTCTGTAATCTTATCCGGTCACTCTGAGCCTGAAAAAAAGCCGCAGCTGAGTTTTTCTTTGCTGCTGATGCTCCTGTTTCCAGCACATTCCTCATTGCTTTGGACATGAAGTGTTCTGAGGCTCTCCAGGGAGCTAATACCTGGGTTCTCACCTTGTAGCATACCCAGTTCTCTGAGCTTCTTGATTCCATCTTCTACCACTTTCCGTGGAAGCTCAGGAATTTCTACTTCTCTTATTGCCAGCGTCTACAAGCTGTTCTACTGATGTGTTAGTGACAACTCTAGACCTCTGAGGTCACTGATACTGTGTAACATGGTAAATTTGGGGGAAATGCTCCCATATGGGCAAACTCTCCTCACCTACCGGGATTTTCCTCTTCCTTGCTTAACACTCAGAATCTAGTCTAATATGAATTCTTTCTGCTCTTGACTCTTTTGTTTTTAATATTTAAGTCCTCTATCATCCTTAGTCTCTGTCTTCCCTTATCAGGCCTGGCAGATCCATGGGTGGAAAATAGTATGATTTACTCCTAATTACTGGTGTGTTGGCCAAGAAGGGAGGGAAAGGTAGATCATGGAAGAAGGAGAAGACAATGAAGCAGGGTTGGCAGAAAGAAATTGTGCAGGACCGTACAATCCTAACAGGGGCCTCCACTGACCCCACAAGGGGTTCTTAAGGTGTGATGACACTTTATAGTTGTCTAAGATGGACGAGAGGGCTGATTTGTGTTCCTGCATTGAACAGACATTGGTTTTAAGATTCCCTTGGAGAGGGAGTATGATCTTGGTTGAGTTGTCTTCCTGGGGTAAACTGTAACTGTTGAACAGCTGTCATTCTGGGGGGGAAAAAAGTCTGATTTGTAATGTTTGATGATTTTTGTGATCTAAAAATAAGGAATTGACATACTACTGCCTGCTGGCCCACCACCTGATTTTGTAAATAAAGTATTGGAAGATAGTCACACCCATTCATCTACATATGATTTACAGTTGCATTTTTGCTACAATGGTTGAGTCCTGTACTTGCAACAGAGATGATTGCAAAGCTGCACATTCTTACCATTTGACCTTTTGCATAAATACTTCCACCATTGTTGATTTTAAGCTACCAGTTGAACTCTGAGTTGGAAAGCGTTGTCTACAATCATCCTTCGCAAGCTAATTATTGTTTTTTTTTAATTAATTTTTATTGTAGGTTGTTCAAAACATTACATAGTTGTTGATATATCATATTTCACACTTTGATTCAAGTGGGATATGAACTCCCATTTTTACCCCGTATACAGATTGCAGAATCACATCAGTTGCACAACCATTGATTTACATATTGCCATTCTGGTGTCTGTTGTATTCTGCTGCCTTTCCTATCCTCTACTATCCCCCCTCCCCCGCTAATTATTGTTAATGAGCCAGTTGTAGCATGCCATTTTGACAGGTCACTTTCCAGGTTGGACTGAGAGTGGAATCTGTCGACCAGTGGCACTCTTAGCAGAAATCTGGGTGGCACCAGCAGCACAGAACCCATCAAAAGTCCTTTTATTATTCCTATGAAGAACATACTCTTACTATGTCAATATTTTTTATCAGAAAGTTGAGACTGAAAGCATTAAAACTACATTGTCCCAAATCATAAAGCTAATAAATAGTGATGCTAAAGTTCAAATGCTCTCTGTACTCTTCCAATGGTATTGTATTTCCACCAAAGTCTTTTCAGCTGGCTGGTTTGATTTTACCATTCAATATCATTAACTCAACTGCTATTTAATGAGTGCCTGCCATGTGCTCAACATTGTGATATAACAAGAAATAAAATAAAAGGGGTCCCTTCCTTGAGCCAATGACAGTAAGTTCCTGGCATTTGATCTCAATATCTAAATCTGCCATTATTTCAAAACAGCTCAAGTTCTGAACCACTATGGTTTTCCCTCATTTCTCTCTTTTCTGACTGAATCCCTATTATAGTAATGACCAAGATCAATATAACATGGTACCTCCTGTGCATAATTGTTTTGAATTAAAGTTTACTTTCTTGCCAGTTCCTGATCCCTTAATAATTGTGATATTTAAGAGTGATATGTCATATTTGTCTCCCACCAAATTCATAACCAGTTAAAACTTTACTATATTCAGAAATATGAAGATCAAAAAGTAGAATGGAATGCAGACTGTGGTCCAAACCTACAACAACAGGTAATTTGTTCAACTGATAATTACTAAGACCCAATTATATGGCAGACCTTTTTCTAGATATTGAGATTGCAGTGGTGATAAGCAGGACAGAATTCCTGACATTCTGAATTTTATCCTCTAATATTATCTATACTCTCAGTACTTCCCCGGTAGCTCAGAACCCATCTAGAGTAGACAAAAAGGGTTCTCAGAGTAAATCAGTAGTCTGAGATAAGATTGCCTCACACTCATTGGATATCAATACTGGGGAAAGAGATGAATTTCTAGATTGGACCTAGAAGGCAGGCCTAGCCCATCATCCAAGACAACCATAACATGGAAGGAAGAAAAAAAAGAGAATATTTGGATCCTAAGGGCCAAGTGACCTACAATAGAGAAAAAGGGATTCTAGGCCATTCATTTGAAGATGTACTTTATCAGTACAGACATTGCTATAGTCAGGGACATAGAGAAAGAGAGAAGCATAACTCCTTATACTGTCCCTTCCAGGGAACAGAAACTCCCTTCTGAAGACATAAAGAAATGGAAACAGTTTTCAAATTCTCTAGGAGATGGCAAAGACAATGTCTAGTATTTAAATCAATCGAATGACCTACAATTGGCTGGGAACACAGGAGGTTCAATGAAGTCTTATAGATGGTTTAATTTTCATATTCATCCCTACACCAATAAATTTCAGGACTGAAGAATCATCATAAAGGTCAGGCAAACATATCCCTGATCTTGTTCAAAAATCCTGAGGGTATCAGACTTCTCTTTTCTTTTTTGATAATCATAGTATACACATCAGTACACATTTTGAGGCAAATACTTTGTGTTGGCCTGCATAATACCCACTGTGTGCCTTCTTAAAATTACATGGTTTCTTTCTGGGCGGAAAACGCTCTGTTTATAAAATGTCCTGTTATCATGCTTTGTGATGAATGAGCTGTGTTTATTTGTTTCTTTCCTGGCTGTCTTTAGGAGATGATCTAAGGTTAATGGTGGAAATGCTACCAATATAAATGGTTTTTCGTCGTCAGATATTTCATCAGAGCATTTTTTTTCAGGAAACTCGAGAAAAAAGCAAATGAATATTTCTGGAGCTTTTGAATTCATTCCTTAACTTGAGTGCTGCAAAGGTTTCTGAGATACATTAAAAAAATATTGTTTTTCAAGTTACCCACAAAGTCTACAATGTTTCCACCTACATGTCAATTAGAATATTACACATATTTTCTATTGGAAAAAAAATCCTCAAAACCATGTAGAAGGTGATTTCAGGACCCACTCAGGACCCACACAAAACTGGCCATTTTCCACATGAAAGCGTTCCATGGAATCAAGCTCTTTCAAATGTGATGCTCACCAGATCCAGTTTAAAACATCTCCTTAAATTGACGTCTTGTTCTGAAAATAAGCAGATGTGATATTTGCTGCTAATGCTTACAAGTTTGAATGCTTTTGAAAAAAAATGTATGGTCATGTGGGTAAAATTAGGACTTCTCTTTGCTGCCACAGGTTGTGACTTAGCTTTATAGGTTCACCTGGGACATGCTGTAGCCTTACGTGGAATGGCTGTACTTGGGTCAGTTTTCAGATTAAAGGCTGCTCCTAAGCTTTGCTGCCAGGATGAAGTCATTGTCACTCTCCCCCCTTGGGCTTTGGAATTCTGAGAAGCTCCTTCTGGTCCAGCTAAGCACAAATGACTATTTATCAGACAGTTCCTTCCTGCTAGGATTTCCATACTCAGAAATATTTGCAAGTGCCAAAATCATCCTTTGTCTTACAGCCAATATTATTTTAGAGGCAAATAAGGATTTAAATTTCAACAATGAAGACACAATGATAGCCAGTAAGAGAAGACATCTATACTGTAAGGTATTTATTTAATATCAAAACCTTTCAGTTAAAAAAAAATAAAGTAATACACACCCACACTAGTAAGGCAAGGAGAATGAATTTACCTTCTAAGTCCTTGAGGTCAACTTCAACTTCAGAAATTACGTATCTCATGTTTGTAAACTTAACTTTATCGTCTTCTTCTGGATTTTGAGTCATAATGGCTTTAGAAGAGGAGTTTAGAATTGATTGAAGGGGAAAAGAAAGACCATTATCAATTGAGATCTCACAGGAAGTTTGCCATGGAGGTTCATACGGGCTCTTTTAGGATTATATCTTGTTTTGGTTCCTTAATTTGACATTATTTATTCAACAAAAGACACAAGCTCCTTAACCTATGATTGCTTTTCATTATTATAAGAGTAACTTTTACACTTCTAGATCAGAAAACAAAGACAATAAAAAAGAAGGGGAAGCATGCACATTTCTGTCTGCCCCTGTCTAATCACCGTTAACGAAGCCTGTGTGACCCTATGTATTTGTCTGTTTGTTTAACAAAATGTTTACTGAGCTTCTGTGGCAGGTAGTTTTGTAGGACTGGGAACAGAGAAAGTAGGCAGCCTTTCTGGAGCTTGTATTCTGCTGGCGTGACAAAGCATCAACAAGTAATATATTAATATGTAAAATAAATATTGGGGTGGTGATCTGTAAGTGCCATGAAAATTGGTTCCTGCAATGGAGAATGATGTGCCTGAGCCCAGGAGCACAAGTGCGATGACTCAAGGACTCACTGAAGTGACACTTGAAGAGCAATTCAAGCAGATGAAACTCAGACTATGTCCAGAGCTGGGAAGTGAGTCCCCCTGGCAGAGGGAACAATCAACGCAAAGGCAGAGAGAGGGAAGGACACCATGCTGGTGGTTCACAGAACAGTGTGGGTGGTGGAGAGTAGGACCCGTGAAGGTAAATGACAGCTAGAGCCCGGTTTAGTCAGTCCTTTTCAGGCCACAAGAAGTGGTTCGCATCTTATTCCAACTGACTTATATTTTTATAAGCTCTGTTTGGTTGCTAAGAATTTACTCTGGAGGATCAAATAAAGAAACAGGAGGGTGAGTTTGGGAATGTCTAGGGTTCCTGTGTGAGATGGGACTATGTCTTGGCCCCGGGTGGGAGCAACAGCCATCTTGAGGAGTGGTTCCTTGGAGGATGACAGTGAAGAGATAGCTGCTGGGATCTCAGGATGCTTCAGATATGGGGGCTCAGGTCAACACATGAGTGTGAAGCTCTCTTAACACGAAAGTTTGTCCCCAACAGATAATGGCCAAGCCATCAGTAGGAATCTCCCCATCCTTCTTCATGCCCTGATGGTATTCTATGTACCGTCACCTTGATTGTTTTTTTCTAATCCCCAAATGATGAAAGCTTAGATTATTGTTGATTTTAAAACAAGGAAATGAACATTCTTCTGAGATCAGATGAGATCTGGTGCATTCAGGGTGGTATGGCATAGACAAAATGAACATTCTTGATCATATAATTTGTCTGATTGTGTTAAGAGTTGACTAGTTGTATCAAAGAAGTTTTCACCTTTCGAATTTGGCATATGTTGAGAGCCACAGCCGAGTTGGGATGGCGCCTAGCATTTTGCCAGTACTTTTGAGTTCTCCCAGAGTTCCCGTTGAGTTCCGGTTGAGCTCTCGTGGGGATTCCTGGAGAGTTCGAATTGGTTGGTAAAGTTCCAGTGGAGGGAGTTCTGGTTGGTGCTGATAACACCAAGGTCGCGAGTTTGTTCCCCGTACGGGCCACCAAATGCCACAATCTGGCTGGGCACAAATCACGAGCCACTCAAGCAGGAATAAACTTTATTTCTGAACTCCACCAGCACACTCCACACACACTCGGGGAACTCTCCCGAACGCCACCCACACGGCTCCTCCAGGAACACACCACACCAACCGGAACTCCCTCCACCAGAACTTTACCAACCAACTCTCCAGGAATCCCCACTAGATCTCAACCGGAACTCAACGGGAACTCCACGAGAACTCAAAAGTACTGGCAAAATGCTAGGCGCCATCCAACTCGGCTGTGACTCTCAACAGGCATATATGTTCATTTTCCATAAAATTTGAGTTTGTGTATTCTTTTAAGCAATGTTTTTTCTTGGATAAAATGATAAATATATAGACAGTGTGTAAAGGAAACTTACGAGTAATTTTGAAGAGGAGAAAATTTTTGGCTTGGAGGATTTTATTTCTTAGGAGGCCAGGAATTCTGCTGCCTGCTGATATGTGGTCACACTGGCTGCCATGTTGCTACTCCTAGCAAGCATCCCGCACAGTGGTCTTTGAAGTGGCATGGCTTGTCCAGACTCAGCATCAGATCAATGGGCTATTGGGATGCTTTTGGAAAAATGGAATACAAAAATACTCAAAAAATCCCCCTGTAAATGGTTCAACAGAATAAATGGCACAGTTAGAGAGAAAAAAATGGAAGCATGGAAAAATACCTGCAGTCCAATTCAGGCCCTGTGGCTTCATGTCTATGCTCTCATCTGGGTCATGTCGCTACTCTGAGCCTCAGTGTCATGGTTGATAGATATGAATTTAACTCCTGCCTCCTCAGGATATTTCAGAGTTGTAACTTCGTACTTGAAGCAGTTCTTAACTTAGCATTTACCATGTGGCACATTGTGTACCACTTGCTTGATATCCAAGATCTCATTCAATCTTCACAATGACACCGGGGTGGGGAATATTTTTGTTTCATTGTTTAGATGAGGAGAATAAGGCGTGATACATTTTTGTGATTTGGTGAAAATCACAGAGCTAACAAGTGACAAACCTGGAATTTGCAGGCAGGAAGTCTGACTGCAGATGGATCTCCATTTTAGCCTGAATTAGACTCTTAAGGAATGAAGTGGAGATGTGCTTTCATCCAGAACCTGGTAGAGACCAAAAGAGGGCAAACTTGATTATCACTTTTTAAAATTTCACTATCTACTTCCCACTTATCCTTTCCCACAGAATCAAAGTTAAAATAATCAGTAGAGTTTATCATCTACCCAGGACGGAGGTTCTGAATCTCCTGGGAGCTTTGAGATAATCCACTGGTCAGTAAATTAGAGAAGTCTCCTTTTCTCCAGCCTTCCCACTTCAACTCAGAGAAAAAGGAAATTTAGATCTTTCAGAAAAGCTGAGAAGATAATTTTTGTTTTTTCCTCCATTCTGCATATGATGGGAACCATCTGGTTGACATAATTGGCAAAACCCTAGCATACCCAGGCCACACCCCTTCTGTGCAGGCCATCCTGAACCTTATGGGGCATGTTCTCTTTTGCATGGACCCAGTTCCTGGTGGAAGACAACATGGGAAGATCTTTAGCCCTGCTAGTCTCTTCTGTGAGCTTTTGGGCTTTTGCTCAGATGAGCAAATGCAATCAGAACTTGGAATTGACCCTAATGTTCTTACAATTGAGCCCTGGTCCTTTCTACATGTTATTTACCTGGGGCATATTTGGTGCAGAGAAAACAGCCCTAGTCCCCTCTAGTTTTTAATTAAGTGGGTCATTTTGTGGAGCAGATTCATTTCTTTTTATCATTAACATCCCTTGGCCCAAGTGGGTCAGTTTTCATCAGAACCAAGAGACAGAGCCAACAGAGATGTTTCCAGAAAGTACATTTCCAGAGATCATAGACCAAGATATTTGATCTGGGATGCTTAGTCTTTGAGACCCAATAGTGGGATTAAATGATGCCAACAGTGTTAATGAATGTATCCCATATTCTAGGGCAGAGTTCATGAAATGATGCACCATGGGTCAAATATAGCCTGCCACCTGTTTTTAAAATAAAGCTCTATTGAAACAGGTCCCTGTCTAGTCGTTCACTTATTACCTATGACTGTTTTGTCAGCAATGCCAGAGTTGAGTAGCTGCAATAGAGACTATATGGTCCACAAAGCTCAAAATAGTCCTGGGCATTTGCAAAAGGTTTTCTGACTCCTGTTCTAGATTCTCAGTGTGTTTCAAATATTAATATGTAAATGTGTTCCCTGGGGATCTTGTCACTAGGTCTGGGGGTTGGGATCAGGAAACTGTATTTCTAAGCAAAATCACATCTCATACCAGTGCTGCCCGTCCTTGAATGACATTTTGAGTGTCAGGATTCTAGAACAGGGCTGTCCAAAGGGACTTTCTGCAACACTGGACATGTCCTGCAGCAACACCATCCACTATGGTGGCCCCAAGCCATATGTGGACATTGAGCACTTGGAGACAGGCTAGTGCAATAAAGGCTGGGATATTTAGTTTATTTAATTTCAATTATGTTAAATTTAAAAGTCACCGGTGGTTAACAGCCACCCTGTGGGATGGATAGTTCTAGAACCTAAATCCTAGGTTTGCTTGCTTGTTTCTAAGCCAAAGCCAAAGCATGCATGGCTGGCTGAGGTTTTCCTCTGATTTTTCTTTTAAATAGATAGGTATTAGCATTGCAGACAAGTTTAGAGGATATTAAGTCTTGGCTTGCTCATGGGGAGGGGGGCTCAGAGATACTGCAATCTGGCCTGAGTCTAATAAACCCCTTTGTTACACTTAAATACCATCATACTATCTTATATACAGCAAAGCATTGGGATGTTTTATAGTAACAATGCGGCAGCACGAAAACCCCAGACAACTCTAAAAAGGCGCTAATTATTATTATTAGTGTTTTGCGCTAACAATAAATGTCAAATGGAACCCTGAAAACAAATAACTACCTGTCACCAAGTGAATGAAAGGCAATTTTAGTAAAGTGAATTAAAACCCCAAACATCACCAAGCCCAACCAGCCAGCAACGCCAAGGCAGCTAGGCGGACTCCTTGGCGGATGCGGCTCCTGGAGCCTTGGCAGGCGGGGAGAGGATGTCCTTGGGGTAACGTCCTGAGGACCGTGCCAACTCATTAACACCCAGGGGACCTGCAAGGAGGCAGACAGAGCTGGAGTGCAGGGGCAAGCGTGTCCTCGGGAGGGGCCTCCATCACAGCAAATGGAAATTGGAGACCATTAAGGATGGAGAATCTTTATTTATTGGCTGGGCTGCAGTGTTATCAGTGAAAAATTAAAGTTGGACAGCAGAGTGCGGATTTGTTTTCCTGACATATTTCCCTTAGATTTTTCAAAGTGCATTCTGGGTGTCTCCCAAAGACTATTTTTTAAAAATAAATCGTACATTTTATTTTTTCAAACTTCATTTATCTTTGATATCTGATTGACATATTCAGGACAGTCTAATCCTTTCTGCTGAAGTGAGCTATGACAGTCACTGCTACAGCAATCAACATCACAGAGCCCTCCCCAGGAACAGGGGCTGCATCTAAAGACAGACTAGCAAGGAGAGCTGGTGGGTTTCTTTCTGAATGGCTAGGGCTGTGGTGGGATCTGTCTCTTGGGTCCCCACTGACAGACACTTAGAAGCCTGAACCCAGTTCTCAATAATTATCACAGAATCATCAGAGAGATTCTTGGAGGAGCAGAGAGGCTGGGGCTTGCTTTAGTCACCTCTCCTTATTTTCTTACTTTGTAATATAACCACTGGGGAAGAAAAGGCACTTGGAGTGGAAGGTGTTTACCAGGAGCAGCTGAGCGCAGGACAGACCCTTTGTGCTCATTCTCTCTCCCTCTCCTTTCCTCCCTGCCTTTATTTCTCTCCAGCACCCCACCCCCACCCCCAATGTTTGGATTGCTAATAGTCACTCCATTCTAAATTCAACATCATTCAAAGTTATTCAGATATAAAGCCTTCTCCCACGGTGCCTGTTGCCAGTCCTGCATCCCTCCCCTCAAATTTCTTATTGATCAATTTATGCCCATATAAATAAGTGTGCAAACATTCAAGCATGAACACACACACACACACACACACACACACACACAGCATGCACACTTTTGCTTTTTAATACAAATGATAATATATTATACCCATCATTCATCACCTTACTTAGTTTTTTTTTAACCCAAAAGTCCTTTATCTTGGAGATCATTCTATATTAGTTAATAAAGAGTTTTGTCTTTTTTTTTTTTTAAAGAAATGCAATGCACTCAATATGTAGTTATAGCATAAATTATTCATTTAGTGTCCTGAACCTGGAGGTATTTTATGAAATTTCCAAAAACTTGCTCTTATCATCAACCCTGTGATCACACCTGCCTCGTGGGAGGGGCTCTACACAGTCAATGCCCAGAAGTGGACTGGGCCGGGGCTGACCCGGAGTACACCTGCGCGGAGGTCTAGGACTTCACATTGCCCTCACTCATGGGCTGGGACGCCTGTTTCCCAGGCTTATTCTCAGAAAGTGTTAATAACCTTTTTGATTTGGGCAAATTGGAAGTGGGAAAAATGGTGTCCCAGGAGAATTTCCATGTGCCTTTCTCTTGAGTCAGGTATTAAGTTTCTCATATTCTATTGAGTTATAAAATATATTTATTCTTTTGTCAATTGTCTCAGCATTGTGTCTCTTTTTCTCTTTGTCTTTTCTAATGAAAGTTCTATCAGAAAAATCAGTTCTGTTTGTGTCGTGTGTAACACACTTTTTTTGTCAGAATTAAAACATGTGGGTTATTTTTTATGGTTGTTGGGTAATATAATAAGCATACATATTCCATATTTCTTCATTGATTTATTTAAAACCATCGTCTGAGCACCTCCTCTGGGTCACCCGCTGGGCTGGGCTGTTCCGACAGCTCTACTGGGGGAGTTAGGCAGAGTCACTGCTTGGGTCCAGGGGGATGATGGGAAATGTGCAGCAAGGGGGCTTTGGAGAGGAGAACCACCTCTCTAACTACTACCATGGGAACATCCTGGAGGACAGAGTTTACAAGCTGACGTGAAGGACAGGTAGGAAGCAGTGGGGCCAGAAGTGGAGTGGGCATGGGGAGAGTGAGGGACATTTCACATCAAGAGATACCTTGTGTGAAGGAGAGAAGAAAATAAAATGTCTGCATATGAAGAAAGGGAGAACTGAAATGATGGACAAAGAGAGAAAAATGAGAAGTAGCAGGGGTCAGTCTTCATGTAGGACAAAATTGTGGGTGTTTTGAAGGTCAGGACGAATGTTTACTCACACTGATGCTGTCCAAGGGTAGAGTACGTTGATAAATGAAGAAGATAAATCCTTTCCTTTGTGGAGCTTAAATTTTAACAGGGGGTCCAAAAAATTAGCAAATGAACAGATAAATAAGGGGATGGTCCTTATTTTGTGTGTGCGTGTGTGTGTATGTGGCTGTGAAGGAAATACCCAGGGATGCTTTAGAAAACAACGGCAGGGTTACTTCGGATAGACTGTTGAGTGAGCATCTCAGCATGATGTCTAAGCTGGGACAGGCAGGAAGAGAGGACATGGGGCTCAGTGCTCCCCCAGAGCTCATGTCCATCTCTACCCCCTCCCCACCTCGTGTCTGCATGATTTCCAGCCCCAGGACCCACCTCGGCATATTCACCTGATCCAGAGGGAATGAGTTGAAGTTTCGCTCAGAGCCCTGTGTTAGACACAAGCAGGATCTGTCTTAAGTTTGTGAAAGACATTTTAAAAAGATCTGTGTACATTCCTGGAGAGACCACCTCTTCTGGTTCCTCCAGGTCGGCAAACTGCCAGGCTGGGGCTACACGCAGAATGATAAATGAGGAACAGCATCATAAATGAAGAGCTGTGAGGTTCGGAGCAGCACTGTGAACTGACTCCTTGGCTTTGGACTAGGAGTGGGTCATGTGCCTTCTGGATTCGAGGGTCTTTTGACCCCAAGTCTTGGGAAGGGTCAATGGCCTTTAGCAAGGCCAGCCACCTCCCATCATGCACCTGTCAGTGAGGCCAGCCACCTCCCATCATGCACCTGTCAGCGAGGCCGACTACCTCCCACTGTGGACCTACCAGTGGCTTCTTCACTCTCTTGAGACCCAAAAGTAAGGTTTTCCAACATGCCTTACATACGTGTCACCAAGTGAAGAGGCACTTGAATCACAAAAGAAAAATAATAAAGTAATATGATGAGGGAGTCTTTCAAACTACCACGTTCTTGTGGGTGATATCAGCACCTCTTGTATCTGTAATAAAAAAATCACTCAGAGATAAGAAAGAATAACAGAAGAAATCAAAACGCCCAGATCGAAGACATTGGAACAAATTGTAGCTGAAATTTCCCGAAGTGAAGAGCCAATAATAGCAACAGCAGTGATTCCTGCTACATACCAGGACCTTCTGCCCAGCACACTGCACACCTGGTTTCACCCTCACGACCACCCTGTCATCGGCAGTAGGTGCCGTTCTTCCCATTCCTCAGATGAGGATGCTTTAGGACAGAGACTTCTAACAACAGGCCTGAGACCCACAGATGGGGGGGCGGGGGGTGGCGCCACCGAGCTGGAACTTAATCCTGGGATGCCTGCTAACTGCTGCTACCCCCACCCTCTGCTAGGAGGCTCTCCTAGAGAAATCCACGGCTTCCACTGAGAGTTAGAAACACCATTTCCCCTAGTCCAGGGTCCACACACTCTTCCTGTGAAAGGAACAGAAATTAATTATTTTCTACTTTGTGTGCCCTGTGATCTCTGTCTCAGCTTCTCAAATGTGCTGCGTAGGAGAAAGAAACCAGGGGCAATGTGGATGCACTAGGAATGGCTGGGCTTAAATAAAACTTCATTTATAAATGCTGGAATTTAAATTTATAAATACTGTATTATGGTTTTGTATATAACAATACATTATTTTTCTTTCCCTCCTTATTTTTATTTTTTTATTTTTATTTTTGGAACCAGGGATTGAACCCACAGATGCTTAACTACTGAGCCCCATCCCCAGCCCTCCTTATTTTTTATTCTGGGACAGGGTCTTGCTTAAGTTGCTTAGAGCCTCACTAAGTTGCTGAGGCTGGCCTTGAACTTGTGGTCCATCTGGTCAGTCAACACAGTCGCTGGGATGACAGGTGGGCCCCACCATGCCTGGCTTATTTTACTTTTGATTTTTTTAACCATTTTAAAATACAAATGTTATTCTTAGCTCAAGGGTCAAACAAAATCGGATGGTGGACTGGATTACCCATGGGCCCTGGTTTTCCAATCCCTACAGTAGCCTGCAAGTTTCCTGGGTGCCATGGCTGCTTCCTCAGTAGCAGCCACTGATTAACTCCTGCAGAGAAGGAAGCTGGGCAAAGGGAACAGAGGGAGAAGAGAAAGACGTCAACATGCAAGTTGACTTTTAACTTTATTTAATTCTTGGTCCAACTTAACAAGACAATGATTTGATAGTATGTTGAAAACTCTTTAATAATACACCTCCCTTTACTAAAATGATACCTAGAGAAGTGTTTCCAAAGCCAGCAATTTTGCAAAGGTGTATGTGCAAAGACGGTCATGTAATGTTATTTACAATAAACATCCATGTGATCAATAATATCACAATACAAAACTACGCATCTGTTAAAATGATTATGCCAATGTTTACTTATTGACACAGAAAGCAGTTCCTGACATGAAAAGAAATATTTTAGGTCACAAAATATAAGTTTTTTTTTTTTTCTTCTGAGCCTGTTTTGCAGTATGTGTTTGCCCCATGGGAAAACTAGAAGGCTATGTAACAGAATATTTACATTGGTTACTCCTGGATGGAATAATTACGGGTTTCTATATGTTTTATTCCATTTCCTAAAATGTACACTATTAGAAGGTGTTGCTTTTATTAGCACAAAAATAATGGTTATAAAAATAGAATAAGCAAAGATAATTTGGGAGGATCTCAGCTTTGTGTCACGTGTAAATGATTTCATCTGAAGTTACCTGGAAAATACCACTCTCTAGATTCTTTGAGTGGCGGGATGCTTGCCTCCATCTTCTCCTGAGCTACACACTCAGTCTGTGTTTCTCCTCTTCTGTGGTTGAGGTCATAACCTCCTCCCTTCTTGCTTCGGCAACCTGCCATCTGTCCTCCTTCTGACCTTTGGGGACTCACAAAAATACTCCATTTCTCTAAAGCATGGCACTTGGGAACAGCATCGGAGAGACGTGGAATTTTTATTGCTCCTCTTCTGTTTTCCTTTCTCGGGGTCCTCCTCCTTCAACCTAACTTGGTCCCAGCAGGGTCCAGGCATGCACTTGCTCCCACACTCTCTCGGCCCCCTGAGTCACGTTCTCAGCGTGACAGTGACAGCAGCCATCCGGGTTGTGATTTATCTTCAGGAGTTGCCAAATCACTCTTGGTAGCATGTCTGAGCTTGGTGAATAATGAGAAGGACCTACCATCCATCTAAGGGCAAAACAGTGTGAGCAGTTACATTT
Source organism: Callospermophilus lateralis (assembly GCF_048772815.1). Lineage (NCBI taxonomy): Eukaryota > Metazoa > Chordata > Mammalia > Rodentia > Sciuridae > Callospermophilus > Callospermophilus lateralis. The sequence continues at coordinate 189,966,385 of NC_135307.1, forward strand.
AAATTTAGCTATTTTTTCCCCCTCAGCTTATTTCTTATTTTCTGATTGAAAAGGGACCATTTAAGGGCCTTTGTGGTAAATACCCAAATAATTGTGTCACATAGATGGAGAATCATTTTTCACAGGAGTCAACGATTACTGTGGATCGGCTGTCATCCCAAAGTTGCAAACTCTGCTCAAACTCTGGTCTCTTAGTGGCCATTTCTCTGGACCTTCAGAAGAGACTCATTTCAATGCTGCCTATTAACTACCGAGGGCCAGGTTATTGCACCGTCCTGCAGGCTGTAAATTGCAAGAACACACAAGCACCATGGCAGGCAGTGCTCAGGGTCTGGATCCATCTCCTTGATAAACAGTGAGGACAGGAATGAAGATGAAGCACAGGAAGAAAGGCAGGTGTGGGGCAAGGAAGCCCTGGGAACACATGGCCCTGAATGGGCATCCTCACTCAGCCCTTGCTCTCTGTCTGCTGGACTCTGGGCAAACCAGGTCTTCTCTGCACCTGCTTCCTCATCTGTGAAATGGGTGCTTCACTCTTATTGGCAGGATTTTCGTGAAGGCGGGCCAGATGGTTTTCCAGAGGCAGCTGTTAAAATATTTCCTGCCCTATGATTTTCTAGAACATATTTACTGCCTTTATCAAAGAATGGAATCTAATGTCCCTCCCTTAGGATGTGGGCAGGCCAGGGACTCTCTTGTAACCAACAGAAGAGGAGAAGGTGATTCTGTATTCCTTTTGAGTCTAGAACATGAAAGACGGTAGAGCTTTTTGCCTTGTTCAATGAGACGTTCACACTTGGAGTCAGAGACACTGTGTAAGAAGACCAGTGTAAGAAGACCACTGTGTAAGAAGACCCTGAGGCTGCCATGCTGAGGGGAAGCCCAAGTAGCCTGTGGAAAAGCTACACGTGGGTGTTACCACCAGCAGACAGCTGAGGTCTCTGCCACCAGCCTGCATGAATAATCAGCCATTCTTCAGAGGGAAGACACTGCAAGTTCAGCTCCCAGCCAAGAAGATGAAGTCACCCCCAGCCCTCCACTCTTCCAAGGGAAAACCAGTTGTGAAGCACAGACCCAGTCATCCAATTTGATCACCATATAATATGAGAGCATACGAAAATTATTGCTTTATGTCACTGAGTTTGGGGGTGATTTTTATGTGTAGTGATGTTAATGAGAGAAGAATGATAGGAAAGCAAACTTCTTTAAAGTTGGTGGCACAAAGTAAGAGCTTAATAGGCAGCAATTCTAGTGATTTGCATTATGCTATTTGAACTAGATTCCAAGTATAAGAAAGAGGTTTGGGCTGGGGATGTGGCTCAAGCGGTAGCGTGCTCACCTGGCATGCATATGGCCCGGATTCGATCCTCAGCACCACATACAAACAAAGATGTGTCCGCCGAAAACTGAAAAATAAATATTAAAAATTCTCTCTCTCTCTCTCTCTCTCTCTCTTAAAAAAAAAGAAAGAGGTGATGAAATATCAATACAGGGGCCTCTACTACAAAGGGAAGATGGGAATGTGTCTGCTCAACTTTCATTCATTAATGCATGCATGTGATACTGGATACCAACTGAAAATTTGGAAATTTATGGGCGTAAATGTACCAGGCTGCATGCTGGGACTATGCCGAACCAAGACCTGGACCTTGAGGACATGGAGAGTCCACTGGGGCAGACAGATAAGTAAGTAAACAAATGAGTAAGACAATAACCACACTGTGAGAAACAAAACAGGGTAATGTGTTAGGGAGAGGGGCATTCTCTGAGAAATGGCATTTAAAGCTGAGAATTTTTCCCGTTTGGGGAGGTTTGAGCACTTGATGCGCATAGCAGTTTTAGGGAAAACTTTTAAAAATTGCTGATTATTATTCCCTATGTTTGCAAATCCCGTTTCTCTGGGCCTGTTGCAATAGTCTTTGGGCCACTATTTGTAAAAATTACATGACTAGAAGCTCTTTGTGGCGAGGACCCCACCTCTTGGCCATGACTGTGCTGAGGTCTCTGCAGAACTCACACTGTTGTGAACATTTCTTTCAAGTGTCATCACTTTCTACAATTCTTTTCAAGAATCATCATAAATTCTATATGAAGAAATGCATGGATATTGTATCATATAAAAAGTCTATATTGTTTAGGCAACAGTACATTTGAAACATAAAACCAAATGTATACATTAAGTAATATTAACTCTTTGAATTTTTACAGCACATTTTTGGTAGCCATTAAAAATATTAAGTTGTTATTAAAACAATAGTAAATACATATAATTTCATACAAAGCATGACATTACAAATACAACTGAAGTCACTCTGGGCATCTCCCCTCCACCAGCCCCTCCCTGACTGTGGTACTGTCTTTATCAATTGGCTGATTTTTATTCTGAACCATTCCCTGTGGATTTTCATGCATCTTCCACAGGAAATGCATCATCTGTAGAAAACACAAAATATTATTTGGTATTTTTAGAACTTTGGGGTTATTTTAAAAAATGACCACATGTGGTGTGGGATGCCTCTCTGTAGCTTGCATTTTTCCTTCAAAAATATACACTGAGGACTTGTTCGTGTGGGTCCAGAGAAGTTCATGGGGGGGCTCCTTGACCACCCATCACATCTCACTCTGGCACATGGCTCACCCCTCCCTTTGCTGGTGGACACACATGTGGCTTCCTGTTTTTGCTCTTCTTCCCCCAAAGAATGAGATGAACTTTCTTGCACATGAAAGGACACACTCAGCCAGAAGATGTCAGATAACGCGGGCCCACGTGTGAAGGCTTCTCCAGCACAGGAGTGCAAGGGCCAACGACTTGGTCAAGATTGGAAGTATTGTTATTTTAAGGAGACATCATCCTTCTGGCCAGTGTCAAGGGTGTTCACTTCTCCATACTTGGCCACCAATTCGATATTTGTTTAATCAAATACTAATCACTGATTGGCACTCCAGACCATTCAACCCTTAAGATGTGCCTGTAATGTTGGGGTCTCTGTCCCCAGCAGGTCCTTCCTCTTCTCCCCTAACTGGGGTTGGAGTAGCTGGAGGAACGCTTGCTCATGGTTGCGAGTATTTTAGAGAGCCAGAAGAACATTAGAAAGTAAATAAAAATACGGGTTTTCAGGCTGCTGTCCTTGGGTGCTACAAAAAGGGAGGCGTTGGGGGGAGAAATGAGGAGGGAAAGAAAACATGACACAGAAACAGAATTGTTTCCTAATAAAAAAGAATCTCTCAAAGTTTCCTGCAAGGCCCTGTCAGCAGCTTCTCAAGCAGCATGGCTTATTTTAAATTTTATTTAAATCAACAAATTGTACACACTTGAATATGGAAACAGAATACAGAGAAAACACAAGCTGCCCTAACAGAGGAACGTCTAATAAACATTATGCTACTTAGAGATATTTGCCGTTAATCACCCCATGAAAGGACACATTCAGCCAGAAGATGTCAGATAACATCTTGCTAAAGGCGATGGTGCCAGCTTTCCTGGCTTCGGAGTTCATGCAGCTAATTTTTTCCCTCTTCCCTATTTATTTATTTATTTTTAGCATAGCAAGCTTTGAGACGTTCTGCCTCTTGGACCACTCAAAAGAAGAAAACGCGTTTGTGCTGAGAGTCATGATCATCACCATCATTTACTGAGCTGTTTCTGTATCAGGGCTGACTGGATATTTTTCGGGGCCCAGTGCAAATGAAAATGTGGAGCCTCTTGTTCCACAGGTATTGGGGGTTTCAAGATGGCGCCAGCCGAGCCCCAAACCAGCACCCACACTCCTCTGTGCAACTGCCCAGATGTCAGGGCCATGAAGCCCGTCCCACTGTGCTAACTCTAGGTGTCTGTGGCCATCGGGGGAAAACCTTGTTTTCTTTGTAGCAGAGTCTCCCCTAGTTATCCACTCCAAAAGGAGACAGAGGGACCAGGTTGGTGAGACTCTGGGATGAGCACTCTTTGGTCCTTGGGCTGCTTTCTAAGCATGGAACCAGCTCTCTGCGGGCCTTTAATTTGCTGGTGGAGTATGCAAAGTACAAGCCAAGTTACCAGGGAAAAAGAAAGATATTTAAGAGCCAGGGTTGCTTAGGGAGAATAAAGAAGAGGAATAGAAGACATCAGGGCCCAGTGGGGAATTTTGAGGAAAGAACAGGCAGGTGTTTGGAAGACAAGTTTTAAAATGCTGTGTGGGCACCTAGAGTGTGATGGCAGCCTTCTTCCCTCTGGCTCAGAATCTTTAGTAAAATCCACCAGGGGCACCAAAGTGAGGAGGAAGAAGGGGATAAAATGCCACGTGTCACCTCAAAGTAGAGAAAGACAGATCAGAGGTCGCCCACTAGACGATCACTTCATTTGGGTTATGCATATAAATATTTTAATTCTCTCAGCGAAGCAATGAGAACATCACCCGAAAACTTCATGTCCATTTCCTATGAAGACCTTGGTTTTTCTTTTTTAAAAATACTGATGTACAAAAGTTCTTTACCTATTAAGGAAACTACTCCTTTCTTACGTGAGTTGCGACCATTTCTTCCCCATTTGTTTTTGACTTTGTTTCTTGTGTATGTTCCCCTGTGAAAATCCTTTCTTTTATTTACATTGGTTCCCTAGGGCTACGTGACCAATGAGCACAAATGGAGACGTCTCTTCTCTTACAGTGATGGAGGCTACATGTGCAAACCCAAGGAGTTGGCAGCTGTGTTCTCCAGGCAAAGCCCCTAGAAGAACCTGTCCTGCCTCTTCTGCTTCTGTTGGTCCCTGGTGGTCCTTGGTGTCCCCTGGCCTGTGGCAAGTCACTCTGATCTCTAACACTGTAGCCTTCATCCCTCAGTGATGGTGTGTCCAGATTCCCTCCTCACACCAGGACACTGGTCATTGGACAGGAGTCCTCTGATCTGTGTGAATTTGTCCTCACATGGCCGCAAAGACTCAGCCAAGACTCTCCAAATAAGGCCACATTCTTGGGTACTGGGGTTAGCACCAAGTATCTTTTTGAAGGACATTTTTTGAAGAACACAACCGTATTTATGTGGTCATATTAATCTTTTTTGTCACACTTCTGGATTTTGTCATTTCTTTGGAAGAGCCTTTTTTGCCCTGTGACGGTGAGAAAAGTTTTTCTGAACTTTCTCGTAAATAATAGGTTCGTTTGAATAATTTATGTTTAAATGCTTGGACATCTGGCATACGTTTCCATGTAATGTGTGAGGGATGATTCCTTTTCTTTTTTTCCCCGAATAGCTATTCAGATGCCTTAATATCACATATTGAATCATTTCCAAACTGATTTTAAATATCACTTCTGTCACATAATAAATTTCCACCTCTATCCCTGCCTATTTCTGGACTTGCTTCCATTGCATTGATCTGTTTTATTCTGCACCAGTACCCCCATGTTTTAATCATTTCAGATCATTTAATCATTTCATGTTGCAGAATTTTCTTGACTATTCTTATTGATATATTTTTAATTGAACTTTAGAATTAAATCTTCCAGTTAAAAAAGGGTGTGTGTGTGGGGGGGCAGCTTTTCTGCTGGAATCATATTAGATATTAGATATACAGATTTACTTTTGGAAAATTAAAGTCACCGTCATCCTTTTTCAAGTCTTCCAGGCCCCTTGGTAGAGAGTCAGTCTTCTTACAAAGAAGAAATCACTTACAAATCACTGCCACTGCTTTTGAAGTTCAGTGCTAGCAAGGCCTGTCGATCTAGAAGGGACTGTGACTTTTACCAAAGCCGTTCAGCTTCTGTGATGGCGCTGCCCCTTTCCTTTTGATCTGTGGCTACAGGGCGTCTTCACACTGATGCTCCTGACGTCGGCAGGCTGGGGTGTGAATCTGTATTCTCATGCTTTATAGCTTTGCTTCTCTGTGAAAATGATTTCATTGATTGAATCTATTTTCTTCTGTAAAATGGGAATAACTGCAGAACAGTTTCCTCTGCTCAGATGGACCTCCCTCTGGGTGGAGCAATGTCTCCATTTTCCTTCAGGGAAGTCCATCTTCCCTCTCCTGGGGGCATGTGTTCAGGGGGGAGACCTGACAAGGCTCCAAGGCCCCTGGGAGAGACTTAGCCCAGGGCTGCCAGCCAGCCAGGCCACCGTGCTTCACCTACCCTGATTATGTGTTTAAGGACAACGCAAGCTGTGCTGCATAGAGATAGCTCCGGATGCTTCAGGACCTTTGTTTTTCTAAGCTCCTAGGATAGGGGCACGGTGTGTTTGTGGCTGATCATTGTGACCTGGGAAGGGCCGCCTGAGAATGAAAACACAGAAGAGATAAAAGGACAGACTGAGAGAGAAGTGAAGGTTAGAAACTTGCAACCAGCACCCTACTTACCGCCTGAGTATTTAAACAAGAACAATAAACACAACAAAAATATTAGCAATTATGCTAATGTTCATTGAGCACTTACTATGAGCCAGGTATGGTTTGAGCACTTTTCGTGCATTAACTCTTTAAGTGTTTATAATAATCTAACGAGGTGGTGCTCTTTGCCACACCATCTTCAGATGAGGAGACCAAGACCCAGTGAATTTCATTAATTGCTCAGTGTCACAGGGTTAGCAAGTAGCAGAGCCCAAGGTTCAAACCTAGGCTGTTGCTCCAGTATCTAAGAACCTGCACCCATAAAAGAATTTTAAAGAGTGTTTTGAGAAGGGTTTCCATCAGCCACAACCATGTATGTTTATTTCCATGATCATAATGTCTACCTCAGAAAGTTGTTGAGAATCCTAAGTGAGTTCGTGTGTGTAGATTAGCTTAGTGCAGAGTGTGGCATGTAGCACGGGTTCACAGGCTAGTCGGTGGTGTCACAATTGAACTGTGGGGTCTTATTGTCCAAACTACTCAGAGAGGAGCAAAGAGTGTAGAAAATATTCTGGAAACTATTTGTACAAGTCCTGGCTGGAACTGCAAACTCACATGCTTAGAGGGGCCAGGAAGGGGGTCTAAATCAGGGCTTCAGAATTTTTCACTATCGGCATTTTGTGACCAGCAATTATTGGTAGGGGGGCAGGCTATGCTGTGCATCTGAGGATGTTGAGCAACTTCCCTGGTCTCTACTCACCAGATGCCAGGAGTACCAAGTCCCCAACCCTGGGTAACCATCAGAAATAACTCATCCTTCCAGCTGTTCATGTGCAGGAGGGAATTTACTCCCCAGTCCCCGGAGGGGGCTTTCAGAAGAGAAGGTGTGGAAAGATACTTTTAAGAAAAAGAAGACTAAAGTATTTGCTTCTCTATATCTAGAATACAGTTATTTTCTGATTTCAGTCTTTATCACTGTACTGTGGCCAAAAAAAAGAACTTTTTAAAAAATTTTTGAGAATGTTATTCCAGGCCAGCTTCACTCTGGTTGCAGAAAGACAAAGAAACAAGCCCACCTGTCTCAAACTCTGTCTAAAACCCAGTGAGGGAGGGACATGGTCCCAGACAGAGCCAGTCATAGCAGTGCTTGTGTCTCCATTGCATATATAGAATGAAAGTTTATTGTAAAAATTAAAAAATACATATAGTGTCCATATTATATCTACATAATCTAATAAGGTATAATATGATAATAGTACAATATATAATAAGCCTGGAAATGCCACTAAATATTAAAACAGGTACAGACAAGAAGTCAACCAAGAAGAGTTGAAAGAGGGAGATGGTTGGACAGAAAAACAAAGAACAAGAGGGGAGACAGAATCCAGTCACCAATAATTTCATTGATTATTATAGATGCTCTCAAGATTCCAAGGCTATCTCAGAGACAAAAATAGCGAAACTATCTGCGTGTGTCTGTAAGAAATGCCCTTAAAATGTAAAGATTGGGACAAGCCAAATGGAGAAGAGTGGATAGAGACCCACCCCACAAAAGAAGAAGGAATTGGAACTGGGCAACAAACGCCCCCGCAGCAGGCTTCGAGGGTGGAGAGGGCCTTTCACGATGATGAAGCGGTTTGTTCGTTAAAAAGGCCCAACAGACCTCAGTGTGGGCACCTGAGAAAGCCTCAAAACGGGAGAAGAAAGACTGACGGAGCCAAAAGGAAAAGGAAAACTCGGAGCTGGGCACGTCTGGGCTGCTGCGGCTCTTTGAAAAGACTGTGAAATGAATAAACCCCTCACTAGATTTATCAAGAAGAGCAGAAATGAATTACCAGCACCAGGATTTCATACAAGGGAATCCCTGAAGACCCTTCAGACATAAATGGATAATAAGTGAATATTAGGAACAACTTTATGCCAATCAATTTGACAACTTGGAGTAAGTGGACAAATTTCTTGAAAGACACAAATTACCTAAAGTGGCATGAAAAGAAATAGAAAAATCAGAGTGGCCCTAAATCTATTAAGGAACTTGAATTTGTAATTAAAAACCTTCATAAAGAAAACTCCAGGCCGAGATGATTTCACTCTGTAAAATATTTAGGGAACAAATACGACTAATCTTATACACATGAAGAAAATAGAGGAGGAAAACATGTGCCAACTCATTTCTTTTCTTTTTTTCTTTTTTGATAATGGAGATTGAACTCAGGGTACTTTACCACTGAACTGCATCCCCAGTTCTTTTTTTTCTTTTTTTTTTTTTTTTAATATGTGTGTGAGGCAGAGTCTCACTAAGTTGCTACAGGTCTTGGAAAGTTGTTGAGGCTGGCCTTGAACATGTGACCATCTTGCCTCAGCCTCCCAAGTTGCTGGGATTATAGGCATGCGCTACTGTGCCCTGCTGCAAACTCATTTTTGAGGACATCAATACCATGATACTGAGAGTATAAATATAATAACAAACAAACAAACAAACAAACAAACAAAACCCCAGTACAGATTAACATCTCATTAATAAAAGTTTAAATATTCTTAAAAATATTTTCAAATGGAATCTATCATTATAAATAAAAAGTAATACTGCATGACCAAGTAGGGTTTAATCCCAGAAAGGAAAGTTTGGTCTATCATTTGAAAGTTAATTAATGCAAGTCACCATAGAAAAGTAGGGATAAAAAACACATCTTCAGGCAAAGAGAGGAGAAGCAAAATCTCCTAAGATCCTAGACAGGGCATAAGTCAACGTAAAGTGATAAAAGCCAAACACTCTGCAAAGGAAACATTTTGAACCATGTGTATTTGTCAACAGTATGAATAAGAACATACACATTTCCAAGAAGTGCATAAAAAAGCTACCAAACTCTATAAACAAATTCATTAAATTCATTGGCAACAAGGCTAATATACAAAAATCAATAGCATTTGTAGATGCTATTAACAAGCAATTGGTAAGTGATATTTAAAAATATGATTTAAGTCCAATGTGGTGACAAATGCCTGTAATCCCAGCAGCTTGGGAGACTGAGGCAGGAGGATCGAAAGTTCAAAGCCAGCCTCAGCAACTTAGCAAAGACTAAGCAACTTAGCAAGACCCTGTCTCTAAATAAAATATGAAAAAGGGATAGGGATGTGGCTCAGTGGTTGAGGACTTCTGGGTTCAATCTGTGGTACTAAATAAATAAATACACATATATATACACACACACATTTATAGATTTATATATATATATATATGCACATATATGTATATATGTGATTTACAAAAGCATAAAAATCAATAAAATATATGTGAGAATAAATTTAATAGGTATAAGAACTGCACACTGAAAGTAAAAATATTTAAATAAATGAAAGACATTCATGGTCATGGATTAGAAGGGTTGACATTTGATAAAGGGCTAATACCTGGACAGGTAAGAAAGACCAGCAACTCCATCAAAAAACAACTAATATCTTAAGTCAAAAATGGGCAAAAGATCTGAACAGACATTTCTCCAAGGTAAACATTCAAATGGCGAACAGGTCTAAGAAAAAACATTCACCATTTCTAATCATCAGGGAAATGCCCATTAATGTCACAAGTAGATGTCACCTTATGCTTGTTATAATGGCTGTTGTCCAAAAAACGAGCAGGAAGTGGAGTGAGGGGACCTTCGGACTCCGCTGGGGTGAGTGAAAATCCTGAGCGCAGCGGGCCCTGCTCAGGAGTGTGGTCATTTGTGTGTGTAGCGCTCACATCTGCTTCTGAAATGGCCCCACCAGTGGCTTTGTCCTCTTCCTCTCCCGCAGTTTCCTCCTAACTTGCCTCACCTACCCCTCTACTTCCCCCGCTTTTCACCCACCTTTGTCTTCTCCCACTTCATTACATAAAGGATAGTACAGACTTCAGAAGAAAAAGAAAACTAAGAATACCTAAAAATAGATTGAAAGAATTTAGACCAGGAAATCTGAGCATCCAATGGTTGTTAGAAAACAGACGGAAAAGAAGTAGGTACAAGGATTTATCAATTTTTTGTGTTCCAGAAAAGTAGATTTTCATAGCAACTGTTTTTATTTATTTTATTATTATTTTTTTGTGATGGGCTTCACCGTCCTAGGGGGCTTTGAGCCCTGAAATTATTTTCTGTAGAATATTTCTGGTGTGTGTTTTCCTTGCAAGAATAATCATTGCTTCCTTTGGATTCTCAAAATATCCACGAAGCATCAATAAATAGAAAACACTATGTTAGCCGTAGCTGTTCTATCTCTATGATGATAATCTTTGGGAATAATTTTATGAACCCCCATAGCACTGAAAGTGGAATTTATAAGCAACACTAGGAAACCAAGAAGAAACAAGGAAACCAAGAAGAAACAATGTCCAAATGTGAAATGCAGACTACCACCACCTTCAACTGATGACAGAGGGCTTTGTAAATGCCTTAGTTTCCTCAACAATATTTTAATTAATTCTTACTAAGGAAATAGTCGTGAAATCCTTAGCCACAAGGATGTTCATCACAGCGTCATTTATATGAATGAAAATCAGACACCACTTAGCCGTTCAACAACAACGGATCATCCTGAAACGTCACAGCATGTCAGTGAAGTGGTGCAGTGTGATGTTTTTAAGAACGATATTGGAAAAGGTCAGGGACATGCAAAGAAAATCATCCTCTATTAGGAGCCAGCAGACTGTGGCCACGTGACAATTGCTGCCTGTCATCGATTTGTGTACACGGTGTTGTTGGGACATGGCCATGCCCATCCGTTTCTTACTGTCCAGGGCTGACGTCCTGCATCCACAAAAGGGAGTGCTCCAACAAGACCTTCCGGCCAGCAAAGCGAGAAAAACTGCCTGATCCTTTGGAGAAAAGATTGGCCAATGTCTGTCCTGTGCCATCAAATGGTACTGTGACCTCATTCCTGTAAAACACACACACACACACACACACACACACACACACACACTCAAGTAGATATATTAAGATGATAAATGGTGGTTATCTCAGGTGATAGAGTAAGATGTAGTTTTCATTTTCCCCTTCGTTTTTCAGTATTTTCCAGAATTTATAACCATTATAACTTAATTCACATGGAAAATGCTTTAAGACTGTGTGATGTCATTAAAAACATCTTGTCCTATTTAACTTCCAGCAGTTCCCCCCAGTCTCCCTGTCTCTTCTCGTGGTCACAGTGTTGGCAGAAGAGCCCCTAGTTATTGTGCAGAGTGGCTGTGCAGCCACCAATTGCCCTGTGACCAGGGTCTGTTTGGTATCATACCTGGGAGGATATGAGCAACAGGAAAGGAAGAGTAGGGCCACCACGCTGGGAGAAAATTAAGATCTGCAGATGTGACAATTCCTAGAAATCAGCCTGTCTTAGAATCTCCCATAATTATTCACCATTTGTTTACAAATGGGAAATAGCAGTCTACTGTGCCATGTCTTCCAAGAGACTGAAGTTAATTTGAAATAATCCTCCAGCAAAAGCACCAATCAAAGCACCTGGAACGCCCCGTTCCTGTAGCCGCTGGCTCCTGACACGGTGTTATTGATACACAAATCAAAGTTGACTGCTCTGGTAACAGTGAGTCCCCTGGCAGCAAGAGCTTTCAACAGAAAAGGTGTTCCTTTCTTAAGACAGGACCAACTTAACACAGGATCTCACAGTAACAGGGCTAAGTGAAGACATTAAAGAACCCCAGGCAGAAATTGAAAATGTCCTCCCTGCTCCCTGCCCTCTCGGAAGGAATGGGTCAACAGAACATGATACTGGGTGAGCAAAAGAGGAAGAAATTCAAACTGTGCTTAAGAACAGACTCATGAGACATAAAAGAGGGTACAGCGTGCTGTGATCTGAGGGCTGTCATGGTATTTCACCTGTCAGAATCGTGGCAGGGGAAACTGAGGCCCACGGAAGCCTCCAGCCTTAGAGTCAGCTTGAGAGGCTCTACTCAAATAGAGATTTCTAGAACTTCTGGGTCTGCAGGGCCCTTAGGGGCCTGTCCATTCCTGAACTGCTCTGCCGCCCCTCTTCGTGATCCCTCCCAGAGGTTACCTGGCCTTGCTGGGTATGAACTCCCCTGCGACAAGAGCTCAGTACCTCAAAAAAAAAAAAACAAGAAAAGCAACTGATTTCATCTCGATGGGTTTGACTGTGAAAGGCGTCTTTGTGCTACAGTCCCCGTTGCTCCCCTTCTTTGCTCGCCAGCCTGTTTTCCTTGCTCAAGCGGCATTTTAATGCACCACTTCAGGTGAACCAAAGTCCCTGCTCTCCCGGGGCTTCCATTTCCTGAGGTGGACGGCCAGTGGGCAGGTAATCTGGCAAAGGAGAGCAAGATCCAAGGTCCTTTTGGACAGGGTCAAGGCAGAGGAAGTGGCAGTGACCCTAGAGGTGGGGTGGGGCCACTCCAGATGCCGGGGGTCAGAGGTGAATTGTGCCCCTGCAGTGGTGAAGTCCTAAGCCCAGTACCCTTGAATGTGACGCTGTGTGGAATTAGGGTCTCCGTGGATGTGATCAAGATGAAATGATGCAATTAGAGTAGGTTGAATGGGAGACGGCAGGTGTCACTGTAAGAGGAGGAGGAGAGACATGCACAGAGGGAGGACCGCGTGGGAGACAGGGAGCACCAGGGATGATGGTGGCCGTGATTGGAGCCATCCTTCCATGAGCTGAGGAAGGCCGAGGTGCACTGGCCATGTCAGAAGCTAAGAGAAGGACATGGGACCATCACTCCCACAGAGCCTTCAGAGACAGCACGGCCCTGACACCATCTTGATTTTGAACTTCTGGATTCTGGAACTGTCAGGACAATGAATTTCTCTTCTTTTTACCCACCTAGTTTGCTTGTGGTACTCTGTCATAGTGACCCTAGACACCAACAGAGGGCCAGCAAAGACCGGACCAGGATGGGACTTTCTGAGCTAATGAGCCAACTTCAATCAGAAAGAAGACTCTTGTAAGCACAGGAACCAGGAGGAGCAAAAGCCACGCTGTTGGGATGAGCTTGGAATGTTCCAGGAACAAAAAAAGAGACCAGCTGGGCAAGGGCTCCGAGCAAAGAGGGACGTGGTAATGGACCTGAGGTGTTGGAACTGCATTATGAGAGCAGAGCTTCGCAACCTGCCCTGTGCTACAAAGATGCAGAGGCCTGGGTCCCCAAGCTGGGGACTGGCACACAATGGGCCCAGGTATGGGTACACTTTTAAAAGACTTCCAGGTGACAGTTTTGAGAACCACATACACAAAACATTTAGTCCTGAGAAGAAGTTTTGATTTTATTGTTCAGGAGACCAGAAATCATCAAGTATTTTAGGTCTTTTGGAAGCTCTAACTCTTGTAGATTGGTGTTCTTCAGACAACTGAAAGCAGCCACAGCAGATTGCTCCCATGTGCCATGTCCCTCCTCCTCTTCTTCCTCCTTCTCTTCTTTAGGATGAACAGCCTCCCTGATGTAACCCATCTGAACACTGCCCCTGCCCACAGCAGAGATTTTTGTTGGCTCTCTTCCAGTTGAAAATAACTGGCTTTCTGGTTACTACAAGAGACCCACGTGCTCAGGAAATTTGGGGTGAGGGAGAGGAAAGGCTCCAGGGATCGTTCACTTAGTGAGCCTGTCCTGTGTGCTAGACCTGCTCTGGGGGCAGCTCTCCTCATTCTGTTAGCAGGGGCAAGAGGACCCAGGCAGTGTCCCTCATGCTGAGAGTGGGGGCTACGGCAGATGGATGTGAAGAGTCCTTGAACTCACACCTCCTGACTTCTTTGGGCTTAGATGCAAATAGACTGAAAGTGGTCACTCCTGCAGTGGAAGTTGTCAACTTTCTGACACTGAAATTTGTGTCTGCAGGACCCTGGCTTTTGGCTCTAAGGCATTATCGGAAAGCAGAGCCACAGGATGACATTCTGACTGTGTGTTTGTCCATGCTATCTCTTTTCTTGAGATTGACAAGACCCTCCTGGTAGATACCCAACTTGATGACTCCTCAGGTAACAGATACCAAAAGATCTGAGTAACAGAGCTACCTACCTGTTTTTGTACCCATTATAATATAGACCTCCTAATTCTAAAAGCCCTGGATCATTCTCTTAAGAGAGCTCATTCTGGAAGGAGTAGTGAGACTTATAGTTATTTTAAAAAACTCTGTGTTCTCTCACCAGGTGTGCACAGGTATGACTCAGCAATCTGCCTATAACTGGGGTCTGTTCTGATTGATTGGTGTCTGATGTTGACTATTTGGACTATTATTTCTTTATATAGGGCTCATGTGGAGACATCATAAAGCAACACAATAGCAGCTCTAAGAATCACACCTGGATCGTCTCTGTCAACCTTTGAGTGGTCACTGTTCTGTTGTCACCCTACTCAGGTCCACAAGAGTGGACTCTTGGAAACTCATTCAGGCATTGACATTGGCCCCAGCCTACCCGACCACACATTTGGTTGAGGTGTAGAAGCTGGCTTCTTCTCCAGACAAGGAGAAGTTGGGCATCTCTGCTTCTGCTTCCCTTGGTCTCTCTTTCTCGCTTTTCCTTTTTATGATTCAAAAACTCGGGCACCATTCACAGCCCCATTGAGTGGTCCTGCAATTGGGAAATTGAACAAGTCACCCTACAGTAAAGGAAAAGAATTCATCTGATGTTAGTTATATAATTTATTTCAAATTATATTGAACCAGATGAAACTGTCAATATTTGACTAGTTGGAAATTGGAGATTAATCAAGTTGATGTGAAGTAGATTTCTACCTGGGCTGTTTAGATTTTATATTATTGTCCTTTACAATCTTCTCTGACAATTGACTTTAGTCATTGTTTTATTTTTTTTTCAAAGAAGTAAAGGATATGATTTTTTTATACTAATTGTGAATTTCTTTTTTTTCTTAAATATGAATTTCAACAGGGGCATGTATACTCAAGCCAGGTAGAAAACATCGAAACCTTTCTTAGCCAAGGACTATTCTGTAGTAGTTAAGAATTTTTATCCTAGACTATCTGAATCTTAAAAGTGGCCAGGAGGGAGTTTCAAACCCATTTAAATGAAGCTTAACGAGAAGCCACGGTAAAAGCTAACCTGTGAGACCTACCAGCAGACCTGAGAAACTCGGTGGAGACAGTCTCTCTAAACCTGGGTACAAAAGGGGAGATAAAATTAGGGCTGTGGGTATCATGGCAATGGACAGCAGGTCACGCTCTGAGGTGGTGAAAGTGATACTTGTTGCCCAAGATTCCAAAGAGCAGACACAATTTTTGGAGGAGATTATGCCACTAAGACAAAAAGTGAAAACTCGTTTACAACTGAAAGAGATTAGATGATGGATGGAAGTTGGGAGGCTTCCAAGCATGTTAAAAAGCCAACACTACGAGGGTTCTAGATGGTGGTCTTCAGAAGGCACCTGGAAAACTCTAAAGTCATGTGAGAAAATTAACAGCAGAATCATCTTGTTTGAAAACTGTCCCAAGCTTGATCTGTGAATGGTTCTTTGACTACAGGCTGCTTTGGTGGATTCCAGGCAGGGATCAAACAAGGTCCAGCCCTTGGGGCCAGTTCCAAGTCATCACCTGGTTTTGTACAGTCCACGGGCTAAGAAAAGTTTTAATATTGTAAATAGTTGAAAAAATAATCAAAAGAATACTTATGGACATGTGAACATTACATGAAAGTCCAAATTCAGATCATGAAATTTATGAGAATAGACCAAAACTAATTCATGGACGTGTTGTCCGCGACTGCATTTGCATTAAGACAGTGTTGACTAGTGGTGACACAGACCATATGCCCTGTGATGCCTAAAAAATTCACTCTCCAGCTCTTTACAGAAAAAGTGTGCCAAGTCCAGTGCTGGTGCTGATTATCCCCGCTACAGCGGCTTTTCAGCAGCCCATTATTGGGGCACCTGAGGGTGAATCCTAGGTCCTCATCCAACTTAGAGAAGAGGCCATGCCTGTTTTTACCCATTCATTTTTAAAAAATATTTTTATTTGTAGATGGACACAATACTTTCATTTATTTATTTTTATGTGGTGCTGAGGATCGAACCCAGTGCCTCACATGTGCTAGGCGAGTGCTCTACCACTGAGCCACAACCACAGCCCTGTACCCATTTGTAATAAATATCAAAGATTGGAATCTGGATATGAATTCCTGGAGCAGACAATGAGCTGATACCTTTCTCTAACTGCTGAGAGTTCATGACATTGACCAGAAGAAGGCAATAGCTGTGTGGAGCCTCTGGGGCTGAGATCTCTTTATTTGCAGATGCCCTGAGAGGGGGAGAAAAAGGAGGGAGAACAAAATCTGACTGGCATTTTGGTTGCTGGTTTTAAATCTTTCCTAAGACTGCTGTTTTCCTGCCCTGCACCTGGTGAAACACCAAATATTTTAACAATAAATCCCTTTTGTTTTGCTTAAGCCACGTCAAGCAGATTTTTATCTCTTGCAACCAAATAGAGTCTTTATTTATACACTGCTGATGATCCACAGAAGGGGATAGAGGCAGGAGACTTGCAGTTGCTCATTTTATGAGCCATAAGAACTTCCTGAATTATTTAGGTAACTGTCCACCAGCACTTATAGCCAGGTACTTCTCACATTTAACCCAGAAATCTTAGTTATTAAGGTGACATTTTATAATCTTTGCATTGGACAACAACACAGTAGAAATACTGATACATTTTAGGCAAGACTGGGGAGTACATAGTGTATCAATGGGCAATAAATAATGTCCTCTACGGCTTTTTAAGAGAGGACTGGCCATCACACACCCAAGACAACCCAAATGCCTCATCTATTATTCACAGATTGTTCCAAAGATTCAGCAGATGATCAAACAGCCCTTCTGAAGCTGTAGCCAGGATCAGTGCAAACACCCTGCCAGGAACCAGTGCTTCCCTTTGCCTGCGGTGCTTCATTCCCTTTATAGCCTTTGCCCTCCTAGTGGAAGAGCCACCCCAAAGTCACCCTCACTGGCATTCCCCACCAGTGTTAGGTGACAATACCAGAACAGTTTGAAAGATGAGCAGGGAAGACAGCAGGAGTGTGCTCTTTGCAATGACATGCCAGATCAATAAACACCTTCATGCAAGCCTGTCCCAGTTAGTGGATAAATGGGTCCCTATTTTAATTATTAAACAAGAACTGGCAAGAGTCAACAGACAGGCACTTTACAAGACAAAAAATATTTCCAATATGAAATTGAATTGGGCGTAACTGTCTCCTGACTCAATTTTCCTCGTCCCACTTACCAACAAATGAGAACTGAAAACAGTCTGATAACCAAACAGACATGTTGACTTTGAGGGTCGCTGTCAGGGAAAGAACTTTGTGAATTTTCCAAAGATACTCATTTTGCTGCATTGCACTGACTTTTAGCATTTTTTAACTTTTCATGAACTCTGTGGTTCCTCTCTGTAGGCACACCTATGAGCCCAAGGGAATTCTTTTTCCAGCTTCCTCTAGCCTCAGAAGCACTTGGTTTCAGAAGGCTGTGCTACATAGGGCACTCACTTTTCCTGTAGTAATCCTAATAAATCCAGGAGAGTGCACTGTGTGAAACAGAGGGACCCAGGCCTGCCTCAGAATAATGGGGCTTTTATGCTGGCATGCTCCATTGGGGACCACCACACACACCCTCTACTATAAACAAGCTTTCTGCTCAAGTAATAAAGTCATTTATGGAGGGAAGTGAGCCAGAAGACCAGGACTCACGAGAGGTTCTCAGAGAGGAATCGCAGGGGTGGGTTAAAAGAGAGTTCCCCGGAGCCAAATCAAAAGCCTTTCTTTCAACTGAGAACCTTGGTTCCCCTGATTCCTGCAGTCCCATTACCATACCTTTTACCGGTCCAGAGGGAAAGCCTCATCTGTACTGTCCCAAATAAGGAAAAGGGATTTGGTGACTTTAAAGCCAATTAAGCCCTTTCTGAATATAAGAGTTTTCTCTTTTACTTAAACCTAAGAATTTCTGATCAAACAAGAACTTTTCCACTTTTAATTAGCCCCTTGTGTTCTGAGAAGAAGAGCAAGGGCAAAAGTTATTTTTAAAAGAAGTCTCTTTTTTAAAGTCACCATTACAAAGATTTTGAATTTTTTAGCTCTATTGATTGTTATGGAAGATGTCACAAAGATGTGGGTGTTTTCATTTCTTTGATTCCCTATGTGTTCTTGGTGAAAGGCACTCTCCATCTTATCAAGGACCTTGCAAATCCAGGAGATACTGAGGGGTGCTGACAGGGTGGGTAAGAGAAGAAAGTGAAAGCTTACTGTAGGGCATACTCCCTCAGAAAAAGACCATACGTTCTATATGTTTAGCTGACTCTCAGGATCTACCCACTGGCCCCTAACATGACTCAACATGTGCTAGATGTCATTGCTCAGTGTGTTCATGCACACACAGATGCATAACATATACAGTGTGGGATACATACACACAGATGTATAGATACATACATGTGTGCCTCTGTGGGTGTATTTTGACATCTACATGAGGGTGTAAAAAAAGGCCCTGCACATCTTTGCAATTTTATATCTTTCTTATATTAAGGACACATACATATAGGAAAATGAATGAAACTTTGGATATACAGAGTAATTTTGATATACATCCTTGCCTAGCTAACCACTATGAAAGATCAAGATATCAAATTATCTTAAGACCTTAGATTTAAATACAAGCCAGTAATTTTGTAATATTATTTCCTCTGCATCCCACACAAAAAGGTAAGTGGTGCCATTAGAACCGACCAGCCTCTGACCAAAAAGACAATGTGTGCATCTACCTGTCTAGGCTCTCTACCCTCACCTTGAAAGGTTGCTGCTGGGGAGTCAGTGCCTGTGAGCACATCTCAGGAGATGCTGGCTCAACAGCCAATCCCAGCCCTTGACTGACGAAGGCTCCTCCCATAAGGAGGCAGGAAGGCAACAGCCACGCCCTTGCGGCTGTGTCCCAGCCAATGGGAGCCAAGGGCGTGTCTGCTGAGTCCTGGGAAACATTCTCCCTTCTCATAAAAGAAGGGCGTGAGGAAATCCTCTCTGCCCTTCAGTGGGGCAGCTGGTGCAGAGCTGCGCAGCTGTTCTGGAGGGAGGCGGCGCCAGTGTGCCTGGGCCAGCAGGAAGAGGAGGCTGGGTCCTTGATAACAGATAAAATCCCTGAACCAGGGGTCAGCAAGCTTGTATTGCGAGGAGCTGTATAGTTAAATATTTTAAGCCTTGTGGGCCACAGATGGTCGCTGCCGTCTGCTGTTTCTTTAAAAACCTTTCTCAATTTTCAGACTGAAGAAAAAATGGCTAGCAGGGCAGATTTGACCCATGGGCCATGGTTTGTTGACCCCCTTCTCAAAACCAACCCGGCAACCTACTATCTCCAGAGTTCTTGTTAAGGAAGTTGATTTGAAAAAATAAAAAATAATAAATAATAAATAAATAAATAACTGCTAGGCTCGCTTTTTTTTAAGTTACTCTAAGTCAGATATTCTGTTACTTGCAACTAAGAAATCCCCCAAAGATATTACAATGCATCTGCCTTCTCAAACTTACTCTACATTCTAAGAAAAAGGAAATAATACTGAAGGAAGTATTACAAGACCAAAGGGAAATAAGTCATAAGTGCACAAGGATTTTTTTCCCCCCTCAAAATGCAACGTCTGCTGTGCCTTCGAGGGACAAGAGTGATGGAGAGAGAGATGTCGGTGGAGAGTAAGGGCCAAACTTGGCATGCAGAGCTCTTTGAAATACTAAGAGGGAAAAAAAAGCACTCAAGAAAACCTCTTAAAACAGGACCCAGCTAATCAATGGTGGTCAATTTTGTGTGTCCACCTGACTGGACTACAGCAGCGAATTGTTTAATGCAAGGCTGATCTAGGTGTTGCTGTGGAGGAATTTTGCAATGTGTTTAGTATCTACAATTAGTTGACTAAGTAAAGGAGATTATCCTTGGTACAATGGGTGGGTCCCTTCCAGTCAGTAGAAAGTTCCTAAGAACAAAGAGTTCCTAAGTTTCTCTGAGAACAAGAAATTCTGCCCCAAGACTGCAGCATGTGCCCTGCCTGTGAGTTTCCAGCCTGTTGCCTTGCCTTCTGAAATTCGGACCTGTCCACCTTGACAAAAACAACGCATACAGTCAAGTGTCCTTTATGGAGTCCATATTTGCATATTTGCTAATTCTTTTCCACTCACTAAAATTCATTTCTAACCCCAAATCAATACTTAACACGCTCTCATAATCATTTGTATACACCCCCTGAGTGACCAAAGATTGAAGTCACCCAATGCGCGTTCTCCCAGCTTGGTTGACCAAGTCACCACTGCCATTTTATTTCAGCTCTCATACTGTAACCAAGTGTCCTTTTTTGCATTTCATTTAGAGACATGGATTTTACATTCTTATGTCTTTTGTTGGTGATTTTGCTGGTCAAAATGGCCTCAATCATAGTATAAGAAAAATACATAGTACAAGAAAAATAGGTGTGTTAAACAAACTAGCTCAGGCATGAGTAATCATGCTGTCTGTTGTGAGTTCAAAATTAACGAATTGGCAATACATACTACAGAAGGTGTCTTTAAACACATCTCCATCCAAGTCGTGTACTGATCAATTGGTGAAAATGTAGTCACCAATATAGTAGGTTCATAGGAACCGAGTCACATATTTCCCCTAGGAACATTGTCACTGATTCAGTGTTTGTGGTAAGTTTATAGTCCATAACTACCTCTACCATGAGAGTAAGAGAACAGAATCATTGTGCCTGTATGTGTGTGTGTGCGTGTGTGTGTGCGTGTGTGTGTGCGCGCGTGCTTGCATATGTCTGTGCCTATGTGTGTATGCCTATGTGTGTGTGTGTGTGGGGGGGTGTTTGCACTCATTTCTCATTATCCATAGGCAATTAGTTTCAGGACCCTCCTCAGATATCAAACTCCACAGATGCTC
The DNA here is from genome assembly GCF_048772815.1 of Callospermophilus lateralis. Classification (NCBI taxonomy): domain Eukaryota; kingdom Metazoa; phylum Chordata; class Mammalia; order Rodentia; family Sciuridae; genus Callospermophilus; species Callospermophilus lateralis. The sequence continues at coordinate 189,987,585 of NC_135307.1, forward strand.
CAGTCCTTTATGTGAAATGGTATAATATTTGCATCTAATTTACATACAACCTTCCATATATTAAAAATCATGTCTAGAGTATATACAATACTTACATGATGTAAATGCTGTGCCTATAGTTATACACTGTATTATTTAGGGGATGATGACAAGAAAAGAAAGTCTGTATGTATTCAGTACAGAGGCAATTTTTTTTTCTTGAATATTTTCAGTTCATGGTTGGTTAAAAATGAGAATTTGGAACGTGCAGATTGACAGGGCCAACTATACACACATTCTGTTTCTCTGGAGATCTCCAACTGAGACACCAGCTCAACAAGTGTGGGCTCCTTAAGGACAGGTCAGTGAGGAAGCTGTCCTGTGGCTCTGGCCTCCTCAGGACACAGTCTGTACATCTATCACAGACCATTCAGACTCGCCGTGCTCTGGCCCCGTAGGCTAGTGTAGTCTCAACTTTACTCTCTCTGATGCGGGGTCTGGTCCTTGGCCAAGCTCGACTATCTGTGGTCCCTGAATGCACCACTTCATTTTCCTCTTCCAGGCCTCAAGCATCTGCTCTCCGCCTCTGAGTGTGAAACTTCTGCCCACACCTCCAGCCTCATTTCACATCCGTGGGCCCCTGATCTCCTGGACAGCATCCCCGCCCCGCCCGCCAGCCCTGTGCCAGCATCCCTGGCTTCCTGCAGCCCTGCCCATCTTAAGGCACATTTGAACATGTTATTGCCTCCCCCTGGAATGTCCTTTTACATTCTTTTTGATGGTCACAACTGTTACCTCCTCCATAGCCCAGTTCACATACCACATCCACAGCAAAGCCCTCCCTTTCCTCTCAGTGTGTTCTCCTCGTTATTCTGAATTTCTTCTTTAGCATCAGTACAATTGCAATTTTTAATCAGTTTCTGTTATTTAATCAATGAGGGGTTCTTAATTTTTTTTTCCCCATGGATCCCTACAGTCTAGGAAAGTTAGAATGTTGTTATCAACTGCATGATACAAAGTACACAGGATTAAAAGAAATTTAGATTTCAATGTAATTGGTTATCAAAATATTTCTTAAATGTCGTATAGTAATAAAGTGCTTCTTTATTATGTATTAAGTAATACAGATCTAGTGGAATGTCTTAAGAACTATAATTTTGAAGTGATGGGTACAAATGATATTTTAAGACAGTTTAAACAATTGTAATGGGATATAAAAATCTGGAATTGATACTGATAAACAAGTCACAGATATCGGTAAGGTAATTCTACCATATTTGTTGTTGCAGTTAATAACAGGAGGAGATGCTAAACATTAATTAAGAGTTTCTGAAAATAAAGATGTCCTTTAGTTTTCAGCCAAGTTTGCAGATTCCCTGACCTCCTGCTGAGTTCCATCTACGTACTGTGGAGGAAAGTCCAGATTTAGTCTGAACTGTCCCCTCTACCAGGCTCTTGGAAAGTACAGAGCCAGGTCTGATTTTCCTACCGTTGCATCCCTAGTGCTTAGGACAGGCGACTTCCTCAGGGGCTCACCCCTGAAGGACAAACAGGAAGGAAGAAAGGGACAGCATTGTCTGCTTGGCTGGGTGATCTTCAGGCCTCATGCATTACATCCTGAAAACACAGGTCAGTTTCTCTCCTCCAGATGGTTCTCCCTGCACTTCTCCCTCCTGTGGGCACTCATCTTCTCACCACAAAATGCTTCCTTCTGTCCTCATTTTTCCCGAGATGGGATAACTCATGCGTTTTTGTTTGGAAGACATTTTAAGGGACTCGGTTATATCTTATTTATCTCTCTGTATCACTATTTCTTAATATAGGGAGTAGGACAAAGTTTTGTACTTGATGGGATTTTTTAAAAAATCAAAATTTCATTCTCTCCTTATTTTCCGTGTGGTGCTGTCTCTGCTGTTACTCCCATGTCGCGGAAACTCAGGCTTCTCTATGACCTGTCCTTGATCTTTACTCCCCCTCAGTCCCCTCTTGTTGGCCCACTGTTCATGCAATCGCACATGCACAAAATGGCTGGAAAACAAACCTCATGAATATGAACGATGACATGCATCTCACAAATCCTAACATTTATTGTCTTTTCATCAGCCACCGAGAAACAAGGGACACGACATGGTTTTTGGAAAGTGAACAGGTTGTAAAAGAACAAAGTATGAGCACATCCACTTGTGTGTATCCCATAGGGCGAGGGAGCAAAGCTTCAGGGGCCCCCAGAAGTTCTGCCTGAGGCCTGGGGTGAGAAAAATCAGGGGTACCTCCAACCTCCTGCTCCCCTAAATCTATTCAATCAGCCAGAGGGTTAGACAGTGGCTGATTGTGACTTAACACTTGTTCTATTTGCTCATGGATTTGTGTGAGAAGTCGTTGAAAGGAAGAGTGGGAGGAAGAGAGAAGTACTTTGGGACATGGTGGAGTTAAAGCAGTTGCCGTGGACAAAGGGCTGCTTATACCTCAAGAGCCACCAGTGGACAATCATGCTTGGCCTGATTGTTATCACACCTGAGTAGTAATTGTGTCATTTTTAACTTTAAAATCCCTGTTTGAAACAACCTCCTTATTTATTTCACAGGAGTTAGACATTAAAAAATATTCTAAAATCTTCTTCCATATGCTACCCCAAATCATTTTGTGTACTAACGGTGCCAGCAAGTTTCTGGACTGTGGGTTGACCCTGTCTCTGCTCCCCATTCTTCTAGCTGACAGTCTGCTAATAGAGGAGAATATTTTTTAAATCAATAGAAAATGTTTTATACAGGCTCTGCAAAATATGGTTTTATTTTATCTATATTGAACATTTTATAAATGGCGTCCCATCATTCATATCCATCTACCCAACTTATGTTTTGTGCTAAACTTTATGTCTCAGAGATTCAGCTGTGTTGATGAATGCAGTCCTGATTGCTGTATGAATAACCGCTGTTTCTTTACCCGTTAGCCTGCAAAGAGTCATTTCCACCTTTCTAATCTCTCAGTATTAGAAAAAACAGAGCATGTGTGTTTTCACAGTCTCTGGGTACATGTTTTAATTTCTCTAATACATTCACTCTAGAGTAGAATTTATGGGTCATGGAGTATGTGCACCTTGTATGGCATCAGATATGGTCAGATTCCCCCAACATGTGGGCATGTGCTCTTCCGGTAGCACTTTGTGAAACCAGGCCTGAGTCCACACCCTTGACAATATTTGATCTTATCAGACGTTCAAGTGTTATTAATTTTAGGGGTGTGAATCGGAAGCCACTGTAGTTTGCACGTACATGTCTCCGATTGGAACTGTGAATTGTAGCTACCTTTTGGTGCTTCTGCTATGTGAAGGACATTATCATAATCAGTCTGAACAATAGGCTTGTAAAATAAATATGGCTGCCATATTTTAAAAATCTGCTTTCAACCATGCAGCTAGAATTCAGGTCACTGTGAAGCCTTAGCCTAACTACCTTATAATGCAAGGATAGCCACTAATTACTAAAGACCGAGACTCAGTATGCTCTGCCATCAACTGGTACTCAGTACTCTCTCCCACTTCATTAGTTAACTTGTAAATGCAAGAGCAAGGCTCCTCGTACACCTGGTGCCCAGCACAGGTCGGTGGCCTAGTAGGATCAAGTATGCAGTTTTTGATAGTAATGACAGTCACAAACCCCAGTGCATTTCACATGGCTGCAAGGTCGTGTGGTTTTACACGCTCTTCTGTCTTTCTTTGAGCAAGCTCTATGCAGGTTAGAACCGTGTGACTGCGGTCCTTCCACATCCTGCTGGAGTCTCCCTTGCTACTGGGACTTTCTCTTCTCCACCTTCCACCTTCACCCACCTCTTTCCCTCTCGGTCTGATGGAACTGAAGTTTTATGTTTTCTGTGCTTCTTCTTTTTTAACCTTCAGGGATAAATTTGTTTTGGATATTGCTCATGAGAAGGCTGGGGGAGTGGGATGAGCGTTCCGGGTAGAGTTAAGGCAATAACTAGATAGAGTTCCTTGGGGGTGGATGATTTTGTCAACAGCATTGACTCATTTTTATTTTAAACTGGACACATCTGCTGAGGGACCTGGCAAGGGGGATGTCTCTTTATCATTCCAAAGTATCCACCAGACTGTCTCGAGTGGAGAGAGCTGGATTTGATTTAGGGCTGTGTCCCAGTTGCCTGAATGAGGTCTAGGGACGCAGACTTGCCATAATACACTCGGGATTAGTCATTCGGGGAGCAGGTGAGTATTTGCTTTTGCAATTGTGCCTCACTAAATAATCTAGATAGATATAAAAACAGTGAATTCAGCCGCTTGTGAATAGTACGGATATTTGAGCTTTTGTGCAGTACCAATCCCCAGCAATATTTTTTTGTATTAAATACTATGAATCCACTTCACCTGTCAGCACTATTCAAAACACGAAATGCTGTATGAATAGAAAGGATGTTCTGGGATCTTTCAGATGATTACTGTTGCTAGGAAAACCACTTCCTGATATCTTTGTGCTTGCTGTATGTGTCTCTCTTTGTGTACAGCTTACTGTGACAAGCAAATTCATAGCATGGTATTGGGGAGGAATTGGGAAAGTTTAGAAATGTTTAAAGAACACTGCTTAGAGTTAAAAAGGGGGATGTCATCTAAAATAATAGTTAAGAGTTATGGCTGCTTTCTGTGAAGGATTATAGCTATCAAAGGAGAGCGGTGCTACTGTGTGTGTGTGACGGCCGTGCAGACGCCGGGGCCATTGCAGCCGTCATTTTCTCCACCCTCAGAACTGGGTTATGTTTTTTTTTTGGTGCCTGAGGAAATGACCATCTTCTGCTCCTTGTGAATATCATGCCAATTATTGTTTCTATAGTGTCAGCTCTGCTTAAAGTTGCAATTCAACAAGACTGATGGGAGGGGACTGTGTGAACTCTCTTGGGGACATGGCCAGGAATGAAATGGGAGCCAGGTAAGACAGGCTCCTTCATTCACTCAGGATAAAGCATTCTTCCCAACGGTGCGACAGGGCCACGATGAGTCAGTGTCTCTCATCCTGGAAACATCCAGGAAGGGTCAAAAGCAAATGTGACCTCAGCTCTGGTGCCTGGCACAGAGACCTCCCCAAACATGTAGGAGATGACGAGGAAGTAGCTGTGGCAGTGTCACATCTGGTCAGTCCTATGCAGAAGTCCAGAGTCATCTTGGTAGAACTTCCATGGCCACTGAGGCTGCCAAGAGGCCGGGGGCCGGGATTTCACCTGGTTGGGCCTCTCTGTTCTCATCTGGAAGACGGGGACAACGTGTGTAACTCCTTTAAAGAGCCGACATCATAACTTAATGGCATCAGGTGCACAAGGAGCTCATTTTAGCACCTGGGCATATCAAAGCTTTCCATAAATGCTACTTGACAGACTCAGGAAAGACTCCTCCACTCGGTCTCCACATCGTTCTCACTGTGCAGCTCCTGGGCTCCTCACAGCCTAGGTTCCACATGTTCATCGATGAGCGTTTTCTTAAAAGGGATCAAAAAATTTTTCTGGCCCCAGTTACTGTCTTTGTTTTTAAGCAATCATGCGATAATAATATAATAACAACAATGTTAAAACGAACACGTCTCAATCATTTCATGTTACACGCACTGCTTGCATGTTTGTTCTCTCACACGAGCCCTGTTGCAACCACAGCCTCAAAACTAGAGTGGGAAAGAGGAAACTGAGGCTCAAACTTCTAAGAGTTAACCCTCTTCTCTTGGATCTGAAAAAAGTGGGTAGAAAGCATTTGAGAACAGTCTTGGTTGGCATACATGGGCACCCTTATTCCTCAAGGGCCACATTTAGAGCGTTTGCTTGATGAATGCTGGGAAATTAAGATGAACGCAGCCAAGCTTCTAGTCCACACTCCACGCAGAGGCACAGCCCAGGGCCTCTCAGCCAGAACCAGCCCATCACTGTTGCCGCCCTGGCACCAAAGATACACTCTGCACAGTGCCTGACGGATGTGTCTGTTGGGGCTGGGGTGGGGACACACAGGGACTCTGGTAGCTCCTAGGCAGGGGTGGGCCTGTGATGGATGGGGTCCAATTTATCTCATGGCTTCTGTTGAGCCTGGCTGTCTGGTGAGCCCTCCCCTGAAGTTAATTTTCAGTAAAGAATGCAAGAAGCCCATCACATCCTGGCATTGCTCATTGGCATTTGCAACTAATGCTTTTGGGGTGCTTCCGATGTGGCAGGCACTACACCATGCATTTTCTTTGTATTATCTCTGGTTTGGAAACCAATTTCTTCACCAAGTTTTAACATTGGGATTTAAATATTTTAAGCAAGGGTTCACGGTTTAGCCCTTCAGTGCCGCATAAAGATAGACATTTAAGTTCTAAATATTAAAAATAAAAAAGTGTAGTCTTTTAAATCTATCCCCAGTAGCTCTTCCAAAGGAAATAATCCAACAACAGTATAAAGGTGTGTGTGCAGGATGAATACTGCAGCCAAATTTGTAATAGAAAAGATTTTAAAAAATGCTCCTCAATTGGAGAAGTGTGTATCTGTATGTATATGTGTCTAAAGGTGCATGTGTGTGTATGTATGTGTGTCTCTACAAATACACACGTACTCACATGCACTCATCAATTGATACACTTTTGCATATGCAGAAGGTTGTATACCATATAGGAGGCATCATTAGGATACATTTCAAATGGAAAGGACAGATTTATTTAATACCATTTCTAAGTCCTTATAATAAATATTAATAACAAATTGAGGCAAATGTGTACAAACTCACAATTTTTTTCAGATGAGGTAGGAAAGAGCTTTTATGTGTAAAGATACTGTCTACTCCATAGACCATTGTATATTTCTAAAAATAATAAGCATGTGTTACTTCTGTAATCAATTTCCCAAGGAAAGCTATTCACATCGGTGGGTGGGTGGGAGGGGGGATAGCAAGGCATTCTGTAGATGAATTGGGCTGAGTGACCTATCAGGAGTATAGTTACAACCCATAGTGATGGAATACTTCCAATTCTGAAGTCATTTTACTTTCTTCATTTGCCTGATTAACTATGTTCATTCAGGGCATTTAGCTCATCAAAATGATGGTCAAAATATTAAAAGAGTATTAGAAATACAAGAGCAAGTAACTTTGGTAAAATGAAGCATTTTGTGCGGTCAATATACACATTTGCAGAGGACAATCGTCTATACAGAAGGCAGCAGCCACAGGTAGATACATAAGTCATTTTGCTGAAAGCAGGTAGCAGTAGAGACCCTCCTCCAGAGGGTCAATCCTCTTCTTGAGGTCTTTCCTTTAAATCTCAAAATACTTGAATGGCCATCTGGGACCAGAGAGCCTCAGAAATGCTTGAACCAATAGCCCGCAAAGCCCTCGCCGCACCGTGAGGCTGAGCGGGAGGATGTGGATATGGGGACTCAGTGCATAACCACCTGCAGGTCCACCCCATTCAAGGCTGAAAGCAGGAGGAGCGCCTTCGTCTCTCTGTGCCTCAGTTTCCTTATCTTTGAGATGGGAGCACTATGTGTCATCTTCCAAGTACCAACAACACCATGGGTACACAATAGTCAATGAGCAGTGTTTAATGCTTAGTTAAATTGTTATCAGTTCAATAAACATTTATTGAGTAGTTATGTGGTTCCACGGACTCTACAAGGCTCAGGGGAATGCAAGAGCAGTAAAAACCTACCTCAGGCCTCAAGACCTTACTATAATCTAGAGAAAAATTATTTATTTTCTATGTTTGCTTGTAATTCTTTATTTTCTGAGGCATTTCACCATATCACAATCATTCCTAAGGCTTGTTGGAAATAATGTGTTAATGCTACGGAAATACTGAAGTTTATATATGCCTTTCAATTTTTGCAAATTTGGGGAGTTTACATGTTATGCATATGACACTATCATTCTGTCTTTCTGTCTCTCTTCCAGCTGTATTGAGATAAATTCACATTTAATTAACCTGATGTATTTTCTTCAGTGGCAGCAACAGGTAAGGCACACCAGTCATCCGAGGAGGATGAGAGGAAGCTCAGAGCCTTTCCAACCTGACCTGGATCCTCACTTGTTATAAGGCACTTTTATGAACATCAGGCTAAAAATAACTTTTATTCAGCTGCACATAATCCTTTCTGTGGAGGGGGAGGGGCATCAAAATCAAAGCGTATCTTTGCAAATGTACATAATCCATCAGGAATGTTAGTGTAAGAAAAATGGCGCCGCGACCCACTTACTAATGGAGTGCTGTACAGAGTTTGCGGAATCCACTCCTCCTCTCTGGGAGCTTTCAAAGAGCATGGATGGAGAAAAGTAGGAGGGTCTAATTTATTTGACAGATAAGAGAATTAATAGCTATTTTCACCACAAACAGAATGGGCAGGGGGTGATTGGCGGGCTGGGAGGGCAATGGGTGTCTGTCACTTTGTTCTTTTGCTTGGGGAGGACTCCCTGAAAGAGACTGGGGATGCTGGGACCCGTCAGAGGGGAAGAGTATGCCAGGGGATTCCAGGCCAGGGAGGGAAGAGGCCATTATCCCCTGCTCTAATGCCCCTCGTTACAGACAGACCCACTTAGGGACAGCTAGGAGAGCTAGAAGAGCCACATTTTCTCTCCACTCTGTGAACCGTTTTAATTGAAATGTGGAGAACTCAGAAACAGAAGCACACTTCCCCCCTCGCCCCCACCCCCAGCTACTCTTTCTTTCCCTTTCCTGTAAGAGTGACTCAGTGGACAATCACTCTTGGTCCCAGCCCTGCCCAGGGAGTGGGCCAATGCAAGGGAGATTAACCCGCAGAAAGGGGAGGACCACGGTTAGATCAAAGAGCTGAGCTCCCCTGGGCACCTGGTGGTGGGTGTGAGCAAGTGGCCACACGCCTGTGCTCAGGGGCAGATGGGGCCTCCTGTCATCGCTTGGAGGGACCCCTCCTTAACAACCAGTCATCCAGCCTTCAAACAGACTCCCCGAGTGTGAAGCTACCAGTATGAACCTGAGGCAGAAGAATAGAGCCAGGACTGCCATCCATTCAGGCCCCGACTCCCTCCCAGAAGAAAATAGCTCTCTATTTTATAGCACTACAGAGTATTCACAAACCAAATGTGAAAGGAAGGTTATTTTCCAATAACAAATTAATTTTTATAGCAAGCCTTTATGCTGCTGGCTGGAAGAAACCACCTCAGTGCGTGTGTGTCTGCCATCCAGTCACAGTAGTATGTTTCCGTACTGAGGCAGATCTAGAGCAAAGACAGGAGGGTGGGGATTTTAGCCCCCACCTGGGGAGTCCAAGATGGGGATTGCTAGCTACTTGTGGCCATTTAAATGAATTTAAATTAATTAAAATGCAAAATTCAGTCCTTCAGTTTCATGGATCACATTTCAAGTGCTCAAAAGGCACCTGTGGCTTTTGACTGCCATCCTGGATGGTGCGGACGTGGCATGTCTCTATCTTCACAGGGTTAGATTGACAGAGCTGGTCTACATCGCCATAGTGCGTACCTGGAGAATTTTCCGACATGTTCTCATTCTCTGTTCCACAGCAGAGGAAACCAAGACTCAGAAAGCTTATCTAACTTGCCTGTGGTCACCCAGATTTTAGATGGAAGCCTTTTTTCTGGGGATCCTAGGCAATTGGCAATGTAATTACAGTGTACCACTCACCTCCCCTGACATCTTCTTCTCCTCCCCTCACAAGTCGGAGGAACCTAAAACTAGCCAGGGAATGAATAATTTGGCTCTTCATCCATTATTCCCAGTAAATGATGTAACCTATAAGCCCAATCTCATTGAGGTTTTTAGATAATTCAGAGTTCCAGAATTTTGAAACTCAAAAAAAACTAATTATCTGCATTTCAAATATTATGACTCTCCTCTGAGGAGTTATGGCCTCTTGGTCTAACTTGCATGAGGATAAAAAGGGAAGTCTAAGAATAGAAAGCCTATCAGTTACTATAACAAAATATTATCCAGCCTCAATAGGTTTCAATGAGAAGGTCCAGAGAGATGGAGGCGCAATCAGACAGGACCTAGTTGCCTCAAATGAGCTCAGTGCTTCCGGTGCAGCTAGATGAGCATCTCCAAATCTCAGTCGCTCCTCTCATTAAGCTCACTTCCTGCTCACACAAAGTCCTCTGAAGGTCAGATGACCCTCCAGAGCAACTCCATGCTGTGACTCAGTGATCCGGGCTGCTTCTTCCCTGTGACAGCAGCTGCACCATGGCCTTCACGCTTGCCCTCCAAGAAAACAAAAGAGAGGGGAATTACACATGGGGCTCACCTCAGAGGTGACATGTGTCACATCCCTTGAAGCATCACCCGCCTCTCTGCAGACAAACTGGGAAGGGAGAGGAGGGTTGGATCATGGGTAAGTATTCTCTTTCCCTCCATGATGTTGAGATAAAGTCATGGACAATAACAACAACAAAAAAGCATTACCCCTATTCGACACTCGCTGACAACTGAACATTTTGTGTGCAATATCTCATTTAGTCTTCACAACAGCCCGTGAAGCAAGTACTATTATTATCTCTCTGTGTCTTAAAGATGAGCACAGTAGAACTTAAGATATTTCTAAGTTATCTAAGAGATTTGACAAAGGTCAAGTGGATGACAGCTGGCAGAGCCAAATCTTGACTCAGGTCTGACTGATCTCACAGCCCACCATTTAACTTCAACGTAATATTGACCTCACCTGCCACGATAGCTGGTGCTTCAGAAATGTGGGAGGAAGGAAAAGATGTCAGAAGCTCAGGGCTGGTTAAACATCCAGATATTTTAAAGGGAAAGTTGCACTCTAAAGGAGTACTACTCAATCAAACTTTTTGCAGAGAGGCAAATGCTACTATCTCTGAGTGATCCCTTATAATAGCCCCTAGTGGTATGTCAGATCTTCATCCCTGTTTTATATTTATCCACACCACTTACATTTCCTGACTGTTTTTAACATATTTATCTTTATCTGCATGGACTTCTAACATGTAACTCCTGTAGGAGAACTTTGCTTAGTGGTGTGCTGGAAACACTTAACAACCAACTCTCTAGGAAAGAGAGAGGAAAGGCCGTGACTCGTGGCTGTCACTTTCCAAGGTATAAATGCCTCCACCCTATTTTAAGCCACAAGCATGATGTCACAGGATGCAGACTTGGAAAGAGATACACAAGATTCACCCTTGAAAACTCCTGTACACCAGTCCCAGAACACTTGCAGCTCCTGGGTAGCGCAGCCCTCTCAGGGGGAACACAGCCGACTGTGCCGACTGTGCTAATTGTGCTGTGGTGCGGAGCCCTCCAGCACCTGGGAGGTGGATACCAGCCCCAAGGAAAGTGATACCTACCACACAAGGAGTAAGATTTCTTATTTTCTTTGGTCACTTGGAAATGCTCCTAACCCCCAGATGCCTGTGCAAGAGCTCAAAAAATTAGGCAGGGGGACTTAAACTGTTTTACTTTGAGAGTTGTGTGAAGGCATTTGCAGCACATTCATTTCTTCAGCTGGAAAAGGTAATTTAATGGCAATGAGATAGAAAATTTAATTAATAGTATTGTAATGAAATGATCTGCATGTAAATGTTCTTACTTAAAAAAACAGAGTGAAGATCTTTGAGATGAGGGGTCATCCTCTACTCAAATTTTTATCTCTTCTCGTTTGGGCAGAGCAGAAAAAAGACCGTTGGTACACATTTAGATTATTAATTGACACTAACCCGTTGCAGGGCTCACTGACCATGCATTGCCATTCAGCTTGCCTGGAAAAGACCAAAAGGGCCTTTAAGCTCCATCCAACCAGCAATTGCCTCATTTTTTTCAACCTCCCCACAAGATTGAGCATCTGTAATGAGACGTGTTTGGGTATTTTTCAGAAGTTGCTTCCAAGGCTTTCAAAAAATTACTTTTTGTGTTTTTTTTTTTTTTTTTTTTTTGGTGGCAGGGTTGGGGGAGAGAGTAGGAGGGTGTCAAATTCCTTATTTTCCATACTGACTTTTTAAAAAAGGAAAATGAAGATCTAGCTTAGAGTGCTTTCACCAAACAGGAACAGAATGAAATGGAGAAACTTAATGGATCTCTTTCTGTGAATAAAATGACAGATAAAATATCTATTTTGCTCACATATTTTTCATCCACAGACAGTTCATTTCAGTAAATATCTTACCACCTGCACTTGTCTATTTTCCAAGGTTTTTGGGAAATTTCCAATGAGTTCAGTTGGACTCTATAGCTGCTATTTACGAGGCTGTGCTTAAAGGAAAATTGCATCAAGGATACCATCGGCTGGATGTTTCCAGTGTCTTCCTTCAAGGTGTAGTCTGCAAGCTCTCCAAGCCCTTATCAGGCCATAACTCAAAGATGCACGTGGCCTCCACACCTGGGTTAATGTTTGCAAGCCCTCTCCTGCCCCACAGCCTTTTCCTAATGTGTCTCTATCCTCAGGTCTGTTAGTACTGAAGATTAGAGGCGGCCAAGTGTGTGCCTGCAGAAAATGCCTACTGTGGCCTCCACGCCGGAACATTCCTTTAAAATTGGCTTCACTGGTGCCTAGAGATGAGTTGGGAGATTTCTGAATGCCGTAAGCCAGTGATCTTCACCCTTAGCGTGATTGACATTTAGGGCCAGGTAATTCTCTACCAGGGGGCCATCCTGTGCATTTGGATGCAAGATGCCCAGTAGCAGCCCTGGCTTCTTCCTCGGAGATGCCTGGAGCAACCCTCACCCAGCCTCAGTAACCAAAAGTATCTTCAGTTATTGCTGATTGTCCTCTTGGGGAGGGAGTCACCCCTCAGTTGATGACCATTGTCCTAAATTGTCACCATGATGTGCATGGTAAGGACTCAATGAAGGATTTTCACTAAGTACTTTGCTTTCAAACATAATTACTGTATCATGTGTGAACAAGTAACGATGACTCCCACTATCATGTGCAATTATAAGGCTCCAGTGGAAAAAGAAAAGGAAAAAGAAAGATCAATTAAATGTGAAATAGGGAAAAAAGAAAAAGAATTGCCTTATACAGGGTTCATAGTACTGAACACTTTCCCCTTCTATCACACATGAAGGGCCAACAATACCTGGGTATTCCTAGAGTCCCCGTGTCTCTGGTATGACATTTCTAATAACAAAGCTTGGGTTGAGATGACCAGAAACTTGAATAGGTTGATAAGGGAAGTTTTATGACCTCGATATTCCTGCATGATGAAGGAGATGGCTTTCAATTTAGAATTATTTCTTGAACCCCATTTTCCAAGGGAAGAACATGGATGTAAAACTCCACAGCAAGGGCAGTGACCTGTGATCCAGGCACAACTCCAGACTTTCTGCCGACTTTTTCTTTAACAAACGTTTTGTATTTGACCACAGAGTGACAACGAAGACACCTGACACAGTGAAGGGCTTCGGGCAGTTGGGGGGAAGATCAAAATCTGATCTTGCAAAGATCTGTAGTTGCAGGCTATGGAATGAACTGCATGTCGTGAAGGAAAACAAGAGGGTGAGTTCAGGAAGTGTTGAGAGGTCAGGGGAGGACTGCTTAGGCCAGCTAGGGGTCCAGCAAAGAGGGAGAGCAGGGGAGTGAGGGTCATTTGGAGGGTGAACCGACAGGGGATGGCAGCTGATGGGTCGTTGATGCCCCTATTTGGTGGGCTGAAGTCCTTCCTGACCCCATATTCAATATGGCCCCTATCACCTGGAGAGGGATGGGACGTGAGGAGGTGAGGGAGAAAGAATCACTCAGGATGCCCCTTAGGTTCTTGCCTCGTGCATTGAGATGGCTGGTGGTGTCATTTGTCTAGGGAATAAATTCTGGGAACAAAACAAGATCATGATGGGGACCTGCCAGCTCTACAGTGGGCCTGCTGAATCCAAAGCACATTTAAGATCTTACAGGAAAAAGAGACCTGGTTTGCAGCACCCCAAGGGAGATGCTGTTCCAGGAATAGAATTACCAATGGTGGCCATCATGTAAAACTTCCATTAGCACCGAATGTGAAACTTGAACAATGGTTAGGCAGGGGCTATGTATTTTTAGCATATAACAGCAGAAAAAAAATGTTTTAAAAAAAGAAGAGGTTGTCTGCCACAATCTCCCTCCTCACCCAATCTCATCTAGGCCTTCAATATAAGCAATTCTGCACATGGGCCCCTGGAAAGAAAAGGACATTTACAGCATTAGAAATGTCCTCTTGTGGATGGAGACAATCCACTCACCACCTTGGGTCCCACCCAGGACATCTGGAGGGGACCGTCTCCTTTTTGTCACCTTGCAAATGCTCAGCGTCCTAACCCCAAGTTGTGGGAGTGCAACTCTGGCAACCTTTAAGGATATAATTTGCTTCCTGTTACTTTATTTCTTTCCGTACAGGAGAGACCGAGTGTTTGTCATTTACGCGTGTCATGTCATTACATTCCATATTGCAGTGTAATGATGTGAAATGATTAAATGACAAAATGCCAGCTCACTGCCAAAAATTTAAAGTGGCATACTTTTATTTGTAGATTGGAAAGCTATTATTAATTCTTATATTGACTTTGCCACGTGAAATAATGCGAGAAGACTGGCGCATGGAAGCGGGCAACCGCAGGTGAGGCTCTGAGTCCCCAGTTCGAGAACAACCAGGAGGAGGACACTGACTCAGGAGCCTTCCTCAGACCGCATGTCCAGCGATGAACACATTAGCTTAGAACAGTCTTGTCACCTGATGAATGTGGAGTGGCAGTTTTCAAAATACAGTCTGACTGGGGTTTTTATTGGAAAGAAAAATGGGAATTGAGGACGGGTGGCTTAGAAAACCAGTGGCCTGGCCTCCCCTTTGCTTCCTCTTCCGCCTCTGCCTTTTCCTTCTAGCCCTTAGAGGGAGATGGAATTTTGTTCTTTTTTCTTTTAAGGGAACAAAGGCACACAAGATGATTGTTGCATTTACATCATCAAATTACCGGAAGAATCTGTCGCTGTTAAAATAGCAATTGTGTCCCCTGCCCAGGCTGTACAATCTCATGTAGAAACCTTTGAAAGAGGATTAAAAATGACATTCTCAGTACTATATATTTTCTTAAGTTTTCAATTTCAAGTCCACGTGACCTCAAGTGTTTGAGGATTCGCTGTGAAACCTGCTCTCACTTGTCCCTTGTCCCTGCCATTGGTGGCCTCCCATCCTAGAAACATATTATTTTCCCCAACCCGGGAAGAATCTCTTGGTGCCATATTTAAGTGATTTCCTTCTGTGTTTCCTTTTTTCTCTCTCTTTTGAGCCATTTTTACTTCTTTGTGGAAACCAAAGAAACACCGTGTCTCGACCTCTTCTACTACGTCTTCGAAGAAATACTCTTGCCTTTGGAATTCTCTGGAACTCAGAAAGGCATTATTTTTTTTTCACACTTTCTTTTTTAGCTTGCTCCTTTAACATAAACTAACACCTTATGTTTTGTGTCCACTTTGTTATATGCTATGTGCAGAACATTGTTTTGATATAAAGTGCTCTTGGATGAGAGTCAATTTGAGTAAAGGGAAAGAAAAAGAAGTCCAGGTACATTATGCTGATTTGCTTTGTTCCGTTGCTTATTATGCATGGGCACCTGCAAGGTCACTCACCTGTGGCTTGGTGGTTTTAGACCAGGAAGGTGCAAACACCAATAAGCTCCTGGATTTGTAGACGACAGCTGCATACGTGCAAGGTGGCGAGCAATCTTTGCATTTGCTCCAACACGTGGGGCATGTGGCCTTGCTTCTGCCGTATTGACAAGGATACAGAGCGTATTCTTCATGACAAGGGCCTCATAAGTGGACAACTGCTCAGGATGAGACTGTCAGGAGCTCATTTGGCTTGTGGGAAATGCTTGAAAGTTCTGCATCTGAAGGATGGCGCTGTCAGGTGGTGCGTCTCGGGTGAGGTGCCTTGCGGTTCTCTCTGAATCGCAGCATCTCTGTTGAGCTCCTGCTTTGTCTTCATCAAAGAGCACGTTGGCCAACAGCTTGTGGCAGCACCGCGCCATCAGGAAGCGCTTCTCTGCCAGAATCCCTTTCTTCATGACTTTCTTTGAGTCTTTTATTTTTGCATCTCTTTGGCTCTGGCTCTTGTTTGGCAGGTAGGGAGAACTAAGGGTTCTCTTGGAAGAGCTTTGGGGGATTTTTCTTTATACACAAATGACTTTGTCATTCTGTTCTAAATCACGGATGCATGAGACAGCTGCCAAGAACAGCTCAGGTGGCTCATCAAGGACCCTGAATTAATCGACTGGCTCCACCCACGTGTGCAAAGGAGATCCCATCACGCGGGTTCTGACCAGCACACCCGGAGCACTGGGTTAACCTGACCTTTGGCACGGCCTTAACAATGGCTGGTGGAAATTATTTATTTTCACAGGTAAGTTCTGCTCTTCAATAAGCCATCCACCTTCCCTGAAATCAAGGCACCTCTTTGATGACACTTTCTCAAGCATTTAACTCATGCTTAGGTGCTCATTGAAGAGGTGAGTCGTTCTGCAGGTCATAGAACTTAAGATCCTCATAGGAAAAATAGAAGCAGAACAAGTAGATAAGCAAGACAGTTTCTGGTGGGAAAATCTGCTGTGTAGAAATGAGACCAAGCAGGGTGGCTGAGAAGGAATCAAGGTTGGCTAAATATAGATGCTGTAGTCACAGAGGGCTTCCGAAAGGAGGGGACGTTGGAGCCCAGAATAAATGCTGGCATGTCCGTTGTGTTACAGTCAAGGAGACACATTTCAGATCTCGGTATTGTCAGGTATAAAGACCATATGTTAGGAGCAAGCCCGAGCAGGAATCAGTCTGCTGTGACAAGATGTCCCTGAACTACAAGGGAGATAAGAACTGAGACTGGAGCAATCAACCGGGACGGACTCATGCAGACTTTGAAACCTGGTGTGCAACCCCAGGCTTGCCTGGCCTCTCCTTCTCTGGTTTGTATATTTTGTCTTTAGAGGTCACATATATCCTTCCACTCTCGAGACAATAAGAAATACCACTGCAATACGAGCCCTGGTGTTCTAGGGCATAAATAGGTTGCTAAATGTTGATGGATGTGTAAAATTTACTTTTGCTATACCAAGGGACGCATATACTCCTAGCAAAGTCTGTCACCTACAACAAGGGGGAATAAAGGCTGTGCACTGTGGAGTGGATGATAAAAGAGGTCCCCACTCCTCCTGCCTTCAATGAGGTTGCTCTGCCAAGAGCTATAGCAGCCATCTTAAAACTGGGACCAGATGGGAAAGGCCATCTCAGAGATTCTGACCCTGGTTCAGGATCTCCTTACATAAGCAAGCCAGGGCTAGCAACCCCATATCTCCAGACTTTGGTTATGGGAGAGAAAAAAAAATCATATTTGTTTAAAAATACTAGGACACGGAGAAGCTTAGAACAGAGGTAAGCCTACCAAAGGAAGAACAAGCATTTGCTGAGACTGTGGGGGCTTGTCTCAGGCGTTTTTAAGAGAACTCAGTTTGGGGCAGCAAATAGCTCTACTCACGAGGAGGCTGGTGCCAAGACAGCCAGGGGACAGATCAAAGATGGCGGTGAAGCATGGTCACACCAGAGTGATGAGCCGTGGTAATTATTATGGTCTGTTTTAGCATGGCTTTGTTTTTTATTCTTCTCATAACGCAACTAATCTTCCAGCGATCTCAAGAATTTTTGTAAAGAAGCGAGAGCCACTGATAACCTACCATTGGCACAGAGAGACCATTCCCCTATAGCCATGACCAAAACACCGCCCTGTGAGGTCTTGATCCAGACACGAGGGACACGTTATACCACCTGCTTGTCCCAAGTGGCATCGATTTCTGCCCTGGCTTAGATTCCCTGGTACTCTGGGGACACGTGCCTGCTGGCTTCCAAGTTTTACTCCCTTTATTCCGCTGCCTCTAAGACCTCAGCTACTTATGAGTAACATAGAAAGTCTGGCCAAGACGGTGACTTCGAAGCATGTGTGCGTAGGGGAATATGAGCAGCAGGTGGCTTTCCTCAAGTTAAATTTTGTGTAGAAACTCACTTCATAAAGGGATGGACGAGGACACATTATGGTTGAAATAAAGAGTGATCTCATGTCCCTGGGCTCCATCTGCCCTGCTCTGCCGGCCATCCCTGAGGTCTGCACCCTCGCGATGCAGACATGCATTTAATGATTTCTATCCGAAAATACTAGTGTGGTTTAGAGGGGGAAATTGAGACACCGCTCAGCAAGGGGGCCACACAGAGACACACCTGGATATACTCCATGGTGAAGGCATCTGGTTCCAACGTGCACCAAGTGCTGTTGGTCAAAAGTCCAGGTCTTTAATATTCTTTGCTTCCACTTAATTCTCATTGGAGAATAGTGAGGGAGAGAAGGAGTTTGGTGCCAGAGGCCAGTGCTCAAAGTCTAGTCCTAACTGGTACCGACTTTACCACAATTGGCAATGCATTCACCACGACCTGGTTGAGCATTGTTCTGTAGCTGTAAAATCGCCGAGAATGCTCAGATAGGGTGATTAAAAAAAACAAAACAAAAAAACACTTTGGTGAATTTTTATGATAACTAAGAAGTTGGTACTGAGAAATCAAGCAATTTGCCATAGAATGGATATGGCAAGAGCAGGCAGCTTGGGAATTTACAGAAGAAGTGATTGCCATGAGATCCTATACCCTTGACTTGACTGCTGGGTGGCAGGGGCCCTGGGAAAGTCCTCTTTGCTTGGTGGCCCATGGTAGGTCAATGCTCTCCGATCACTTTATGTAGGTGCGATGTGCCTGGGTGGGGCCTGCAGGAGAGCTAATAAAGCTAATGTTCGTAAAGCTTTCTTGCTATTTAATTAAACTGATTAAGTGTGTTGGAAAGCAAGGCCTTGAGGGAAGACAAAAGATAGGTAAAATATAGATACCACTGACTGGTGGGGTTGCAAGGTTAGAGTTCAGGAAATAGTTCAAGTATAGAAGACCAGGAGCCAGGAGTCTGGGTTTTATTGGAGGTTGCCCGTTTGGGTGGTTTTATGCAGCTATAACTAAATACCTCAGCTGGGTAATTTCTAAGGAGCAGAAACTTAATGAATCGTGGTTTGGCGCGGGCGGGGGTGGGGGGGCAGGGGGCTGAGAAATCCAAGATCAAAAGCCTGGCATCTGTCAAAGTCTGAGATCAACAGCATGTGGCAAGGTCTTACTTTCTCATCTCATTGTGTCAGGTGAGAGGGATAAGAGACTGAACTCACAGCCAAACCCTTCCACAGTGAGCATGGATCCACTCACTGGGTGGAGCCCTCCAGACCTCAACACCTCCCATTAGGCCACACCTCCCAATGTTGCTGCACTGGGGACTCAGTTTCCAACACCTGCTTTTGGGGGGACACATTCACACCATAGCCTGAGCCCACACCCAAGAGAATGGACATTAGGCTTTCCCCCTTCCACTTGAAGAGAGCTGGGACCTGTGTGCTTGCCCACATCCCTTGCTTGATCTCAACCTCCCACATCTGAACTCTCATCAGGGACAAAGCTGTGGAGGTGTCACCCAAATGAGCTTATCCATTCACACCAGCTTCTCCACACCCAAGAGCCTCTGTGAAAAGGGGGACCGTTCAAACCCCCTTCAGAATGACAGTAGCCACGAAGCAGTTACTTAACAAAATCCTCACCAAGGGAAGAAGTCACAGCAATTATCCTGCATCTTCAACTTTCATTTGAGAGGAGGAGGGTGGCCCAGTTTGCTTTTGAAAGCAATTTTAATGAATTCTATCCCAAAATACTAGATTCTCACTTTCCAAAATTCATTTTGGGAGAGATAGTTCTCAAGCAAGTAATTCTCAATGTTATTACTATTACCACATTCCTATACATTTGGGAACAGTAGAAGTGCATTTTTTTATTGAAAGAAATGTTACATTAAGACCAGAGCTCATCTATGGCCGACTTCGGTGGATTGACCAAAAATAGAAATTGGCTTACATATCCTTTCATTTTTAGGGAAGGTGAAGATATGGATTCAGACACTTGGTTTTCTTAGCTTAGGGAACACTGTAGGCTAAACTGCTTTGGCCCTGAGGGACTCTTTGCTATTGGCAGCCCTGGGCAGGGTGAGATTTTAAAATTCATTTCTGATATTCAGTTGACATGGGATTTTTAAAAAGTGCTTAAAATTGCACTGGTCGCTACTTCAGCCCTCAAAGAAATCTGCCGGCGCTGGTTCCTGGTTATTGCTCCTCCTTATCATGTTCCCCTAATTTCACATGGAGTCTGTTTTCCAGGTTGGAGGCTTGTCTCTAGTTGGGAAAGTAACATTTAAGAAACCTGGAAATGGACACTCAGGAGCTCAGGTAGAGTTCCGGAGGTAGATGCACACTGACATCCTTTCCTCTGGCCATCTTGTGGGAAAGAGGAGAGGCACTGAGGTGGGGTTAGGGGACTGACAGATGAGGATGGGGAACCCGAGGTTAAGGGACTAATTCTATAAAATGGGCCCACTCTGCTGACCTGCACATGCTGACTTTTCCTTGAAGCAGTTTACCTGCAGCCCTGCCCGGCCTCCGGGGACAGGCTGTGTCATTCTTCAGCAAACTACCTCTTCACTGCAAGAGAAATGCAGGCCTGAAAGAAAGTTGGTAAAAGGAACCCGAGTCACCCCGAAAGGGAAGAATTTTGTGACCACATCCTAAAACTCTGAGAGAGAAGGATCGTTTCTCCAAACCATAAAACCTGTAAGGACGTATGGTTCAGAATCCAATAAGAACTGGCCAGCAAGGGCCAAGGTGACCTAGAGCTGCCAGGGCAGTGGGGACTTGAAAGTTTGATGACACCCTGCTCTCAGTTATAGTCAAGTGGTGGACTTGGGCGGGATTCTCTGGAAGCTTCTCTGGGGAGTGCAGGAGAGGCACATTGTCCCTCTCCTCTCTGAGGAGACCCACTCTCTCCCTTGAGAGTGTCCCCTTTCCCTGTTCCCTGTCCCTTCAATAAACTCTTGCCTGTCACTCTAAGCAACATGTCTGAAAGCTTTGTGACTTGGTTGCACAAATTGGTTTTTGAGGAGGGGGTCTTCATGGTGCCTCGGTTTCTCAGAAGGCCCCAGCTCTGTAACAGTAACACAAATGGGTTCCTGCTGCAGAGGCTAGTGGGTGGATGGATAGGGACGGAGGGAAGGTGCTTGGATACCGCTGTCAGTTGGCTCATGTGAGGCTCTGCACAGTCAGGAGAGATGCCAGCCAATATTTCATTTTCCATTTTCAGCTTCCTTTGGGGGCCATTATCTGCGACAAGAGGGGGAACATGAATGGACTCTATCTCCTCTTCAAACCTGGCCTTTGAGATCTAAATGAGGCAGGTAGGACTGGATAATTCCTGAAAGCTATAATTCTGCACCCCTTAGGTTTCAGAATGTGTTATTGGGTCAATAAATTTGCTATTTTGGATCATGATTTTAAAAAATAATGTCTTTTGCTTAAATAAAAAGCATCATGAAGGATATCATGAAAAACTGGCTGAATGAGTAGTTTGTAAAAGGTTGACTTTCTCCTTCTGGCTTGGAAATTATTTACTAACTGTGTGGCATTAAGCAAATCACTTGCCTTCTCTGAATCTTTCTCATGTGCCTATAAGACTGCTTATGATCGCTGCTCTGCCAACATTACGGGTTCTCTAAAGGGTCAAATGATTCATGCCCAAGAGACCCCTGGAAGTGAAAAGCATTACACCAACACCTGGTCTTACCACCCCAGGTTCCATTTCATTTGTTTTTCTTTTCTAACTTGTAGTTCCTCAGAAAGGAGGACAACAGGGAACACAAGCATGGGCACCTTCACAAAGGAAGACTGAGACGGGTGCTGCTCCATTGCCCTAAAGCCCCCTCCCTGAAGAGCAGGGTGGTAACAGGTAAGAGTTCAGTGTTAGGGAGCAAAGCATGCGGAGCCTTGGCAGTTGGAAGCACCCGAATGTCAAGAGCAAGTCACTTGATGCTTTGATGATAGGGAGCTCTGCATAATGCCCAGCAAGGTGGTGGACCCCAACTCCCATATACTGAAGAGAAATTCTTCATGAGGTTGGGAATGTGTGGAATCATGAGTCATAGGTGTGTATATATGTATTCACACAAACAAGCAAAATGCATTTTGAGATGGTGTATATGAAAAGCACCATATATGCACATGTATGTCTGACATGTATATTACATGTCCATATGAACAGGTGTATATTTAGATGGACATTTGCCAGATACTAAATGGATAGCAGGCACAAATCAATAATGCATCTGGCTTCTGGAGAGGAAGATTCAGTAAGATGATTTTCATTATCTCCTTGAAAAACCTTCAAGTATTTATTAAAATCCAAGGTTTGACTCCCACCTGACCAATCCACCTAATCTGATCTAACCATGATTTTTGCTTAACTCACTTAACAATTTCAGTTGATACCAAAAATAAAAATAAAAAGATGGCTATTAAAATGCTAGCATTTTCATGTGAACAATATATCTTTTAATGAGAACAAGAGGGAGATAAGAGTTATACTTCAAGAGGCTTCTGCTTAAATACACTAAGCCAGAAAAAGTCATTGAGAGCTGTTCAATGGCTATAGCACGGGAGTGTCACCAGGCCCCTGGGAGCCCGTGCGAAGATGACCCTTCTGTCTCTAACGTTCTCCAGGAGCATTTGTGCATCTTCTTGGGGCCCACTTATCAGTTCTTTTACAAATACTGACACGGCTGATGGTGTCTAATATCACGGGGCCTGTCTTTCACCAATACCCTGTTTCCCCAGCTAAGAACCAAGGATTTTTTTTCTCATGAATTGACTCTCCACTGGGCCTCACGGAAAGCGAGAAGTGTCATCCAACTGTTATGCATTCGACATATTTATTAAGCACCTACTGTGTGCCAGACACAGTTCTGGGCACAGGCTGCAGCAGTGAGCATCTAGACAAAATGGGACAACTCACCCAGGCTGGAGCTGTGTTTCAGACTGAATTGGGGGCAAGATTTGAGCCTGCAAAGTATTTGTGGTAATCCAGGATGCCGACAAGCACCAGGAGCTAGAGAACTTGAGATGACTTCTGTGCTGACCTGTGGGCCTGATCATTGCCAGATATTTCTATTGTGCAACTAACATGATAATAGGCAGTGTTCACCCCCTGCCCCTCCCTCCCTGCTCCGCTCCCACAGGTCTTCTCCCCGTGGCAGGACAAGTCCAGCCCTCAGGTGCCTTGGGTATGGGGGTCCCTTTGCCTGAACTGCTCTTCTTTCAGCCCTTGTGGGACTTGTGTCCCTGTTTATTTAAATCTCTGCTGAAGTGTCACATCCTTCCACAGTGCCCGTCACATCGGCAACGGCAGCTCCATTACTCCTAACCCTTGCACTCTGCCTGTTTCTCTGTAGCCTTTGCCTCAGCAGCCTGCTGTGTGATGGATTGATTGACACTTCTGTCTTCCTGCGTTGCTCTAAGATGTAAGCTCCATGAAGGGGGGGACTCGGGTCTGTCCTCAGAACTCAGAGAAGCCCCCAGTAGATAAGTGGGGGGGGGCTCCAGCTACATTGATCACGTGAGTGGGTGAGTGGGTACGTGAAGAAAGGAGCCGGGGAGAAAGGAAAAGAAGGGGAAGCGAAGTAACTGTCTTAGAGTCTCTAAGCAGAAATGGAGGGCAAAAGCCAGAATAAAAAGGTCTCTCTGGATGTTTCACATTCAATCTGTCTCTTTCACTCATTTATTCTCTAATAAACATTGTCTGAGCAACATCCCACAGTTGGACACAACCAAAGAGAGCTGGACTTTAGGGAGGAGGGCTGCAAAGAAGGCAGTGGGATCCCAGGAAGAGCAGCAGTAATCGCTCTCACACTGTGTGTCCCAGCAGGCCGGGTGGGGGGTCTCCTGGCCTAAGTATCAGACCTCACATTAGTTATTTTTCAGAAGGGAAACCATACCACAGTGGCTTATGTCATGCAACAGCCAGTCTTGGGCTTTCGGTAATAACTGCTTTGGCTTTACCAGGTCAGGCTAAGACAGGATTCCTCTAAAATTGTATTTCCCATCCTGATTTTTTGCTTGAGAACGCAGGGTTACAGGTGACCTCTGCACTTCCAGAAATGATATCCTAGATATTTAACTAAGGGTCAGATCTGGAGCGCTCTGTGATTCCAGGATTTCCCCCTTCAGCATCGTAGGGAGATTCAGAGACTTGGTCAAGGCACCGGGACAAAGAACGTCCCTTGGGCAACTCAGGAAAGTTGCCCTTTACCCACCAGCATGGAAGCATTTTTGTGTGTTGCTGAATGTTGGTCCTGTCTCTGGAGATCAGGCTGAAGGAGGCCGTGAGGAAAAGGGTGTGGGTTCCCTGCCGAAGGCCTTCGGGGGGGTTTTCTGTTTGGTAGAACATTCTCCCAAGACACTAATGCCCAAACCTTACTGGACAAGAGCAAGTCACATGACACCCGCTAATTGCAGAGGGGCCTGCCCTCACCTTTCCACCTCTAATCCAGGGAGGCAGGGAAAGTCAGGAGTAAATGGCTTTGGAAAGTCTGCTCCCTTTTCTGCCGCAGCCTGCCATTACGGTTTGGGAAGGGCACCGTCTGAGGCCAATCCATCTATCCCAGAGGTGGACAAATTGAGAACGAGGATCTCAGTAAGCAAAAAGCCCAACTTAAAGTAATGCATTATATTTTGAACACTGAATGTTTGACAATACATTTCACGGCTCATTTCCTGCTACTTGTGAACGCTAGTAAACACTCAGAGAGCGAATTCACATTTTTCATGTCAAATATCCTTGCCGCTCACCCCTCCTCCTGCTTGTCAACAGTTAAACAGACCCCTCTGAGGACAGTCTGCTCACACTATAATCTTCTGTGACACTAAACCTTAATCTGTCTTAAAATTTCTATTGTTTTTCACTAAAAGGTTCTTCCAGAAATATTTTATAGCGCACATTCATTTCCGTGGCTGAGGATAAATTGCATAATCAGAGGCGCTCCAGCCAATGCCGACGCGCCTGCCCAGCCCGAGTCTAAGGCTATCACGCGGATTACTCGTTGCCATCTATCTAGCTAATTCAATGTCATTATTTTTCTCTGGTCTAGGAGAATTTACCCTTCCCTGAAATGAGCTTATCTCATAATAAGATATTAGGGGAGAGCGCCCATGTGGGGGAAGTTGGCGTCACCGAGGCCTTCTGCGGCCAGGCCTCCAGTGAAGGGGCTACCAAAGTCTTCCCTTAGGAGAGAAAGTCCAGTTTTAAAAAGTGGTTGCAACCTGCTATTTAATAAAAGAAAATCATGGCCATCTTACTTTGCAAATGGTGGCCTTCTCGAAATACCAAGTTCTATCTTCAAGTCCATTCTCCAACCCCTCCATTGGTCTATTCTTGGCTTAACTAAATCTCACTTGCCATGCAGGTGACAGTTTTGTTGTCACATCCTTCTGTAAGCCTTCTTTGTCCCCAAGGCTGAGTAAGGGTGCTTATGTGAACCCCCACCCATCCCAAGCATCCTTTGGGAAGACTCTGCTACATTGCCGTCCAGTGCAAACAGAATGTAAGCAGCATGTGACTGGAGGTCTCTGTAGCTAAGTGTAAACAAGCGAAAGGAAGAAGAGGAAATTAGTTGTCATAATACATCTCATTGGATCAAATAGAGTCATTCAGTCCTTCATATCAGCAGTTTCTGCATTCTCAGGTGCAACCAGGTGAGGATTAAAAAATATTCAGGGGAAAAAATGGCATCTTTACTGAACATGTGCACATGTGTTTTTCTTGTTATTATTCCCCAAACAATATAGTATAATATGTAAATACATACTAACATAGTATTACTTTATAATGGATATTATAAATCTAAAGGTAATTTAAAACATGCAGGAGGATGTGTTAGGTCATGCGCAAATACTCTGCCCTTTTATATAAAAGGACAGAAGCATCTCCAGATTTTGGTATTGGTGGGGAGTCCTGGAACCGATCCCCCTCAGATACAGAGGGATGACTATATCCAAAGTAATGTCAGGTTGGCATACAATCAGCATGAAAAATAGCACTGGGAATTTTACATCCTTTGTGTAATTCCAGTGAGTGTTTTATACTCACAGCGTCTCTCAGTTATCACCAGCCACACTTCAAGTGCTGGGTAGCTGCATGTGGCCCATGGCACCTGTGCTGCCAGGCCTGATTCTGTAGCACTGGAGTACATTTGTGCTTCTCCCCCCACTGCACTCGAGAGCGAGGGGTTAGATTTATCCTTCACCACTATACCCCTAGCACCCAGCATATAGTGGAGGCTTAATAAATGTTTGATGAAAAAATAATTGAACAATCCCATCTCTGCCACTATTTAACCATGTGACTTTAGGTTAGTTGATTTCTCTGGAGCTCCTACCCTATTAAAGAAGAGGGTGTTAAATTCTAAGATTGCAAAGGTCCCCATAAATGTAAACATTCCAGGTCACTTAATTCAGGTCTCTCTCTCTCTCTCTCTCTCTCTCTCTCTCTCTCTCTCTCTCTCTCAGCATTTAAGCAGATGCTCTTGATTCTCATCAAGAGTTTCCGGGCCAGGATGCACCCAAATTTATCATGCCCCACTTTGAATCTCAGAGAATTTAGGATCATGATACTGTTCTTTTTTTAAAAATAGTGTTCATTTTTTACTTTGATTATAAAAAGAAAATATTTTTTATAATAGAAAATTCAGACCACACAACGAAGTAATCAGACTACAAGTTGCTTACATTCCTGCTGCACAGAGCTAGACACCCTGTTTGCATGCCTCTCCTTTTGGTGTTGACGTCTCTATTTATTACTAGTAACGTGTATATAAATATGCATGTCATGCTCCTTTTGGCAAAATAAAGATCATGCTATATATATTCTTTTTAAAAGTCATCCTTTGTAATCTAATGGTATTTTGGGACCATACACCAAGTCATCAGATGTTAAGGCATAATTTTACTGGGTGCAACATATAGCTTCACATGAAGATATGGAGATGCCACCTTAAGCAGATGAAAGAGTCAGCCTCATGGAGATCTGGGGAAACATACTTCCCAGAGTAGGAAACAGTAGGAACCAGCCCCGCATGCCACATGCTGGCAGGGCTGAGTTGGGATAAGCAGGGCAGAGAGGGGCAGAAAGCAAGGTCGGAACAGTAAGGAGAGGCCAGGCAGGGTGGTGACTGTGGACACTTCAGTGACCTTGGCACATTCCTCTGCAGGATAAGGGGAGATGCCGTGGGTGTGGAGGGGGGTGGGGGCTAGGGATCAGGGATGCTGATCTGTTAAATAGCCCTGATGTCCTAGACACTGCCCTGCAATAAATAATTATGTGTACCCCATTGTTAACAGTGCCAGGGCTGAGAAATCTTGCCCTGCAGGAAAAGGAACAGTGACCAGGACCAGGCAAGAAATTGTGGAGGAAAAAAATCCAGGCAGTTGATGGTTTGGACGTGGGTGAGAATAGTGAAGGAAGTCAGGTTCTGGGCACATTCTGAAGGTGGAGATTTAGGATTTGCCATGGATCAGACATGGCTTTGGAGACACAGAAGGAATCAGAGTAAACATTCAGGGGCCTGAGGACTGACAGAGATGGAGGAGAGCTCAGGAGAAAGCTCATGGGACAAGAAAACAAGTACAGATGGTGGAGGTTTTAGAGCCCGACTTGAGACAGCTGGAGATTGGTTGAAACAAGGGATGACTCCAGTTCTTGGCCCGGAAACAGGCGAACAAACGTGGGGTCCAAGGGACATGGGTGAGGTCTGGTTTGTGGCTGGAGGATGGCATCCTCATCTCTGGTCACACTGGTGGCACCCCATGCATGGGTAGTGATCCTCCTTCTTCCTTCTCCTCACCGGCCCCTGTGATCAGCTGAGAGGGTGGGCCAGAGCGCACTGTGAAGTTAAGGTTTCTAGTACGCAAACATTATTTTCAAAATCTCATTGCTTAATTGGGCTTTGGGCACAGCTATCCAGTATCCTGGGAATCCATAATGTGTGTCCTGTCACACTCTGCCCTTCCAGAGTCTGATGAGAGTTGACTCTCTGCCTTCGGGGATAACACATATTTATTTAGGGTGTTTTAAAATTAAGTTTATAGCAATTGAGCTTCCCTTTATTTGGCCTCAGAGCACATTAACATTCTTTGAACTACACTGTTAAGAACATTTTAAGAGTTATTTTTGCATCAGTAAAAGGCTTTCAAAACCAGAGAGCACACAGGATACAGTGTTCTCAAGGAAGTCCAAGCCTGGGTGGTTCGGGAATAGTGTTCTTGTAAGTGGTAGGTAGGGCTTAGCAGTAACTTTCATTAAGGGACACACTGATAATACTGTACCCATAAGTTTTTACATTCCCCATTCCAAGGACTTCTCGTGGAATCCTATGAGGTACATTCTGCACTTCTCTTCCTTTGCAGACAGAGAAAGGGTGGGCCAGAGACAGGAAGTGCAGCACTCAGAGAACAAATAGTGAGTGGGGAGACAGATGGACTAGAAAGAGGCCCCTGCACCCTCTACTTTACGAATGAGCCAACTGAGGCCCCCAGAAGGCTAAATAACTTAGCCAAGGAGGTAGGACCAGAGGGTGGCGGGACAGCCGTGAGCATGCATAAGAGAATTCTGTGTACAGGGAAATGGGCATGCATGGAAGACAGAGGAAGTCAGTGGAGTGATGAGGTGGATGGATTTGGGATAAGTAAATTATGTCGGCCTGTCTCCCAGGGCCTAGGCTCTCCTCTTTCAGAGTTGCCAGAGTGTGTTCTGCCAACGCTAATTCTCAGGGGTTTACTAAGAATACCATGAAAGTGTTCAGTGCTCATGAATGCAGGGAACCCCAAAGCCTGCACTCTGCACGTTCCCACTTTCCCAAAAGGAGCCCAAAGGTGTCGCGGTTCCTCAAATTGACGTAACCAGTGGGTCCGTGTCCCCACGGGCCTCGTGTGGAATTCCACGTTCTCCATTCCAGAGGACACCCGTTTAAGAAAAGCTGCTGTGAGGGGCAGTGAGAAGTGGAAAGTTAAAACAGGCAGTGAGAAATGATGAGAGTCGCTTTTAAAAAGTTAGAATTTGGCATTTGGCATAAAAATCTGACTGTCAGCACTTTCCGTTTTCTCCGGGTTTGCTGTGCTGTTTCACACCTACGATTTGCAGTAAGTGTCTGATGAGAGTGGTGGAAGGGAGGCAGGAAGAGGAGAGGGCTCTACTACAAGGTTCCAGAAATCCCTAGGAGGCCCCAGGAGCCTGAAGTCTCTGCACGTTTACTTATTTGTTCTCCTCATACAGAGAGATGCCAAGTATGAACTTGAACTCGATTCTTTTTAAGATTTCTTTGAATTAGTTCTATGTGACAGTAGAATGTACTGTGATACATCATACATAAATGGAGTAAAATTTCTCAGTCTTCTGGTTGTATAGGATGTAGAATCCCATGGGTCATGCAGTCACATATGTATATAGGGTAATAATGACTGATTCATTCTACTATTCTTCCTGCCCCCCACCCTCTCCCCTTCCTTCTCTCCCCTCTACCTAAAGTAACTCTCTTCTCCCCAGCACCCCGAACCCTTATAGTAAGTTCACATCCACATATCAGAGAAAACATTTGGTGTTTGGTTTTTGGGGAATGGGCTTATTTCACTTAGCATGATATTCACCACCTCCATCCATTTACCAGTAAATGCCATAATTTCATTCTTTTTTAAGGTTGAGTAACACCCCACTATGTATATGTACCACAATTTCTTTTTCTACTCCTCTGTTGAAGGGCACCTAAGTTGCTTCTATCGGGCCTTAATCAATGGAAAGCATCAAACTGTCCCGGGAAGGACAATTCCTGAGGAGAACCACATTGGGGACCATAGAACTGGGAAAGGACCCTTTTAACAAGCAGGCCTGAACGGAGGTACCCTGAACATAGCTAGTTTCTACCTATGCATGTGGGAATCCTCATTTTTTTTTATCCCTAAATATTATGGTTTTTCTTTTCAATTCTATAATAATGTGCCTGATCCATTGGGGATAATGGAAAGCGACAATGTGTGTGAACCTGAAAGGTTTGATAAAGTAACAAAGTGTTACTTTTGTAATTAGTATCTAATCATCCCAACAAAAAAGGCTACCTGACCAGGAAGCCAGACAGGCTGGGTGAGTCCAGGGGCTTAGAGTGCAGGTGACACTGTTCACAGAAAACAGTGCAAGTTGGGGAGTCGATCGGAGATGGAAGACCAAGGCTTGGCTCTGCAAATCCAGGGATTTTAGTCACAGCTCCCTGATAGGCTTGTTGTGAGAATTAAATAAGATATTTCAAGAAAAGTGCTGAGTGTTTAATAAATGTTGGCTTATTATCATCCTTAGCATTTTTTATCATCATTCGGCTCCTTACTGAAAGAATCAGGAAGGACCAGCAAAGTATCAAGAGGCAGCATTTAAGACAAAATGTGCCAGTTTTGCCCAGATCTGACTATCCCCCTGCCCACACTCCAAGGTCCCCGTGGCAATTTAAAAAATGAAACCTGAGAAAAAACGAGATTATTTCAAATCATTTTCTATGGAGTATCGATAGGAGTGGGCATGGGAAGATTTACTTAAGGAATCTTGTTGATGCTCTTTGCAATTTATTTTCAACTAGGATAAGAGAGCTAACTAAGCAGAAAAAGGACCCCGAGCGTCAGGTGTTTGAATGGCGTCCCTGGCAGCACGGGAGGACACATGACGCACAGTGGCTTTGTAGTCCTGAGCTCTTTAATTGAGCAGAATGACGCGTTGCCCGCATAATGCACGTGTGGAGTAAAACGAGTGGCAGGCTCTGGGGTTCCTCCCCCCTCAAAGCCAGGCATTTGAAGTGCAGGTGAATACAAACCATTTAGGAAATAATTGGTCTGACCCAGAAGCAGGAGTCGCCATCTTGGCAGCGGTGAGAGGTGACAGAAGACAAGGAGGCTGAGATGTTGACTGCAAGATTTCCCCAGTCTTAAACCTGTCAGCATAAGAAATACAGGAAAAAAAAAAAAAGTACAAACACGGTCCCAAGATCTTTGATGCTAGTCTCCTCAGACTCAAAGAAAAAAAAAAAAAGAAAATTTAAAAACAATCTGTCTCATCAGTTAACTAAGTTAAAGATACTGAGTTAAGATTCTATCTTTTTTCTCTCTCTTACTATTATATAAGGGGTTAGCCAACTGTGTTCCCTGGACCAAATTCATGTTGCTACCTATTTTTATAAATGAAGGATTTGGGGGGAACATACCTATGCTCATTCTCTTAGGTAGACCCTTCCTGCAGAGATTCTGGCTTTGCAAATCCAGGGATTGTGCAGAGTTGTGCAGAGATCCTGCAGCCCACAAACCTAAACACTTTCTTTCTTCACAGAGAAAAAAAAAAAAAGACCTGCAAACTTGACCACATCAGCTTCATCTCTCCATCTCTTGTGCTTTCCATTTCAGATACACAAGAGGACATTTAAGCTAGTTCCCCTAAGGAATGAGACTCGTGTCTCTGAGCCTTGGCCTGTGCTGGGCCCTCTACCTAAAGCGTCTTCCTCACCTCCTCACTCTCTTTACATTCTTCTCTTTGCTGGAGGGTGCTTAAGTTGCCCTCCTCACTCTGTTTCTTCAGGTGTAAGTTCTGCATCTCTTTGCTCTGCAGTTTCTATGTTTCTCAAGTAACGAATGCTGGGCATCTGTGTGATTTATTTGCTGGTGCTCTCCATGGATGTAGGTAGGACCTGATTTCGTGGCTTTAAAGTCAGGGCTGGCCAAGGAGGCATTCCTAGTAGCCCCAGCATGTGGAGCCACGTTCCCACATTCTCTGCTCTTACCTGCAAGAAGGTGCCTCCCTGGTCCCTACTTGGTTTCAGAGAGAGGGTGCAAGAGTCATTCCTCTTGGCTAGGCACTACAGTGAGCTCAGGGTCATCTCGTCATGAACTTTCCTCTGCTTCTTCCTTTCCTGCCTCTCAGCATGGAACACCCTTGTTGGAAGTCTAGTCTCAAGAACAGACTGTTTCTTATCTTCATGTGAGATTACACATTATCTTCCTTTAAAAAAAATCATATTTTCCTACCATTTATAGGTATTTAATGCAGGTGGACTGAGCCTGAAAAATGTACTCGGTCTCCTTGAAAGAGAAGAAATTGTTTATTAGTCTTTTGGGGTAGACTTCAAATTTCACCATGGTTGTGAACCACAACATCTGTATTTTTTACTACTTAATAATAGGTGCCTATCAAAATCTCAATGATTGCAGGTGCTCAGTGCATTTGTATTGTATGAAACAAAAAATGGAGACTGGCAGATTATTGGTAACTCTCGTTTGCTCCCAGGAGAACCAACAGCCCACAACACAATTCAGCCTGGAGTCCAGTTTTAAAAGGCAAGGAAAGATTCTTAGGCAAAATCCCTTTGTAATTGTAGTCACATATTTGCCCATCTTTCTAGCAACAGGAAGAAGCTCTGGGATTGTTTAGTGGGTTCTTGTAGCAATTGAATGATAAGCTTTAGGCAAAATCATGAGGAAGATAAGGGAGTCATGTCTCCCTTTCGGACTTCCTCAACCACCATGTGGTATTATGGCATAGCAGTTAGCTTTGCACCATTATAATAAGGCACCTATAAAGAAAAAAGGTTAATCTGAGCTCACAGTTTTGGAAGTTTTAGCCCTTGATTGATTGGCTTTGTTCTTTGGGTGTGTGACAAGGGTCACATCATTGCAGGAGAGTGTGGCAGGTGAGACTGCACCCCCAATGGCCAAGGAGCAGAGAGACAAAGGAAGGGACTTAGGTTCTACAATTCCCTTCAAGGACACATCCCCAGTGACCTAAGGATTTCCCACAAGGCCCACCTTTCAAAGGTTCTACAACCTTCCATTAGTGTGACACTGGAGACCAGTCCTTTAACAGGGGATATTCAATATCCAAACCATAGCACATAGATGTCCTTATGGTGATTCCATTTTAATCATAAGAACCTCAATTGACCCTCTCCAAGTTACCCATCAAAGGTCGAGTCAAACATATTAAAATTGACAGTACTATTTCCCCCCAGTAACACTTCAAACTTGCCTATCTTCTATTTATTTACTCTAGGACTCTGATCTCAGCTAAATCATCTTTTACACCAATCATATGTTTTTCTAAATTTTGAATCACTGTTGTAACATTGGGTGATATTGAGATATAAATCTATTGATGTGATTGCCTTAAAAGCTATATATTTATATAGAGACAAAATGTACAACCAGTCATATAAGTAGCTTATCAAACCCATGAAGTGTGGTTTAATACCTAAATAGTATATTTGAGTTTCAACAGCATTGGAGGAAATTTGTAGGAAAAATATTATGTTTTCTAAGATAGGAAAATTGAGAAAATTAGAAAATAGTTTTCAAAGGACTGCATCCTAAAAAATCCCTACCTCATCACATTGGCATAATAATAAAAGCTCACCATTTAGTGCCATTACATTTTTTAACTAAAATTTTCTGGGAAATTTTTCAAGTTCCATGCTAATAACTATGACTGAGTCTCATTCAACAGGCAGAGCAAATGTTGAGGAGAAGCATCTGCCCTGTGCAGATAGATATTTTTATTTCTACAGCCTCTTGACTCGTTCAAGGTCAGTATGTTTTTCCAAAACGCCAGGCTTAAATACAAGTCTCTTGGGTTTCAAAAAGTTATCGAGTGGTACCACCTCCATCAGGTGTGTTGAAAACCCAGTCAAGACACATGGTTAGGGGGCTGGGGATGTGGCTCAAGTGGTAGCGCGCTCGCCTGGCATGCGTGCGGCCCGGGTTCGATCCTCAGCACCACATACAAACAAAGATGTTGTGTCCGCCGAGAACTAAAAAATAAATATTAAAAATTCTCGCTTCTCTCTCCCTCTCTCACTCTCTCTTAAAAAAAAAAAGAAAAAAAAAAAAGACACATGGTTACCATTTTTTTCAGAAAGAGCTATGGGAGATAGAGCACCCCCTGCTGTTTCTGTGACCTTCCCTCCTGTGTGGAAGCTGCCCTCCTGAGTCCCCCTCTTCAGTGGCACGACTTCACCCTGTGAGAACTCATTCTGAGGAGCCCACACCCTCTTCCACAATCATTTTCTGGATCAGCAAAGCCAAATACTTCTCTGAGACCACACGGCTCCACCTTCAGCTCCAGTTCTGAAATAACTGTGCCTTGGCCTGTGCTGGGCCCCCTCAGCTCTATCCTTTTGCAAAAATTGAAGCCAAAAAAAAAAAAAAAAATTTTTTTTTTGGACCCATCAGAAAACATGTCATGGGACAAATCACCACCACCACACCTAGAAAAAAGAGGCAGAAGGAGAGTCAGAGGTGAGTCTACTTACCCCAAAGCAAAGGCCACGGGAGCCCAACCTGCCGGGAGCACTTCCATGGGGAGTTTGGTGATTTCTGGAGTCTGTGCCATCTTGGGCGTGAGAGCCATGGGGAAGGACCCACGCCGCCATGGCTTTCCCTCCAGGAACCAGAACCACGCCAGGCGCTCTTGGGGAGGATCTTGCAAAGGCTTCCTCTGGCTACGGGAGGGGATCAGTGAGCACCCTCTGCACAGCAGAGTCCTACTCGAGCCCTCACCCCCCCCCCAAGAGTTTCATCTACCCAAGTTCCTTCCAGCTGGCCTGCAAAGTTGGAACACTCTGAGCAACAAAACCATAAAGGAGTATTGGCTTATGACCCTATGGATAAAATAAATACCCAGAAGTCCATACCAATATAAACAAATGATTGCATGGGTGAACACACACACACGAAAGAATTGACCCATCCCTGTGAAGAAGAACTCCTGACAATTTAGGGAGAAAATCAAGGAGGAAGAGCACTGCTCCCCAGTCCTAGGGCATGAGCTCCTTGGGCATGAATTCTTTCCAAGGAGCACAGCCTGGGAAGGGCTGGCAGGGGAGAGTCACTTTTCAGTTGAGAATTGGGACAAGTGCTACCTCACCGAGTGCTCCCGCCAAGACCCAGCAGTGAGGAGTGATGTTTGTCGCAGGTGCCCTCGATGTGGTCTGAAGAAAGTGGCATTTCCCCTCTGCAGTCTCTCTAGTTCTTACTGAAAACTCTGCTTCCTCTGATTTTGTTTATACAAGACCATACATGCTAGGGACATGACATGAGATCCCACTTTACATATATGCTTTAAATACATGGTCTAATGTTTCCTTTCACCTCTCTGTCAGGGTTTGGTGTGAGAGAAGAGTCTTAAAATTGTCACCTACATAATGATGTCAGGATATCAGGCTCGGTAATCCTCCAAATTCAGGATCTCCTCTCCAAAGAGGGTTTCCCTGGAGAAGCTCTGCTGATGTACCTGGCCCCACAACATGGATTCCACCCACCCACCAAGGCACAGAGAGAAATGGGCCAGGGAGGTGGTGGCAGCCAAGTGGGTCGTTTTCTATGATAGTTCCTTGTGGTCATTTATATTTGGAAACTTCTACACTCACTAAAAATTAAAAACTCTAACATGTTGCTTTAAGACAGAACTTCTCAAATCTTGATAATCCAATCTAAAGAAATCTCTGACATGCAGTTTCCAAACTTATTTAAATATTTTTGTTGGTGGTGGTGGTGATAGAGTTATTGGCATTATGAGGTTTAATAAAAGAGAATTTCGAAAGCAGTGTCTTAGAGGCCTCGGTGGCCCTGTGTACTGATGATAATGCCATCATCAAATATTTGAGCCCAGGGAGGTGTAAACAGGGCCCTAAGCTGCCTCTCCGACTCGTCCTTGTGGGCTCACGCTTGGCTTCTACAGAAGACTGATGTTCTGTGCATCAGATCAGGCAAAGTAGGTGTGCAAATTAGCTTATTTCCTTCATTTCAAAGTCAGATGGACACAAAAGAGGTGTGGGCCAGTGCTCCAAGCCCCTTGCTCTCTCTGCATTGGGTGCCATTTTTCTTCTTGCTCTTGGACCTCGTTAGTGCTTGATGTGGAGCCCGCCTCCCCCAGCGTGGATCCTCTACTCCCTTCGTTTGCAAGCACGTATTCCAGTTTCTGTCTCATTTCTGTCTTCATGAATTAGAGAAGGGCCCCAGTGTCAATGGAACCAGGGGTGTGAAGCGCTGTCCCACGTGGACTTAGGCTCCATGTTTTGCGTCGACAGAGTCCAGCTGAGCGGCAGCTCTTCTCTCTGTGGTCATAACGGAGCAAAGTCCTCTGTTATCAGCCTTCTTATGGTTCATGCTTTACCAACTGAGTCAAGGTCATCTCACTCACATTTACTAACTTACCTCAATTTACCTTCATTTCTATTTCTTAGTGAACACTGGGAGCTTTGTCTAACTAAAGTGATTTCCCTTTTGGTCAATATCACATTCCCTGCATAATCTAGAGGATAAAAATATTTCTGTATATAAATAACACAGGGAAACCTAATATGAAATCTAGAAGTAAACTAATAAATTGCCATTTTATTGAATGGTCTTATGCTAAGCTCCTTAAAATAAATTTTGTTTGAATCTGATCTTTCAGGACAATAATTATTATTTTCTCCTGTAGATGTGAAGGAAATTAGTCTACAAGAAATCTACAAGACTTGGCAATGTGACTGAACTGTATTAGACCTAGATCATCAACATCAAAACAACTTCCTCACTATAAATAGCAATGTCTGCTTCTCCGGGGGGTTCTGACAGATAGCAGACTTGGTAGACTAGGGCCTTTCAAACTAGAGGTGGGACAATTAATATATGTTAATTTTTTAAAAAGGAATATGGGAATATCCAAATGTTAATAACATAGCCACTACATTACTACATAATTTCCAGTATTCTGAAAGTATGTTGCTGCTTCCTAAGGTTGACTTACAAGTGACAGACAGGTGACTAATGCAAAATCATTGAGCTCCCCTGTCTCACTGAAATCCATTGAGAGGAGGTCTGGTGTTGATTCTGCACGCGCGTCACATCTGGGCTACCTTCACCTAAGGCTTTGGTCCGTGGAGTGCTATGGAATTATTCACAGGCAGAATATTCTGGAGCTCTGATGTCACTCAAATTGGAAAGATGTGGTAATGAAATCATTCCTTATAACACGGTTCAGGTCTATTAAATAAGCACATTGAAGGACTCCCATTTCCCCTGAAATGGGCTTGTCATGGTAACCTAACTATAGTGCCTGTAAGTCAGGAGGAATGTAGCCTTCTCAGTGGTTTTAAGAATTAAATATTTAAAGTTTCCTATTTCCACTTAATAATCTTCATAGATTAGTGCCTTACACTTATCACTTTATGATTTGCCAATTTGTCTAATTATTGTTCTTGGTACCTCCAAGCATGACGATCTTAAATGTGTTCATTCCAACCTCTGGGAAGGATTGCTGAGCTAAGGCATCTGTAGGTAAGAGGAAACTTTGTAGGGCCAATTTACTAATAAAACCTGGCATGGTGCTTGCTGCAAAGATGCTGCCTGTCGAAGGCTTAATCAGGGAGAATAATCTTGCCCACCGTTGTATCTGGGATGTCATTGTTTATGACTTCAGGGAGTACTGTCTTGTTAATTTAAGGGATAAGCAGAAAGAGAACCCTTCTAGAAAAGTGTACAAAGGGCTCCAGGTCGGGGAGGCTTATTTAGGGTGCCTTTTACTTGTTCCACATCCGTGAAACTTGAGAGAATTACAGAAAATCTTCTAGATGGAATGTTCGGAGGGGAGTTGGTTGATGATCTTTAGCCTCTGCACACTATCTACAGCTTGCTGCAAGCCGTAGAAGTGCAATTTGCATTGGGAATTAGGTCAGTAATAGAGAAGCTCCCATTCAGATCCCCACTACCTGAAGTGTGGGTCCCAGATCAGTCTTGCTGGCATCACCTGGGAGCTTGTTAGAAAAGCAGAATCTCAAACCTCACCCCAGACCTATTCAATCAGAATCTACATTTTAATAAGATCTCTAGGATATTCATATTCACATTAAAATATGAGAAGTACGAGTTTGGGGCACTTGTCTCCAAAGTGGGGTGTTCTTACCTCCAGGGGTACACAAGGAAATCCATTGGGGAATGTAAACAATAATAAGAACTTATTTATCTTTGTATACTTGGCATGATTTCTATCTAGTGAATTTTAATAATGTGTATAATATTGTATAGCAATACAGGAATAAAATTCGTACATAAACACATTTGTTGTGCATGTTCCAAATTTTTCTGTTGATTCGGGCACATTTTAAAAATATCATTTGCCTTGTACTACTCTTTTCTAGTGTATGGTCTGCAGATGAGCTTCTACAGGATCTGGTGGGGGCTACTTAACATCAGAACTCTGGGTCCCACCCTGGCCCACTGATATAATCTCTGGTGGTTGGCATTAGAAATCTGCATTTCAAACAAGTTTCGTGGACAATTCTGCCAAGTGCTAAAGTTGGAGAACTACTGTATCATTTGGAGTATGATATGTTTATTTCCTCCCCCAACAAAATGAATTGCCCATTGTTTTTTAATTGATCTGACTGCCAAGATTTCCATTCCACGATGGCTTTCGTATCGTTTGTATATTACTGTACCATTTAATTATATCTTTAATAAAAATGCTGCTATTATAATTTTGGAATCTTTCTCACACTCTTCAGACACATATCGTGGACAAAGAAAGCAGAGTATTCCCCTATAACTTTCTTTCCTAGAGTTCATTGATACCTGCCCTTGGGAACTGCCACTGACCTTCAAGTGTAGGCGGTAACATCCCAAAGCCAAGGGAGCTGGGAAACCAACAGGGGTCAGAGGCAATTCCTGCAGGTGTGGTTTCTTAAGTTCTCTTCAAGGTAGGGAGGGACACGCCTGGGTTCCACAGGTGGCTAAAATTTGAAAGGAATCCAAACACATTCCTGATTTTCAGAAAGAAACAATTTTGGCCAAGGTCAGACAGCCCCATGTGAGCTCCTGATTTTCCTGCTTGTGGACAAAGGAGCAAGCTCTTCATGCAGTCACCCTGTGTCCTGTGGGGCCCAGATATAAATAAGGGATGTTTCTCACGTACAGCAGTTTGAGAAAAAGTGAATAAGCAATTAAATATTGTAAAATGTGTAAAATTAAAAAATTGAATTCTGGGGGAAAAAAATCTATGGGAATATCCCAAAAGAGAGCCATTCCATTTCCCTTGGCAAGAGAGTAGAAGAAGAAAAGGAGGCTACCTAGCAAAGGTTCTCACCTGCTCGCCTGAACTGTGAAGGACAAGTAGAATTTACCAGGTGGAGAAAGGAAGTTCACTGCTTCCAACTCAACCCCTGCTGCTTCCCATAGCATCTGTTTTACTTGGTTTTTATAAAGTGGGATGGCAGGTGGCCTCTGCCTGTCATGGTCACCAACGGGATTCCTGTAGGAGTACTCTCATGTGTGCTCAAAACTGCCCTAAAATGATATTTGGCGATTAATCCCATTTCACAGACTGGGAAATAGAGGAGCAAGAGATATTAGTAACTGCCCAATGTCACATAAGTGACATCGAGTCCTTTGTCAGAATGATACCCATGTGATCACATCTCTCAGTGTGATTTGTCCTTGGTTATTCCCTGGTGCCATTAACAAGACATGCCTCCATTGGTAGAACCAAGCCCTGTGGCCATCACACCAGGGACCAAATTAACTCTCCCGGTGAAGCTAAGTCTACAAGCTGTTGCCCTTGGTGACCAAGCTAAAGTGTTCTTCAGAAAGCCATCCTGTGACCCATCATTTTTGTTCCTGAAAGAGGTGATTTGTTCAAATGCTGCCAATGGCCTTGTGATCACTGCCAGCTCTGGAAATAAAACCCTGCTACTGTTTAGAGAGCAATAAGGAGAGCCCTGGAGGGCTGGCAGGCAGACACCACCACCGTCTACATGCGACCTAGGCTGAGTGTGTCACTACCGACCTGT
The DNA here is from genome assembly GCF_048772815.1 of Callospermophilus lateralis. NCBI lineage: Eukaryota > Metazoa > Chordata > Mammalia > Rodentia > Sciuridae > Callospermophilus > Callospermophilus lateralis. The sequence goes on from NC_135307.1 coordinate 190,027,309, forward strand.
CTGGGCTGCAAACTTGGTCTCTGCCCAACACTGTCTTTGGATTCTGCATCTGTATCTCAAAGTCTGAATATGGTCCTATTCCCTAGCACTAAATTTCCCCTAAAATTTATTTTCCAAAACATTATTTTTAATGTTAAACAACCTCAAAATGCATTTTTCATGTTTATTGCCAGTGCATAAAATTACAATGCTGTGAACATTTTTAGCAGCATACCAATATCGTGATCCATAATTTAAAAGGTGACTTTAGTGTGGCAATAAATTTCACAAGACACTGAAACCTCTGCAGAAAGTACACAAATTAGGGGCCGGCCATTCAGCCAGCATTTGGGGGGATGTGGTTAATTATTATGTTTCCACCATTAAAGAGAACTGAGGGGACAACAGTTGTTGGCTCCGTGGAGAAGCGCTGGTGCAGGAAATGGGTTTGTGAGGCCTGCAGATTCTCGAAGATAGTGACGGTGAGTACCTGCAGGGGAGTGATGAGACCAGGTGAGGGACATGCCTTCACATGCTTCCCCCAATTAAAAATGGAAGAAGAAATCAGCAAACACACACACACACACACACACACACACACACACACACACACAGCTCTCTTGAGTCTACAGAAGGTTAATGTTGCGTCGGGGTGGCTCATTAGATTTTGCTGGCTGAGTTTCACAGTTTGAAATTATTTTTCTTCTGTCTTTCCACCCTCCTGAGGTCCTGACCAATTGCCACTTTGTCGGTGAGCTTTTTTAATTTTCGAGGTAGGTAGGTGGTGTGTGAAACAAATCAATTGCTTCTTCAGAAACCACATCTGCATGGCCTCTCACTTAGCTTCTGCCAAGCTGGGGGGAATTCAGGGTTTTTGTTTTGGGTTTTGTTTTTGTTTTTTCCCCTCCAAAAGGTAGAAGGCCCAATTAGGAACCCAAGAACATGGGAACGGTTTTATCAGGCACAGAAGCGGCACGAGGTTCGTTTCTTGATAAAAAGTGTTGATTGGTGGGAGCAGGGGTGAGGCTCCGGATGATGTGCACACACCTTGCAAATGGACACCGAGGTTGCAGGTTCCCTCTGTGGGCTCACACGAAGGGACTCTGTGACAGCAGGAAGATAATTATCAAGTAAAAAGCTCTAATGAAGCCATGGCAATTAGCACACCCAACAAGTTGCAGGGTCAAAACTACTAGCATGCACACATGCCTGCCTGCACACACGCGCCCCAGATTATATGTTTAAGATGACTCCCCACATTGGTATCATGGCTGTATTTAGGCTAATGATGCCTGGGACAATCAGAGCCATCACTGCTCTGAAAATGATAAGTACCATATAGAAAGGCCCCCCGGGGAAATTTGGCCTGTTAAGGCTTTTCAGGTCTGATGGATTTTTTTTAATCTATCTGCCAGACTGCTTTGAAAGCTAAATAGATGCCCATCAACAGGCTGTCTGTCAATGATCAACAACTTCACATATTTTGCTTGTGTTGACATTTTTGTTTCACTTTAATGGTTCTTTTCCAGATGGCTGCTGTCCTCATTAGGGACTCTTAGCACATCACGTGAGTAGTCTTTGGACTGGTATATGTGCAAACTGGGGTGGCCCTTTATCTCTAAGGATTTCCTTTGGAAAGGTCTGAATTCATTGGGGGATGGGTGCTAGGGGACGTCTCTCCATGGCTACCATGATGTACATGTGCAACACATAGGGTGGGCGTTGGCGGCACAATGCCTTCTTGCATGAACAGCTGAGAGGAAAGAATATGCAATGTGATGACAAAGGTATGAATTTAGCAAAGCTCAGTTGGTTAAGAAACAACTTAACTGATGGCCACTGAAAATCTGATTTCATTAGAAACACCAAATCTGGTATTCTATACCATCTTGGTTTCTGAGTGCTGTAACAATTCTCTTCGTGGCGTGACCCCAAGGCTCATTACCTTGGACTGTCCCAGTGATGGTTCTCAGTTCTCCACTATTCTCTAGATAAGATCCGTTCTTAGGCAACCTCATGCAGTACTATAATTTTAGATAGTACTTGCAGTCAGTGCCTTCAAAATTTTATCCCAAACTCTGATTTTTTTTTCCTGACTTCCACTCATTTAATTTCTCTTCTTGTGTGAACATATATACATTTCAAACTTGACATGTTTTAGCAAGAAATTTCTGCCAAAATATAAGTTTTCTATATTTTTCCATGTCTTGGAAAATGGTAGCACCATTCCCCAGTTTCTGAAGTGCTCGATTTGGGAGTCGTCCTTGAGTTCCTCCTTGGCCTCACGCCCCATTTGCCATTCATCACAGTGCACACGGAATATCCCTCTTTTGTGTACTTCTCTCCAGCTCTGTTACCACCATCCCAATTTCTTAATTGCATTATTTGCAGATGCTTTCCTAATTTGTCTCTTTACTTCTGACAATCCACTCTACACAGTAACTAAAGTTATCATTTATAAAATTCAGCGGATTTTATTAATATTCTATCTAAAACCTATTTGTAATGTATATAGAGTGATTTTTCCCCCTATTATATCACCTTGTAGGACTAGGTCACACCTATCTCCCAATCTCCATCTCCTTCCCTCATTATGCTCCAGAGATGTTCTAGAATGCCCCCCAGGTGTTCCTCTTAAAGACTCTTGGCATTTGTTTTTCTCTCAGCCTGGGATACTCTGACCTCAATCTTCACACATCCTGATCTTTCTTGTCTCTCGACTTTCCTCTCAGAGATTCCTGAATACCTTCTCTAGAGTATTCCACCCCAATTCCTCTATCATTTCATCCTGTTCCAATGTTTTCCTACAACTAACTGCTACCAGCAATGGTCCTGTTCATATATTGTCTTTCTGGATTATATCCTTGTCTCTCTGAGCCAAAATGTAAATTCCATGGGCCCATGAAGCTCACTCCTGTATCTCTGACATTGAAGAGAGATTAGATGGCACAAATGTTTTATAAGTATTTGTTTGATAAACAAATTTTTATGGACTTCAAGTTTGTATATCTGCAAAATTCACATGTTGCAATCCTAAACCCTGAAGTGATGATATTAGAAAGTAGGATCTTTCAGAAGATAATTAGGTCTTGAGGTAGAGGCCTTGGGAATGGGATCAGTGTCCTCAGAGACACAAGATGTGAATCTCACTCTCTGCTCTCCTCCGTGTGAGGATGCAATGAGACATAGTCATCTGCAGACCTGAACTAGTGCCCTGCAGTGTGACTGAGCCTGACATCTGACCTGTCTGAACCTTGGCCTTGAACTTCCCAGGCTTTAGAATGGGGAGAAACAAATGTGCATAGTGTAAGCCACCCAGTCTAGGCTAATGTGTCACAGCAGCCTGACACAAAGTGATAGATCAGTCTAATGCAATTTAGCATGGAATTACATATATTCTTTCCCATTTAATAGTGTTTTGTGTTAGAGTCTGTAAACAAGTCTGGATGGCGCCTGGCCAAATGCCAGAGGGAGTGGTTTGTGAAGTAACAAAAGCAAGCCATTAAGTGTGGAGATTCCTTATTGGTTGACTGCTGTATCTATTTTATGCTAATTAGATAAGCTGTGTAAAATGTATAAATATCGCTCAGATCCTGCAATAAACGGCTTCCATTCCTGCTGCATCAACGTACACAAGTTATTCGTCACCCCCTGGTTATTTTGCTGCAGCCGGGCTGCGGCAGTTTTGGATCTTAATTCCTCAACTAAATTGAAAGCCCTGTGTAAGTAAGGACGCTTTGATAATTCCTCATCAGGATCATCGCAGGTACTAGTAAATGCACATTAATAAACTGACATATAAATAAAGGCTTCTTTTAAGATAATCTTCTTATTGGATAGCCATATTCCCTAGTTCTCCTCATTACATAAGACATAAGGCAAAACTGAAAATAAAAATGAATACTTTGTTTATGGCATGAGTAGAGGCATACTAAAATAATACATTGAGAATTGAACAAAGGAGTTAATAGCAAAAGAGAAAAAAAGGACATCCAGGAGACATTGCAAATCATGTCCTAGACATTGAAAATGTAGCTATGAAGATTGGTTTGAAACCCATGCAGTTAGTGTTTCTATTAATTAATTTATTTGCCCATTAATGAAATACTCATAGAGGTCCAACTACACAATGAGCCCCAGCTGTAGAACAGGGAACCTGAGACAGTGTTCATGACCTTTGAGGATGATTGACTAATGGAACTGACAGACCAGTATTCAGGTAGTTTCGATATAAGGTAAATAGTGGTGAGACGGATAAGCACAGGAGATGGAGACATCCAGAAAAAGCTCTAATTCAGCCTACAAGGTCTCAGAGAGCATCTCTGAAACATTTGGTCATATTGTGTTAATGCTCATAACATTTTAATGCACATGAGAATCACCCAGGAAGATTTGCAACTTCTCCCCAGGGTCCTGATGGACATGGTCAATAGGGCGCATTTTTAAGAAAATTCTTTTCAACTTGTGTAAGAACACAATATCTTTTATTTATTTATCTTTATGTGGTGCCCAGGATCGAACCCAGTGCCTCACACATGCAAGGCAAGCGCTCTACCTCTGAGCCCCAGCCCCAGACCTCTAGGGCACACTCTCAGGATCTGTGCTTAGCACGTAAGATGAGATTCTACTACAGTGTGGACCTTAAGAGTCTGCCCCAAAGGTCCATGTAGTAGAGCCAAAGCACTGTGGGCAGGTGGTGGTACTGTTCAGAGGTGGGGCCAGGCAGGAGGTCCTCACGCCATTGGGGAGGCCCTTGGAGAGGATACTAGGGTCTCAGCCCCTTCATCTTTCTCTTTTTTGTTCCTGGTATGAGGTGAGTAATTTTTCCCTGCCACAAATTCCCTGCCATGATGTGTATTCTCACCGCAGGCCACAAGCACTGAGGCCACCCGACTATGAACTGAAACCTTCAAAACTGTGAGCCAAGATGGCTGCTGCCTGAGCCTGAGGTCACCTGTAGGTCTTCTTTCAGGGTGCTGCTGGGACGCAGCTGAAGCCGACACTGCTGCTAACCCCCAGAGATCGCCTGGTGAAGCTGGCCCCAGCAGCTGCCACTCTTGCTGACCTGCTGCCTGCTGCCAACAACCACAGCCACTTCAGCTACTACCATGGTGTTGAGAGCCACAGCCGAAGGGGCCCCAGCAAACTTTCAGACTGCCAGCTGATGATTGGCTCACAGCGGCCCCAGCAACATCTAGCTGATTGGCTCCTCTGCGGTGAAGCTCATTGGGCTGTTTCCCTGCCCTTTCAGGCCACGGAGCTGCTCATTGGGGGACTTTTTGGCTCCACCCATGCCACCCAGCCAATCGGCCTCAAGAGGAAGAGGATTGTGGGAGGTGTGGAGGCTGGTGGGAGGGGAGTGTGGCTTGTGGGAAGCCCGATGGTGGCAGTTGGGCTGTGAGGGTTTTTTCCTGAGGAGCTGTTTTGTTTGGCTTGTGTGGTTCTAAAAATAAAGTTAGTTTCTTTTGACAAGTGGCTCCTGAATTGTGCCCAGCCAGACTGCGGCACCATGGCCTAGAGGACTGCTTCAGGGGAGACCCCAGGTTTGGTTGCATGTGGCTGCACCCATTTTGAGACACCATCCTGGGACCTGGGTGCCAGCAGGTTTACCACCCCAAGAGCCCCTGTCTAGGGACTTCAGCTGGGAACTGCAGGTCCAGTGTGGGGGTGCCTGAAAGTTTGGAGGAGCCTGAGGTCTTCCTGCTGAGAGTGCTGGTGGCTCTTGTCCTGCTGCTGCTTCTTGGGGTTGCTCCTTTGCATAAGTGTACCCCAGGTGGTCTCTCTGCAAGTAGGAGCAGCATTGAGATCTTGGGACTACAGTGTGACTAAGTCTGAGGTGTCTGAAGCCCAGATCGTTGGGATAGAGACTGGGTTTGTGAGGGCTGATCTGGATTTGGTGGTCCCAATAAATGTCAGAGACAGAGCTGAGAAACTGTTGAACACTGACAGATACAGTCTGACTTTCCAGCAAGATTTATTTCATTTTCTTTAATTTTTTTGATTCACTTATCTCTCTACCATATTTGGAACACGATGTTTTTTTATGCATCAGTGTGTGGAGGACAATGATATATGAATGGCATTTTGCATTTTTGTTGTATTCTTATGTCTTTAATTTTTTCTCTTTGTTTGCATTCTTCCTCGATCTTATCTATTTTCTTGGATTTTTTTCCAACTTTTCTCTAACGAACAGCCAATCTTTGTCAGCTCCTCTTCCACTTTTCCTGTGAATTTTTACTTCTAGCTTCTCTCTTCCATCCTTGTGAATACTGCATACTACACTACTTCTGTTCTCTCATCCACCATTTGAAATTGTAAATTGTTTTAACAAATATTCTGTTTGTACTATAGATAGTTATTGAACTCATCATTTTGGTTTAATGAGAGAAAGCAGTAGACGTCTTAGTGGGATCTATTAGATTTAAGGCTATATATTGTGTACACTGGGTGCTGTTGATATTGGTCTCACCAGTAAAGGCAAAGTGCTGGAAACCTTCAGGGACACTATAGGTCTACAGGGAAGAATTTGTCCTGCCCTAGATCCATACTTTTAGATGGGAAAACACACCAACAACATGAAAAAAGAAGGGAATAAAGCATCCCAAACAAACCAAGATACTTTAACAACAGAAGCCACTGATAACACAGTAGAAGAAATGTCCAAGGTGGACTTTAGACTATATATAATTAAATTGATAGGTGAAGTAAAGGATAGCAAAAGGAGTGAAAATACAGGAAGAGAAAAATACAGGAAGAGAAAGAAAAATAGAGGAAGAGAAAGACCACTTCAATAAAGAGTTAGGGATCATGAAAAAAAAAAAAAACCCAGAAATCCTTGAAATGAAGGAATCAGTAAACCAAATTATAAATTCAATAGAAAGCATCACCAACAGACTAGACCACTTGGAAGACAGAACCTCAGACAAAGAAGACAAAATACATAATATTGAAAGTAGAGTTGAACATGTGGAGAAGATGGTAAGAAACCATGAACAGAACATTCAAGGATTATGGGATAACATGAAAAGACCAAGAGTTATCAAAATAGATGAAGGAGCAGAGATACAAACCAAAAGAATGCACAATCTTTTCAATGATATAATAGCAGAAAATTTCCCAAACCTAAAGAATGGAATGGAAAATCAAATACAAGAGGCTTACAGGACCCCAAAAGTACAAAATTACAGCAGACCCACACCAAGACACATTATAATGAGAATGACTAACAAAGAGAATAAAGATAAAATTTTAAATGCTGTGAGAAAAAAATCAATTTACATATAGGGGAAAATCAATTTGGATCTCAACTGATTTCTCAACCCAGACCCTCAAATCTAGGAGATTCTGGAACAATATATTTCAAGCTCTGAAGGAAAACGGATGCTGATCAAGAATTTTATATCCAGCAAAGTTAAATTTCATATTTGAAGATGAAATTAAAACATTCCCTATTAAACAAAAATTAAAAGAATTCACAACTAGAAAGCCTACACTACAGAGCTTTCTCAACAAAATATTCCATGAGGATGAGTGGGGGGGAAAAGTGAAAACCAGCAAAGGGAGGGTCTACACTAAAGGGACATTCAACCAAATGAGAAACTAAGAAAAACCCCAAATCAGAAATAAATCAAAATGACAGGGAATACAAATCATATATCAATAATAACCTTGAATGCTAACAGCCTAAACTCATCAATCAAAAGACCTAGACTGGCAGATTGGATTAAAAACAAGACCCCAAAAATATGCTGTCTTCAAGAGACTCACCTCATGGGCAGAGACGTCCACAGGCTGAAGGTGAAGGGATGGGAAAGACCTTATCACTCACAGGGACTGTGTCAACAAGCAGGGGTCTCATGCTCATCTCAGAGAAAGCAGACTTCAAGCCAAAAAGTTAATCAGAAGAGATAAAGAAGGACATTTCGTACTTCATAAGGGAAGTATATATAAGCAGGATATAACAATTGTAAGTATTTATGCCCCAAACAATGGAGCATCTAGGTACATGAAACAAACCCTTTTCAATATCAAGAGTCAAAGAGACCACAATACAATAATACTGGGTGACTTTGACACACCTCTCTCACTACTGCACAGATCTTCCAAACAAAAACTAAATAAACTATAGAACTAAGTAACACAATCAATAATTTAGATTTAACAGACAGACATAGAATATTTATTCCATCAATTAGCAAATGTACTTTCTTCTCAGCAGCACATGGCTCCTTCTCTAAAATAGACTATACCTTATGCCACAAAGTAACTCTTAGTAACTCTCTATTGTATCAGACCACAATGGAATGAAATTAGACATTAAATGATAAAGTAAAAAACAGAAGCTACTGTAACAAGTGGAGACTAAATAAGACAGGATTGAATGATGAATGAATAGTAGAAGAAATCAAAGATGAGATAAAAATATTCTTAGAGGTAAATGAGAATACTGATACAAATATCAAAACCTCTGGGACACTATGAAGGCAGTACTAAGAGGAAAGTTTATTGCATTGAGTGAATTCATTAAAAGAATAAAATGTTAACAAATAAATGACCTAACACTATGTCTCAAAGCCCTACAAAAAAGAACAAATCAACACCAAAAACAGTAGAAGTCAGGAAATAATTAAAATCAGAGCTGAAATTAATGAAAATTTAAAAAAGAAAAAAATTGAAAAAATTGACGAAACAAAAAGTTGGCTCTTTGAAAAATAAATAAACTAGATAAACCCTTGGACATGCTAATGAGGAGAAAACTCAAATTACTAAAAAATACAAGATGAAGAAGAAAGTTTCACAATGGACACACCTGAAATACAGAAGATGATTAGAAACTATTTTGAAAGTTTATACTGTAATAAAATAGAAAATATCGAAGACATCTACAAATTTCTAGAGACGTATGACCTACCCAAACTGAATGAGGAGGTCCTACATGATTTGAATAGATTAATTTCAAGTAATAAAATAGAAGGTGCCATCAAAGGTTACCGACCAAGAAAAGCCCAGGACCAGATGGATTCTCAGTTGAGTTCTATAAGACTTTAAAAGAAGAATTAACAATACTCCTCAAAGTATTACATGAAATAGAAAAGGAGGGAACCCTTCCAAACTCATTCTATGAGGCTAATATCACCCTGATACCAAAACCAGACAAAGACACATCAAGGAAAGAAAACTTTAGACCAATAACCCTGATGAACATAGATGCAAAAATTCTCAATAAAATTCTGGCAAATTGTATACAAAAATATCAAAAAGATAGTGCACCATGATCAAGTGGGATTCATCCCAGGGATGCAGGGTTGGTTCAATATATGGAAATCAATAAACATAATTCATCATATTAATAGACTTTAAAAAAGAACCATCTGATCATCTCAATAGATGCAGAAAAAGCATCTGATAAAATATAGCACAACTTTATGTTTAAAACACTAGAAAAACTAGGGATAGTAGAAACATACCTCAACATTGCAAAAGCTATATTGCTAAACCTAAGGCTAGCATCATTCTAAATGGAGAGAAATTGAAAGCATTCTCACTAAAAATGGAGCAAGCAAGGATGACCTCTTTCATCACTTCTATTCAACATAATCCTTGAAACTCTAGCCAGAGCAAGTAGAGAAAAGAGAAATTAAAGGGATACAAATAGGTAAAGAAGAACTCAAACTATCACTGTTTGCTGATGACATGATTCTATTTCTAGAAGATAAAAAAAATTTCCAGAAAACTTCTAAAACTAATAAATGAATTCAGCAAAGTAGCAGGATATAAAATCAACACCCATAAATCAAACACATTCCTATACCTCAGCAATGAATCCAGAAAACCACTCCATTCACAAGAGCCTCAAAAAAGCTAAAATACCTGGAAATCAATCTAACAAAAGAGGTGAAAGACCTCTACAATGAAAACTACAGAATACTAAAGAAAAAAAAAATCTTTACCAAATGTACCTCAAATAAAGCGTTAATCTTGAGTATATACAAAGAACTCAAAAAAATTAACATCAAAAAAAGAAAAAAAAACAACAAATAACTTAATCAATAAATGGGCTAAGGAACTGAACAGATACTTCATAGAATAAGAAATACAACTGATCAACAAATATATGAAAAGTGTTCACTATCTCTAGCAATTAGAGAAATGCAAATCAAAACTACTCTAAGATTTCATCTCACTCCTGTCAAATGGCAATCATCAACAATACAAGCAACAATAAATGTTGGCAAGGATGTGGGGGAAAAGGTTTACTCATACAATGCTGGTGGGACTGCAAATTGGTGCAACCATTCTGGAAAGCAGTATGGAAATTCCTCAGAAAATTGGGAATGGAACCACCATTTGACTCAGCTATCCCACTCCTTGGTTTATACTCAAAGGACTTAAAATCAGCATTCTGTAGTGACATAGACACATTAATGTTTATAGCAGCTCAATTCACAATAGCTAGACTATGGAACCAACCTAGATGTCCCTCAATAGATGAATGGATGAAGAAAATGTGGTATATATACTCAATGGAATATTACTCAGCTTTAAAGAAGAGTGAAATTATGACATTTTCCAGTAAATGGTTGGAGTTGGAGAATATCATGATAAGTGAAATAAGCCAATCCCACAAAGCCAGAGGCAGAATGTTTTCTCTAATATGCAGATGCTAATTCACAATAAGATGGGGAGCACTAGGAAAGAATAGCATTACCTTAGATTAGGTAGAGGGAAGGGGAGAGGATGTGAGAATAGGAAAGATGGTAGGATGCATAAGAAATTATTACTTTATATATATGTGACTATATGACCAATATGATTCTGCAACATGTACACTCAGAAAAATGAGAAATTATATCTCATCTATGTATATCAAAGTGCATAAATGCATTCTACTGTCATGTATAACTAATTAAAACAAATCAAAAATTTTAAAAATTATGCTAACTTAAAGAAGATAGACAAAAAAAAGGGCTGTGAGCCAAAATAACCTTTTTCTCTTTATAAGGTGATTTTCCCAGGTATTTGTTACAGTGAGGGAAAGCTGACTAATGCAAGTTTTCAGTAGCCAGAAACTTGGTTTCTCTCAGCTCTACTCACATATCACGGCTAGATGGCAGGTTCCTTATCACTTTGACGCCAACCCCCTGGCTTGTATGAAGGGAATCCTAATCTCAACCTCACGTGGGTGTTGTGAAGACCAAGTTGATGGAGGTATGACAGGAACACTACATCTGGTGCGTAGAAGCTTTAGTCCACATGAGCGAGCGCGGGCACCATCGATGTTATCATGGCCCTGTCACAGGGAAGGACATGTTTGAAGCAGAGAAGCAAAACACAAAAGCCAGCAGGCGTGTGGGAGAAACTCCCCTCCCTGTGTCTGTAATGGCCTGTGCAGGAGGCTCATTCCCACCGCGGTGTGCAGTGTGACCCGTCTAGACCAGTCGTGGGTAAACCTAGCCCACTGCCTGTGTTTCTGAAGCTTTATGGGCATGACCTCACCCATTCGTCCCCACATTGCCTGTGACGACTTTGTTACTACAGCAGAAGTTGTAGTTGTACAATAGATGAGAAGAAATAGCCAATTCCTTACTGTCTGCAAAGTCCAGGTGTTGATTCTTTGGCCTTTATACAAAAGGTGTGCCAATCTTGGGTCTAGAAGTATTAAAACATGGTGGTTAGGGTTGTCATCTCTGGAAAAGGACCACCAGGGTTTCAATCCTGGCTCTGACATTTGCTAGGTGGAAAATCTTGGGTAGGTGACTTCACCTCCTTGTCCCTCAGTTTTTTCTTCTAAAAAATAAGGGTAATAATAAGAGTACCTTCCTCATGGAGTCATTGTAATGACTTTACATACCTATAAAGCTAATACATACACATAAAGCCTGAAGAGCGTAAGCACTGTACGAGATGTTGTGATTATCGATGCAGACGAAGGCCTTTATTTGTTGGTAGAATCTGAATGGTCTATGAAAGCCATCTCGGATAGGGCATCACCAGCTGCGGACTGAGGCCGGCAAGATGTAGGCAGATCCATCTGCTGTGGAGGGAGTGAAACAGCTAGTAACTCAGAGCTGTCTGACGGTGCCCTTCTGAGACTTTAGTATTTTATATCTGTTAAGGAAAAAACAACCAGACTCTTCACAAAGGTCTACCAACAAACAAGGAATCAACCACAAACATGACCAAATTCTATTTATGTGCAGATTCCCTTTGTGTGTACAGTTTTTTTTCCTTTTTCACACATATAATTTTATTTTCTTGGCTTGGTCTCCTCGCTGTCTGTTGCTTCAGCTGTGGTGGAATTCTCTTAATAAATACTATGTAAATTTATTGTTCTATTTTGGCTCTTTTTGCAATCCCTCTCCCCTTCCAAATCTATGACCTACCTATGATGGCTCTGCTGGATCCGCTAGTCAAATGGTGATTAATATAAATACATGCTTTGTAGTCAGATGGGCCTGAAATTGAATTCCTGCTCTCCCTTACTTAAACGCTAACCCACTCCTCTTGGCCACCGTCTGTCCACCTATAAAATGAAATTATAATGACCCCAACTTCACAGACTTGACGCAGGGATTTATCAGATAATTTATGTAAAGCACTGCCACATAAGATGTAGTACGTGGAAATTCCCCAATAAGTAGGCACCACGGTTATTTTTATTTGTAAAACTTGACACTTGGAATATTTCAGTCGATATTTTTGAGTAACACTGTTATGAGAAGCCTCATTCTGAGTATTCAGCGAGTGGATAGATTCTACCCTCCTAGGAACACCCTATTTTTTTTCCTCAAGAACATTTAGGCACTTCTGACTGTTATTAAATTAAAATGTTTATCCCTCAGGAGAGAAAACAATCAACTCCCACACCAATTCTATTTAGGAAACAAAACACTTTGGTTTTTCCCTGCCTCAAATCCTCATTTATGTACAATCTTTTTGAAATAGAAGAATGTTTAGAATGGTTTTCACATTGTATGAGTGTGTGTGAGTGTGTGTGTGTGTGTGTGTGTGTGTGTGTGTGTGTGTGTATGTTTGGTTCAAGGCTAAATTGATACTTGGGGCTTGTTTTAAGAGCCAGCCTTCATCTGTTCTTGGTTAGGAATCAAGACTGCAGAGGGTTTGGAGCACAGGGGAAGCTTCTGGCCCCTTATAATGTGGGTGCTTCCATACAGTGTGCATGGGAATCCTTGGGCATCTCTCCAGGAGAGGCAGACAGAACCAAACTTCAGGAAGACACGTGTTCTCTTTCTTCTTCTAAAACTCAGATGAGCACGGTGCTCCTGGGAGCCTGGTCCACTCTCTGTACATCCCCATGCCTCATGCATATTTTAAGCTGTCAGTCAAAAGGAGGGTATCAAGTATCTTTCTGGTATTTCTGTTGATGTGACCCACATTTTATAGTCCAATTTAATGGGGGGGGGGGAGTGTCCCTGGAATCAGGAATCTTGAGTTTGTTCAGTTCTTAACTCCATACTGCTATCAGAGGTTGCTTCCTTTGGGGATGTCCTGAAACCTCATCTCACACACCAGGAGTAGGTCTTCTTCCTGGATGATGGTGTAATATGAGGGGTCTCCTACTCTACAGCTCAGAAGGTGACTTGTTCTTGTCTGACTGTTTGCATTTCTTTGCCCAAACAGTCTCAGTCTTTTACCTGTGAGTGTCCAATGCCCAGCCTAGTTCAGGACTTTGGAAGATGCTCAGAAAAAGCTTGGTGAGAGACAGCCCTATGAGGGACAGAGAAGGAAGGAAAATAACGCCAAGCATGAGGGCTGCGTCCACTAGCGCTTTCAGGATACGGTGACCAACTCACCCCCGTGTGCTTGGGACTTTTACAGAAATAAAAGTCCCTGGCAAATGGAGATGGTTGGTTACCTTCTTCTAAACGAGTCATCTCTCTCTCTCAAGCAGTCTGACTGCCACTTGTCACCCGTTCTTCTTTCTTTTCACTTTCTTTTCCTTGTCAAACCCTCACCTTCAGGGCTATCATTAGAGCTCCATAAGCACATGGATCTGTTGACCTTTGACCCAGTCTCCCATCTTCTCCTTTTGGTGACAGGGCCCCGTCCTCCTCTGGGGCCACACTTCCTCCAGTCTTAGCTCTTGACTGCAGGCTGGGGCACACCACCCCGACTGGCCAACCAGAGAACACCAGTGTGGTGGCTGCTGTGACTAGGGCTGATCATGTACTCAGGCCATCCCAGGGGGACAATCCCGAGACTGTGGCTGGGAACACGGAAGAGGGTGTGTTCTTGTCTCGGGAGTGTTTTTAACTGAAAGGCCATGAGTCGACCATGCAGGACAACCATGCAGAGAAACGGCCGGCTCAGGTGCAAGGTCACCCAGAGGGACGCAAAGGACGAAGAGAGACGGGTCCTGCCAATATCGCTGAAGTTTTGGAGAAAGTTCTGCTTGATGGACCCTGTCTGTTTGGGGGAAATGAGTATAATTGTGTGCTTTAGTTTGTTGGATGTGGAGTCAGACTGGGAACTGTAGAGTCCTAACGTGGTCCACTTCTATCAGTGCAGGACATTAAAGACAAGGTTTCCTGTAGTTTCCCCATTTTCTAAACCTATTAAATTTCCAATATTAAAAAAGAATCTTTCTACCCATGATAGGACAGTTTAGAGCTTTTATACCAAAGAATCAAGTGTGGTCGCCAAATACTGGGTGAGTAAAGGTGGAACAGGCTGGCAGGGGCCCTGCCCATCAACACCAACTCCATAGACACAATGCCCAGGGCTTCGTGCTAATCACTTCATCTAATGTAAAAAATGGCCCTCATAGAACGGACTCCTCTGTCCCCATATTACAGATGAAAAACACCAAGATGGAGTAACCTAATCACCATCCCCAGCCCGCGCGTCCAAAACTTTGAGCAGAGACGAATTGTAAGCTAGTAAACATGCATGCCTGTATGAAGTACTAAGCAAACGCTAGGAAGTATCTGCTCTGCGTCAGAAACAGTTACATGCGCTGGGAATGCTGAGGGGAACAAGATGGTCATAGGAATTTGCATTCTTATGGGGCGACCTCAGACACAAGAAACCACAGGAATGTCGTTTCTGGCACTTACAAGAGCCAGGAGGAAAGTGAAGGGGATCCTAGTTGACTGGAGAGGGGAGAGCATTTCAGATGAGCGTGTCAGGATGTCCTCTCTGAACAGAAGATGTATGAGCGGAGGCCTGAGTGACAAGAAGAGGAGAAACCCAGGGAAGGGCTGGCTGGGGGGCGGGGGCATGCTCCTGTCAGGCTTTCTCAACCCCCACCTGCAGCGCGGGCCCCCGGTTATTGAGCAAAGTGCATGCGTAAGTTATAAATGTCATGTGACGGCTCCATTTGGTCCACTTTTGCTTTGAGTCAGAGACATCAGTGACCTCCATTTCTAAAACTCCACTGAGGCTGAGGCCCCCGGACAGGGCGTGTTTGGTTTCGGTTCTGCAACTCAACCCATCTCCTTTGCCTTTACCTCTATAGACCAGTTTCCTCACCGGTAAACAATGCACGTAGAGCACTCCGCATAGTGCCTGCATACCATAAGCACTCAATAAATATTTCGTCACCATTATTTTTAACTTGGAGAGTGCAAGAGAAGGACCCCGGTGGGGAAGCAATCTTCGTTTCCTAACACCTGTCCATCTTGACAGGTGTATCCATTAAACTTCTTTGACTGCTAATGACAAATCTATTTTGGGTACGTTGAGCAGAAAACAAGAGAGAGAGAATTTATTAGAAGCATGTGTAGTAGAGCGTATAATCTAAAGAAACACTGTAGAATCAGGTCTCAACAAACAGACAAACCAGGAATGCAAAGAAGAAACTCCCAGGATAAGGTGAGGGTGAGCTGGCGAGTGAGTTGCTTCTATCAATATCGCAATGGTGGGAGGAGGAACCATTGGCTTAGCATGTGGTCCCAGCCCCCCGGCCACAGGGTGATGGGGAAGCTTGACTGACAGTTGCTGTAGCCTCAAAATCAAAGGGAAGGGATGGCACCTCAAATGCAGAGTAGAAATAGATATGATTCCGAGGAAGCCAGAAGCCATGATGGTCACTACGAATAGGCGCATTTGACTCCTGTAGGAATGGATATAAACTTCTGCCAAGGAGGGAAATTCTTCTTGATTATAAATATGATACAGAGGCAGAGATGGGGATATAGGATATAAACTGATGTTTAGTATGGGATCTAGTTTTCCTAGTTCAGATCTAGGGTCTGAACCCTGAACGCTTCTGCCCGCAGTTGTGAGTCTGTGATCAAGTGGCCTTTCCTCGTTAGCCCTCGGGTGCTCACCCCAGAATTGAATCTGCCTCATGTGGTCGCTACCAGGATTAAATCAGTTAATGAGTGTGGCGTTCTGAGAGGAGTGTCTGACGTGCATTGTTATGGGTACATGTTAGTTATCCTTACAATAATTGATGTTATTGATTTATATGTCCTAGAACAGATAGAACCTTGGCGCTGTCAGATTTCAATGTAGTTGACATATAGAAATTTGTGATTTTCTAAGGCATTAATTGGTATCTTCACTTTAGTGTGGGTGTGATTGTCAGGATTCAGGGTCCCTTGATGTGCCCATGTGAATTCGCAGTAGGACTTCTCCAGGGTTGGCCAGGAAATAAGCAGGCTCTGCAAAGTCGGAAAGTACCTAGGGGACGAGGAACTAGCTTCCATACGGTGTCAGGCCCTCCCCTCCCTCATCTCTCTTTGTCTGCATTTCCTCTTAACATGCCACTGGTCAAAGTGAATAATGATATATTTTTTGTTGTGGTTTAAGAGAAGCCCTTGAAAGCCATTCTGAGACTGGGGTCCAGAAATCTAATCTTTGTTTGATTCTGTGTTTAGTGGGGATTCAAATCCCAACTTAATTTAATCTTTTGACTTATCCTGCAGGTACTGCCTGATTATATTCCATTGCCACCAGTAATAGGATTGCAGGGACAGACTCTTGCTATTAGCACTTTGAGAAACAAAAGCAGAACAGAAACCAAGGCTGGCATTAGTCAATGAAACCCGCTGTAAATGAATGGCTGCTTCCCTGGCATTTCCCCACTGCCTGACTTTAATAAGCTATAGCATGGGTACACATAAAAAGTCACAGCTGCCATCGATCTCCAGGAGACATTGAATTTCCACAAAAAGGGGAAACCTGAAATCCTGTGCCCATGGATATGTAGAAGCAACCACCCCCAATAACAGGCAGGTGCTGGTAAAGATGAGTTAGCAGTTTTGACGATCTGCTTATACGGTCGTTCTTACGATAGTCTGTAATTTTACATCAAGTATCTAATAATCGAGTGGAAGAGAAAGGTCCCCATCCTGTAATTAGGATGCTTGGCTTACAATCCCGACTCATCTCTTGCTACCTGGGTGACCTCCTGGGAATCAATTACCTCTCTCAGTTTTCTCATCCACAAAATGGAGATAGCAATAAGTGTAACATAGGAATTTTGAAGGATTAAGTCAAGCCGTGCAGGGAAAGCGTTGGGGAACTTACTAGTGTGTTACATAATATATGAACACAATAATCTGAAACAACAACAACAAAAAAGAACCAAAAGTGGGAGGAAAAAGAAAAGGAAAAATCACGCTTCCTGCCAGAGAGCCACACGTACGTACCTTTCCTCTGTTGAGATTCTCCAGTCCCCCCACACGGGGGTGAAATGGAGCATATGCTGTGGGGGAGAAGTGAGGCAAGATCCTGTTGGCCAGGAAACACGGGAAAAGCCTCTTGAACTCAATAGTGATCACCGAAACAAGGAAGCTTCCGGTTTTCATCCGAGTATGGACAAACACTATATAAATTTTCCGTGGCATTGCGGGATGGTAAGATGGTGACATTGCAAGCAACGGTGGCATATTTGGGCTGATTTTAGCAAGAAGGTAAATTATTACAATGTTATTGGGTCACGCATGGCCTTTGTAAGGAAGATGGAGAATGAAGTTCAGGCTATTGGCTCCCCACAGCCTCAGGTGACATGCAGAACGGGTCCAGTTGCAGGTGCTGTCACCTGGTTCCTGGTCCCCCATGCTGTGGCTCTCGGCTGCTGCCTCACCCCAAAACTTCTCTGGAAACTTGATCTGAAGCTCAGATACCCACCTCCGCTGGGGGGATGACCAGTCGTAGGTCCTGCTTCCCACTCTGCTGCCCTTCAAATTCCAGGCAGACCTGGGCCCTCACTGGGAAGTACTGGGTGACACCCCAGCTTCAAGACAGCTTGGAGGAAGGGGCCTGGGGCAGTCTCAGCAGCTGCTCAGGGAGATGGCCTTTGCCTAAAAACTAAGGGGAGCCAAGTGCGGTGGCACATGCCTGCAATCCCAGTGGCTCGGGAGGCTGGGCGGCTCGGGAGGCTGAGGCAGGGGGATCGTGAGTTCAAAGCCAGCCTCAGCAAAAGCAAGGCGCTAAGCAACTCAGTGAGACCCTGTCTCTAAAAAATGTACAAAATAGAGCTGGGGATGTGGCTTAGTGGTTGAGTGCCCATGAGTTCAATCCCCAGTACCAACCAACAAACAGCAACAACAACAACAACAACAACAAAAAAAAAACATAAGGGGATTTCTTTAACATAGAAAGAGGATTATGCTATAGAGGAAAAAAAAAAAGACTAAAGAATACATGCACACTGAAGAACGGCATCTTACACGACCTATGAGGGTATGACTGGCTCATCTTTATCTGAAAGCAACTTCATAATACGCTTCAAGAGACTTAACACCATTTGTACCCTTTGATTATACAACAACAACAACAACAAATCCCACTTCTGATAATTTATCCAAAAGAAATAATCAGAGAAGCACATACTTGTGTACAAAGATATTAACCAAAGCTTTATGTGTTGATCAAAAAAAGAGAGTACTTTAAATTACTTACAAAGAATGATTTAGCAATGTTAAATCTATTATTTTCAACACTACATCTTTCGGGGGGAGGGATGAGAACTATGAAAACTGCCATCTATGATATGATTGTGGGATGGATTCTGTTTTAAGAAATTGGCATGAACTGTCTGCCCCGAATATCAACACAGTTCTGTGAACCTCAGAAGTTGAGGGCCATTTCCCAAGGGAATTTAGGGCCATCACCTCAGGACAAGAGGCAGAGGGCTGTTAGAAGTCTCTGGTTGGCAGCCTGGAATGTCTGTATTTCAGAATCTTCCTGAGGAACAGCTTGGTTCCAGCAGGAGAGTGGCTGTGACATCAGCCTCAGTGGTACCCGGCCTCCTGACGTCCCCGCTGGAGCCGGACTCTTCCCCACACATGTTCAACAGATGATGCTTGTTCTGATCCCTAGGCTCGCTCCTCACTCATCACCCCCATAAACATTTACGATTGCTTTTGCTTTCCTAAAAATAACCTTTATACTTTAGAGGAAAATTGCAAAGATCCTACAGTCTTCTTCCCTACCCCCAGTTTCCCTGCTTATTGACCTCTTGCATTAGTGTGGTACATTTTTACAATTAATGACCCAATGGTAATACACTTTTGGAATCATACATATCCAGTTTTCCATGGTTCTGGCTTCACGGTCCCTTTTCTGTTCCACAGTGAAGCCGAGGACACCTCACTACTCACATTACACTCGGTCATCTCGTCCCCTTGGTTATCATCAAGTCGTCTTGTCCCCTAGGATCTTCTGGACTGTCACAGTTTCTCCGACGTTCCCTATTTCTGAAGACCTTGAGAGTTTGAAGAATAATGGTCTGGTATTTCCTAGAAGGTTCCCCAATTGCTTGGGTTTGGTCTATTCTCCAGCATTTATTTATTTATTCATTCATTGATATCATTGGAGACCAAGAGTATTCATTTTATACTTTGGGCCAATACTAATTTGTGGGTTTTCCTGCCCATCTTCTTTGCTCAGAATAAAAATAAACAGTCAATAAAACCAAGTCCAACCCCTACCCTGAAATGCCAGAAGAGAGTTGGGAGTCCACACTTAGCAGTCCACATGGTCAGTGTACTGAGCACTGACCATGCCCACAGCAAGAAGGCTCTCGTTGGCAGCTCTAGGTGTCATTGGCCATCGGCGTCTTGGTTCTTATCCTTCGACCATGATCAAGCCTTTGATACCGTCATGGAACCAATTTGCCTAGTGGTCGGCTCCCACGACCCTCCAGCAAACCCTTCCCGGTGGAGAGGTTCCTGGTGCACATCTGTCCACTGGCTGGTTAGTGGGATCAAAGCTTCTTTTTTAGTCTGGTACCCAGGGCCCCAGGTCAGCTGCCTTTGTCCTCTCTTCTCCTGCCCAGTCCTGGTCCTTCACCAGTTCCTCCAGTGTGTTTCTCTTTCTCACTGCAGAGCCTGTTCCCCCGGAATAACACGTCATTGGAAAGGAGAATCTAACCCAGGGAGGGGCTGGCTCCTCTTCCCTCTCCTTCCCGCCAACTTCAGTATTCCCGGCTCCACCCCCGCTGGCACCCATTTGGCCTCCTCTCGTCCAAAGAGCTTCTTTTACCTCCACTCTGGATACTCCTGCTGCCTGGGAGACTAATGTCAGGATTGTCATTTCCCTTCTCGCCTTTTTTGTCTTCCTTGTTTCTCACCTGCAAGCACGTCCTCGTCACCACACGCCCTTCGTCACCTTCGTCCACAGTTTTTGAACACCTAACTGTAGGCCAGGAGCTGTCAGCTTTTCACTTCATCCTAACATCAGCCCGGGAACCTAGATATTATCATCAACCCTGTTTTCCAAAACAGGAGACAGTCGTCAAGGTCACGTGGCTGCCAGTGGCAAGGCCAGGATGCACAGTGTAGCTAGGTGCAGCAGAAACCCCGTGACCTCGTGTGCATTTCCTTCTCAGCCAAGTAGGAGACTCATGCGTTTGGCTTCACGCCGCCCTCTCCACGCCACGCAAACACGCGATCTCGTGTCTCTCCTTCAAAGAGTCAATGTTGGAGTAAAATTAAAAATCACCGTATTAAATCTTTAATCCCCTACAGCTGAGCCAGCAAGGGGAGCAAACAAAGCTTGCAAACAAAAGTGTGGATTATCCGGAGTCCCAAGGCAGCGAGTTTGAAGCTGGGGTAGCCAGGAGAAAACAGCTCACTACTCGCTGGCGAATCTCTCCACCGATGACACCCTCAGAGGTGGCAGTGCCAAAGGTCAGAGGAAAAGAAACACGTCCCGGGGACCCTACAAGTGCCACACCAGGAGAACAGGGCTTTGATTCTAGCCTCCAATGCTTTGATTTTGTTTCTATCATCTCTCTTGTTTTTAATGGACAAAAGAAGCCTTCTAACTGGCAAGGTAAATAGTTCATGGGTTATTTATTTTATCTCTATTCCTGGTTAAATTGAGTTCAAAATAATTAGATAACCCTGGCAAAGCTGTGACTGGTACTGCTAATTCCACCTAATGATTTTCCAGCGTAGTTGCCCAGTGAAAGGGGTTATCTGTTAAAACAAGCTTTAAACTATTAATAGAGCGAAATTACAGCGGCAGCCGCGGCCCCAGGTAAAGCGGTTCTGGTGTGGTATTAAGGCTCAAGGTTGGGGGCCAGGCGCCTCGCTTCCCCCAAATGACCTTTCTTTCTCACTCACCCGCAGTTGAGGATTCCGCACCAGACGGAACAGTTAACGGGCTCCCGACACCTTCCACTATTTGTGGCCTTAATTGAGGGACCTAAACAAACAAATTAATCACCCTGGCCCATAAAAATGACAGAATTCATATGGTAGCATTCTTCATTCTCTCCAATTTGTTTTCCTGAAATCCCCGCAGCGATTTATTTGCTGAATATGCGAGTTTTTTCCCCCTTATGAAAATTACAAATTGTTGTCAAGGTTAACGAGTTAATATTCTCATTCAATATTTATTTTATGGGGAGACGGAGGAAGCACGACTGTTCCTGTACTTCTCTCCACTGCAAAGTCTGGTTTCTTAATCAAAATGACAAGGACACTGTCCTTTGGATGATACTCTGAATCATCGAGACTAAAAAATGAGCTTTATTAATCAACAGACCCTGATTAATTATTATAAAGTGCGGCTTCTACATTTCTGTACATTTTAATAATTCCTGCAGAAGGCTAACAATGTCCCCAGAGAGTCAGAGTCTTTGGGGTTTGAAATTTTCTAAGCAATGTCACAATAAATAGTCCAGAGTAGCAGTGTTCTTTCTCTAATCCACTTCGCTTCAAGCCGGCAAACCGGGGACAACCTTCTTTTCCTTATTTCCCATCTATAATTCATCATTTGCATACAAAGTAAGGAGCCAAGAATCAGCGGTTTCATCAGTTTTCAAAATACCAAGGGACAATGAGGGTGATCCGTTGCAGGTCACACAATCTAATTCACATAATCAGAACATTTCTGCGGAAAACAGTCTGACACGATTTTTGATAAGAATGACCATGCACATGATCCACGGCAGATGGGCCTTGAGTCTGAGACCCCCTGCAAGTGTCAACGCCCAGACCTCCTTGCCAGATGCATCTGTTATGCTTGAGATATGAGGTGTCCCCAAAATCTCATGTGTGAGTCAATGCAAAAGAGGTCACAGATGAAATGACTGGCAACTTCATCGGTGTGCAAATCCACAGATGGAAATTAACAGAGTGGTATCCGTAGACAGGCAGGGTGTGGCTGGAGGAGGCGAGTCACTGAGGATGTGCCTTTGGGGTATATATTTTGTTCTGGTTGAGCAGGGCTGTCTCTGCTTCCTGGTGCCATGTCCCGAGCTGCTCCCCTCTGCCATGCTCTTCTGCCATGATGTTCTACCCCTAGGAATGGAGTTGGCCATCTCTGGATGGAGACCTCTGAAAACATGAACCCCAAATAAACTTTTTCTCCTCTAAAATTCTTCTTGTCAAGTCTTTTTGCTCACAACATTGAAAAATCTGACTAAAACCATGCCTGTGCCCAGTCCCCAGAAGCAGTCAGGTCTTACCCATCCAGAACTGGAGGGAGGGTGTGTTCTTCAGGGTCCTGAACACCTTCACACATCACCCAGCATCTCCTGGGGTGACGGAAATATCCTCTCTCTCAGCTGCACTGTAGCCACAACAGGTATGTTCACTGGTCAAAATTCATGGGGTCATGCCCTTGAGATATGTGCATTCCACTATATATAAATTTGGCCTCAATTTCTATATTATTTTAAAAGATTATAGGAGATTAGAATTGAAAGAGCAAGGTACATATGTGCATGATGTATAAAAAGTATATGTAAGTAATTATATATAACCTTTATGATGCATTTATAAAATATATCTATGTAGGCACCTTAGATATATTGTAAGTTCAGTTGCAGACCACTGTAGTAAAGGGAATATTGCTTTAAAGTGAGTTACAGGAATTTTTTGGTTTCCTAGTGTATACAAAAAAAAGTTATGTTTATACCATACTGTAGTCTATTAAGTGTACATTAGAATTATATCTAATAAAACTGTGTGCATACCTTAATTAAAATGCCTTATTGCTTGGGCTGGGGTTATAGCTCAGTGGTAGAACTCTTGCCTAGCATGTGTGAGGCTCTGGGTTCAATTCTCAGCACCACCTATAAAGAAATGAAATAAAGGTCCATTGACAACCAAAAACATATTTTTAAAAAATGCCAACTCTATTGGAAGAAAGGCTCTGAGAGAAGCGCTTGACTCAGCGTTACAACAAATCTACAATTTATAAGAGGAGCAATAACTAAAAAGCACAATAAAGTGCAGGGCAACAAAAAGAGGGCTGTGTGTGTGTGTGTGTGTGTGTGTGTGCACGCACACACAATCTGCCCCTCCATGTCCACCATTCTTCACCCACAGCTTCAACCAATGAAAGATCAAAAGTACTTGGAAAAAAATTCCAAACAGTTCCAAACAGGACTAGCATTTGCCACGCTGAGCACCCTGCTGAGCGCACAGGAGTGGAGCGACCTACAGGCGCAGGGTCAGGTAGTGTAGGTCACCCTGCAGGAGGCAGGTAGGTGCTGGGCTAAGGCAACACCACTTTATATGCAGGACTTGGTATCCTTGCAGGGGTCCCGTACTCGATGACCCGGGGATCCCAAGGGATGACTACATGCATGTAGTCCCTGTGGTCCTGCAGCTCCTTGCCCTTCTCAAAATGACTCTAAAGTGCAGGTGGATGTCCCAAAAGCAGGGACAGCACTTTCTTTGTCTGAGGATCCCTTGGGCTTAAGGGATTCTACTGCTGTGAGCTTTAAAAGGTGCCATGGGCTGGCAGATCCTCCCGGCCACAGGACCGGCCTCTCCACTCTCTACACTGAATGACGATGAAGCAGTTACCCGGTGGGGTCTGCAGGCTTCCAGAGAACCTCTTAGTTCAGCCACTCTCCAGCATGGCGGGTCTCTGCACCGTGTGCCCCAGTCTGCTGTGAGTGGAATGCGAGCTAAGCATCACCCATTATAGGGTGCTGATCTTTGTAATGAGCTAGAATGAAACGATGATGAGTCAGAATGGCTGCCAGATTTTGTCTGTCTGCACAGGACTTGGGCCTCCACATTCATAGCAGACTTGGGACCATGCCAATCTGGTGGGATCATGGGAAATTCTGTTTCTGATGCCTAAACATGGGCGGAAGGAAAGTGTACCTGTGGGTGGGGTTTAAGTAGATGGGCCTGAGATGGTCCTCTGGATTTTCCTTTCTGCTTCTCCATCCTTAGCCACAAGTTTCTAGCTTCAAGTTCTTCCCAGGAGTGCAAAATGACTGCTAACGTCCCAACCATTACATCAATGATCCAGAAAGTAAAAGAAGGGAAAACCAAGAGCAGTTAGATTTTTGAACTCCCACATACCAACTTCCACTTTCATCTCATGGTCAGAATGTATTACTTGGCCACTGCTGACCTCCAGAACGGCTGTGGATGTCACCTTTAGCTGGGCTCATAGTCCCCCTGACTGAAATTGGATATTTATCACAAAGAAGGGAGAAAACAGCTATTAGGAAGGAGGCAATTATCAATCTCCATCACAAGGTTCACAATAGAAATTAATTCAGAAAACATCAAAGATCTTATATTTCTTCTTACAAACTTGAATGTCCTTTGTTCCTTTTCTCTACTGATCCTCTTTAATTTCTAGGAGATCGACCCCAATCTTTGTTTTCGTTTTTCCTCTCTAGCTTCCACATATCAGAGGAAATATACAACCCTTGACCTTCTGAGTCTGATTTATTTCACTAAACATGATGGTCTCTAATTCCCTCCATTTTCTTGCAAGTGACATAATTTCATTTTTCTTTATGGCTGAATAAAACTCCCTTGTGTATATGTACCACATTGTCTTTATGTACCCACCCACTGATGGACACCGAGGCTGGTTCCATAGTTTGGATATCCATATTGTGGATTGTGCTGCTATAAACATGGCTGTGCCTGTACCACTGTAGTCTGACGACTTTAATTCTTCAGAGTAAACACCAAGAAGTGATACACCTGGGTCCTAGGGTCATAGAGTGGTTCCATGCCTAGTCTTTGGAGGAGACTCCATACTGATTTCCAGAGTGGTTGTACTAATTTCCAGTCCCACCAACAGTGTAAAGTGTTCCTTTTCCCCCACATCCTTTCCAGCATTTATTATTGTACTCTCCCATTCTGACTGGTGTGAGATAAAATCTCAGTGAAGTTTTGGTTTGCATTTCCCTAATTGTTAAGGATATTGAACATTTTTTTTTTCATGTATCTGTTGGATATTTGTATTTCTTCCATTGAGAAGTATCTGTTTAGTTCATTTGCTCATTTGTTAATTGGGTTATTTGATTTGGGGGTGTAAATTTTTTGAGCTCTTTATATATTCTAGATATTAGTCCTCTATCAGAAGAGTAGGTAGCAAAGTTTTCTCCCATTCTGTGGGTTCTCTCTTCACATTCCTAATTGTTTCGTTTGCTGTGCAGAAGCTTTTTAATTTGATGCCATCTACTTATTATCTCTTGGCATTATTTCCTGAGCTTTAGGTTTCTATTGAGAAGGTCTTTGCTGGAGTGTTGACCCTACTTTTTCTTCTAGGAGTTGCATAGTTTCTGGTCTAATTCTGAGGTCTTTGATCCCTTTTACTTCTCAATGAAACTCTTTTGAGAGTTCATCAAAGTCTAAATCACCTTCGGTGAGTCCTTCCAAACTTTATGTCACCATAAAACAAATCGATGGAGAGCCCTGGGCCTGTTGACACCCAAGACACACAAAAGAAGGAGAAATGTGAACCTGTCCCACGAGGTGTCTGGGAGGCAGCCCCTCCTGCCCTCAGGGTGAGTGCTGCCATGGTGGTGTGGTGGAGTCCTCGTAAAACTCACTGCAGTCTTCCTCATGGGTCCCGAGCAGCGGGGGGCACACGCAGGCGCCTTCCCTGCGTGCGTCGACGGTGTACACAGTGCTGCTCTCAAAGTTGGGTAGAAACATCTCAGGACTCTGAATCCCAGGCTTTCTCCCGGTGCTTGTGTTTTACCCTGTAGATGTACAAGTTCTGATCACAGATAACAAGTAAATGAGATTATGATGTTAGCTTTCTCCAGAGATAACAGCAGTCCAGGTCATAAAACTACCATATGGCAGATTTGGCAGTCTTTACGGAGCGCCATGGATTAATTATCACATAGACAGACTCCGGTCCCCATTTGCGAGCTCAACGGGCCCCCTGCGGCAGAGATTGGCAACCAGTGAAGGCGAGAGCCTGCATTATGTTTGGCAGAGACGCGAGGTGACCTTACTGTGGCCAGTTCTGTCATCTCTTAACATTTTGCTCATGATTAAGTTTATCATTTCAAATAAACACAAAATGTCAGGTCTCTGGGTCTACTTAACATGGAGAGCCAAAATAGAGCTCTCTTTGATTTAAAAGGGTCCAGGCCAAGAGAACGATCTGATTAGCTTCCCCATCTGACTTTTATTAGAGCGATTGGAAAACACAGTGAGGGCCACATCCTTGTGCCAGTGGGCTGCTCGCCAGAGTCCAGACCCGCAGGGCACCCGCCATGATTCCCTTGACATCGCCAGATTCCTAACCCCAAGTAGTGGTTAGTAGGTTGATCCTCCTGGAGTTTCGCCTTTCTGCCCAGCACCTACCAGCCCTAAATCAATCCCATCCACATTTATCCGCGTTCTCCATCGGTGTAGGAAGCTGCCTCCTTGGATGGGCTTGCGGTCCCAGCTCTCCCCGGCACGGGCAGGTCAGAGGGCTCACCAGGCTCTCGCAATCTGGAACCTGAGTCAATATTTCATTCTTCAAAGCATCCAAAGCAGATGCTTTGCCCACCCTGTCCCTTGACCCTGGGCACAGGCTACTGGAATGTTCTTCTCAAGCCTTGCTTTGCTCCGCTGGAATCCACCGAGTGGACGGGTGAGGGAGAAAGCTGCTGCCTCAGTCAGATCCACAGATGCACCGGTGCTCAGTTAGGATCTGCGTTGAAGGTGCTGGATACTTTCCACGGTTCTGCCTGTAGCCCTGTCATTAGTTCATGATCACACCACTCATATTTGTATGAGTCAATGTTAAGAAACCACAGACTCTAGGCTACCAAGGTTCTAACCCGGAGCAGAAGGCAAAGTCTCGAGCTGCTCTGAGCTCATCCATTCATTTATTTCCTCCATCCATATTAAATGCCTGGTCTGGTTCCTGTCCACTCATCAGCTTATCTTGGAGGTATTTTTATCTCTTTCTTTTTCTCTGACCTCCAGTCTAATGGACCTTCTCTGAGTGCTCTGGGCAAGCTGACTTCCCCCTTCCCACAGTTTTCTGCTGGTCCCTAATTCAAACGCGCCCTTCCCCCACTCCATTCAACCATCACTTGGGCTGCTTAACTTCCACTTCTCTGTTCAAGTGTCCCCTTCTTCAGAACATCAACCAGAAACCCCCATAATCTGCCTTTCAAAACTAGAAGAAGAAAAAAATAGTAGTCTGGGGCCCTTAGTTACACAACTTACTGCATGAATTAGCCGGTTACTTGGTGATGACCTGTTACGCATCCACCTTCTGGGCTAGATGCGAGCTCTGTCAAAGCCGGGACTCCATTTTGACCAGTACGATCCTCACTGTGTAGCCCTACATCTTACACAAAGTGGAGCTCAAGGAATATTTGTTTGCAGGGAAGTCGAGCACTTAACATGTGTCACCAAAGGGAATTCTGCTGAGATGATGAAAGAGGCACTCTCTGAGGAGCTCACAGGCAAGGTGCTGAGGACATCAAAAAGTGTGGCGATGTTATAATCCACTGCCACTCCTGGGTGGGGCCAAGTGTGGGAAGTCACATATGTGAGCCTCCAGCGCCACTTACCATATGTCTGCACCTCCAAGAGGACTCTCAAGGGCTCAAGCAAAAGGCAGACAGAGACCAGGACAAAAGAGAAAAGACATTTTCCAACTTATTAAACATGTAAAACAAATACCTGGAAAGCCAAAGTGTTTTTGAATTTCAAGAGTCAGGCTCAGTTAAGAAGGGAAAAAAGGAGGCTTTATTAGAATTTGAAATATCAGTGCTCGATCATAGAGGAAGGACTGAGTAACTCTATGGCTCATAAATAAACCAAAGCACATGGGCAGATCCCATGTGGTCATGGGGTAGCCTTATTCTCATCTGGAAAGGAAACTTATAAAAAAAAGATAGTGGTTGGGAGAGGAGTTTGGGGCAAGACTAAGCCCTTTGGTGGGTGTCCAAGGGAATCTTTCTCTCCTCTCGCCTTTGGTGGGAGAAGCTAAGTGTGAGAGGAATGCACAGGTAGGTTTGAGAAGCTTCCAGGCAAGAGGACAGGGCACTCCCTCCCTCCTGCACAGCGAAGTCAGCCTGAAAGTCTCTTGGCCAGAACCCTCCCCCACTCAAAATAGAACCATAGCAAAATGGCACCAGGTAAACAGAACCTCTAAGCTGTCCATTAGCAGGGCTGAGGGACATCTGTAGATGCCGACTCCTAAGGTCAGTGTCACAAAATCTCCACTGTGCCAATATCCTGTGGACCAGCCAAGTTCCCAAGGAGTTGAGGACATGTGCTAAGATACAAGAAACGGACAAAGATGCACCGATGACGGGTGTAAGAAGGAGATCCCAAAGCTTGGCCTTCAAACACCAGAGGGAACAGCCTCCCTGCCGTGGAGGCTGGTGGGAACCAGGAGCGGCAGGAGCCCCACAAGTTTCTCTTCTAATGCTTGAATAACTTTCCCACCATACCCCAGCTCTCTGAAGATTTCACTCTAAGTGGGAGGAGGATGGATAGGAAATCTTGAATACTACTGAGATTTAATCTGGAAGTGATTTAAAGAAGGAGATTAAGAATATCCAGCCAATAGTGAAAATAAAAACGCCTGGGTATTTTAGTTGTGGGGAAATAAATGCACATTTCTGCCACCCAGAGTCGGTGTCTATCAAGACTGGAGTCTGTAATAGCATATCGTCCGTGGGAATTAGAGGAGGGAATCAGACTTGTATATGGGAGAGCCGAAAGAATAAATTTGGGTTTGGCAGTAAAACATGAGTAAGAGTGAACAACCAGAAGACAGTGGGAAATTACCCTCTGTATTCAGGAAGAGGAGTGAACAGCGCGGACCAGGAGCCGTAGCCAGGGGAGCCTATCCAAAGGTTCAGAGGCAGGAACGACAGCATGGAAGGCATCATGATCTAGGCCTGCGCCTTGCAGTCTCTTGGAGAGAGACTCTGGGACCTTCAGTGATGGGACACCTGAACACACAGAGAGACAGGACTCCTTTGGCGACTACAACATTCCCTCTCTCTTTAGATGAAAAGTTGACATGCATTTTGGAAAACCCTTGTGGCTCAGTTGCTATCAGTTGGCATGGTCTGGTCCGTAGCACAGCTTCTTCCTCTACACCCATCACTTTCAAATTTTTCTTGCACCTTTCACCTTATGGGTGCCACCCCTGGATTCTTGATTTCTTAGACTCTCCAAAATGAAAATCCCTTCATCCCGTAAGGGCGTCAATTCACCCATCCCAAATCTCCTTTAAATGCAATGTTCCTCCTTCCCATCTCTGCAGAGAAGCCACCCTGACACCCCCTTGCTAACAGTTTCACTTTATATTACAATTTGTTTGCTTTTTATATTATCTGTCTCGTTGAAGAAGTCGTAAACTTTATGACGTCAGGAAAGATGTCCCTTTGATTCACCCTACTCAGAGCCCATTGCGTGGCCTAGAACATAGTAGGAACTCAATAAATACTTGTTAAATGAATCGATAAAGTCTGCCAGGTTTTATGAACTCTCTCCAAGGTGTCTCCTTAGAATGCGTACCTGGGAAGCTACTTCATTTATTCAGACATGTGTTTTAATCCTTTTTTTTTCTTTCTCTCACTTTTCTCCACCTCTTCTTTCTTTCCTTGTCCCTTCTTTTGATCTTTTGCCCCTTCCTTCTGGTGAGCATCTTTTAGCCCCTATTTACAGGCAATGTGTTATGAAATGGAGTCAGTGGTGAGACTTCAACGTGGACAAGACAGTGTCAAGTTCCCAGTAGTAAATCATCCATTAGAGTGGATGGCTGTGTGGCTGAGCAATTACAGCCCGAGGCAATGAAAAGAACACGCCTGAGAACCTACAGGCGCCCAGAGGAAGGCCTGTCGCCCCTTGGCATTAGGCAGTTGACTGACAGTATCAAAGAGAGGGTGAATATTGAGCTAGGGCCTTTCTCAGTCCTGGACACACTGACATTTTGCACTGATGGCTCTACCGGGGCGAAGAGATGTGCTGGGCATCGTGGGGTATTCAGCCTGTGCCTCCAGAATGCCAGCAGCACTCTCTCTGTGGTAGTCACTCGGCTGTGACCACCAAATATGCCCCAAGACAGTGCTTAAACTCATGGAGCACAAAATCATCCCCGCTTGAGAACCGCTGTTCTAAGACCAGAAGTCCAAGTGCTCAAGGAGGTAGCACTGCGTGCGACAGAAGGGTGAGCAGTAGGCACAGCTGTGCTGAGCGCACAGGGGTGGCCAGCTTGCAGTTCCTCTAGACTCACCCAAGGAGCCCGCCACAGCGACAATTCACTCAGCCTTCTTCTAACTGAAGGGCAGAGGCTCATCAGGCTCACGTCCCCAGCCCCTGACTGGAGAATTCAGGAGAGTAGAGCTCTGTGATTTCAGGAAGGGCCCTGGGTGGGAGGAAACTGAGCAACTTCTCTGAAGGGTGCTTTGGTTTTTCTCTCTCAAAATGTAAACGTGCCTGGCCTGGCAAGCCATTGTTCTTCTAAGAACTGGACCCAGAAATGTTTGTCTGCGGCCTCAAAGCTGTGTGTGCCTGGAGATGGTCATTGTGGCCATGTTAATATAGTCTAAGTGTTTATTTTCAGAGACTAATTTAGGAAACGGTGAAATATTATACAGATGCTAAAAATAATAGCATTCATTGCTATTCTCGAATATTGAAAGATCTCCAGGGTATAATTAAATCTTAGTTCCATCCTTTTAATACCTTATGTCCTTTAGCAATATGTTCAACCTCACCGACTCTGTTTTCTCATACATTAAAAAATAAGAATATACCATCTCATAGGGTTGTCAGGAAGATTAAATGAATTAATACATAAAAAGAGCTTAAAGAAGCATGTGCCCTGTACTAAACAGGCCCTATATTTATTGATGTTATTCTGTATTAAGTTCAAAAGACAAGTTAGAGCCCCATTTATGTAGTATTGTCTCAGCTTTGTTAAAAACTTACATAAATCTTAAATAATTTAAATATTTGTAATGTCTACCGAAAAAAAAGACACAAGAAAAGATTGACAGGAGTTCATCAGGGAGTCAGGGTAGAAGCTATAGACTCAAAGGGGATGTGGTCATTCTATCATCTCATTGTTTCCTGTGTTGCTTTAATTTAAAACAAAGAGTGTTTGCATTATTTGCAAAGTGACAAAAAAATAACAAAGTTAATGACACTGTTCAAAACACATTTATTTACTAAATCACTCTGGGGTTGATTTACATAAGCAACAAATAAAATATGTAATGAAAATTTGCAGCTAACATAATGATGAGACAGGTTTGGAAGATTCCAAATTCAAACAAAGTAACCGCGGTCCCATTTCTCAATTATATCTCAACCTGAAAAATGGAAAAAGCTCCCAGGTATTTTGGTACCTCATTTTTTTTTTTAATTTTAGTATTTATTTATTTATTTATTTTAGTTTTCAGCGGACACAACATCTTTTGTTTGCATGCGGTGCTGAGGATCGAACCCGGGCCGCACGCATGCCAGGCAAGCACGCTACCGCTTGAGTCACATCCCCAGCCCCCCAGGTATTTTGGAAATTAATGTTTAAAAAAGGAACTGATTCCCAGTGGCTCAGGAGGCATCGAGAGTTCAATGCCAACCTCAGCAATTTAGCAAGGCCCTAAGCAACTTGGTGGATCCAGAAATGTTTTGTGAGGCCTCAAAATTATGTGTGCCTGGAGATGGTCATTGTGGCCATGTTAATATAGTCAAAGTGTTTATTTTTGGAGACTAATTTAGGAAATTATGAAATATTATACATATGTTAAAAATATGTATACATATTTTCACATATATATATATATTTTAAAAAATATTTTGAGACAGGTCTCAAAATAAAATATAAAAAAAGGACTGAGGGTGTGGCTCAGAGGTTAAGTGCCCTGGGGTTCAATTCCTAGTACCAAAAAAAAAAAAAAGAAAGAAAGAAAGAAAGAAACTGGTTTAAAAGGAAAATAATAATAATAAAATTATTTTAAAATAAAGTTTTCATTTACTAACGTAGTGAACAGTAAAGTTTTATATTTCTGTAATATTATATAGTATAGTAAAATGAGATGTAATGATTACATTTTTATAATATACAATAATTATCAAATTTAATAAGTAAAACATTAATTTAACTTAATAAATATTTGATGATATTAAGTAAATCAATTTAATTAATACAAACACTTATCAAAATAAACCTATTATTTATCACTATGACTTGCTAGTATGGTGATCATGGTGGGTTGTAAACTTCTTTACAGAGCTCAACGGTGCATAGTAACCAGAATCATTTTACCTTCATCTCCTTAAAAAACTACTCTCATTTTCCCAAGACCTGTCTACTGACCCCCGTGCACTGAAGGAACTGGTTTAAAGAAAAGATTCTAAGAACTCCAGCTCATTTCTTATAGACACCATTCTGTGAACCTACAGAATACTCCTAAAACAGATTTGGCCACAGAGAGGCCTGATTTTAAAAGCATATCTGATGCAAACAAATGACTTATTATGTTATAGGCATTTTGGAATTCAGGAACCCACCCTGCAAAGAACATTTATCTCTATAAAGTGTACCTCTAACTTCCAATAAAAAACAAACCAAATAGGAACAGTTGCTCTCTATAGCAAAAAAAGAAAAAGGAAAAAAAACCCATACTTGCCCGATGTGTTTGGATGAGATGATATTACCAGGCAGCCGTCACTCAGCGCTGGTGCATGAGAATCAGCAATGCAAAGTAGAAGATGAAGTCATGGTGGGATGTTGGATGGGGACATAATTAACACCGACGGGTGCTGGGATTTTAAAAGACCAACATCAGGAAAACCACGTACAGCTCCAGTGCCATGTGCAACCATCTCTTGCGCTGGCAGAGAAGTGGACTGTGTAGCCCATGGGGTCCCTGTTCCGACTCTAATTGCTATTACTCTCTGGGATGTGATATCTTAATCAGAAACAATAGCTGATCTAATTGACTGAGGTTGGGGAGGCCGGCTACCTCTCCCAGATACCTGAATAGCAAGCGCTGTAAATGAGTAATGTGCTGAAATTAAGAAATGAGTATTCAGACGGTGCTATCAATTAGACTGTGGGACAATGGTAGGAAGTGAAGTCTGGAAGCTTCCTCGCTTGAAGGATTCAGGATTAGAAAGGTGACGTGGAGAACACCCCCTGAGGAATTATCTTTTATTTGCAAGATTGGATGATCTGTATTTCTTTTAAAAAATAATATTGAATAATTGCTCACATTTTAAAATGTATCCTTCAGTCAAAGACCATAAAGAAGATTCATATGTATTATCTCTATATCTCAGGTCACTAGCACAAAATAGAGTTTATTGTCATGTCAAATTTTCAGATGTAGTGGCAAAGATAAAAGTGATCTGCTTCCTGCAATTTATCAGTTCATAATCTAAAATATAATACAAGAAGGGATTGTCCATGAGAAATAACAATCCGGGGGGACATACCTTCTTGTCCCTCCAAAAGTACCTCAGGAATAGTCTATGTAAGCACAATAGCATAGCTGTTTTTATTCAGGCTTTTTGCTGGCACGTACTTAGATGAAAGTGAAGAAATCTCTTTTCTGAAAGTCACTATGTTCAAGAGTTTCCCTGGACACAGTTTGAGCCTACTTTTCCATAAGTTTCTTTGCAGAGGTAAGATTCTGTTTAAAAGGAGACAGTATTAGACTGAATGTCAGGAGCCGCTAGCGGGCCATGTAATTTTGGGAAAGTTATTAAAAGTCTCTGGAGCTATATTTTCTAATGTTTCCGCTGTCAAGGGTACCCTTTGCCCTGCCTTTCTCTCCCCTCCCAAGAGACCCACATTTATCTGTCACACTTCATTTACTACATAATAGGAGCTCTCGTCCCTCCCCCCGCCCCCAGCTCCCTTATTTTGTTATTGCTAATGCATCAAGAGCTGCCAATCAGAACTTCTGATTGGGAGGTAGCCATCATTTTTGCACTCAAGTGAACCAACAATTTGACTTGTGCATTTACTCCAGATCAAATGCCACTGGGTTCTGCAATGTAAACATTAGCCCACGCCTTTCTCCTCCTTTCTAAAAGGCTTCTGCAGGCCCAGAACCCAAGTTTAAACCAATCACTGAGGCTCTGCAAACTCCAATGCACAAAGAAGGCATGGAGAGGATGTGTTGGACCAGAGCCTTGGTCCTTGTATTAGTCAGGGTTCTCTAGAGGAAGCAACAGGAAGTGTAATCCTAACAGGTTGCCTATGCAACCAGAAGCTGGATAGTCCACAATGGCCATCTGCGGCTGGAGAGCTGGGAGAACCAGTAAGTAGCTGCATGGTCCAAGAGGCTGAAGCCCTAGAACAAAAGGGATCAACGGTGCTACCCAAGTCAGAGACCAAAGGCTTCTGGAGAATCTGCTTTGGAAGAGTAAAGAAGCAAGAGTCCACTATCCTCAGATAATGGCAGCAACCATCAAGAACCAATTCTAAAAGAATGGAGCTTGCATCTGCTGCTGCTTCCTTGTTCTCCCAACTTTTATTCCATCCAAGCCACCATCCTTTTGGACGGTGCTGCCCACACTTAGAGAGGGTCTCCATTTGCCATTTCAGTTGGCCATCCCACATGCCAATCATTGCTAGACACACCCTCACCAACACACTCATAATCCTCTTAATCCTTGGCATCTCTTAATGCAATCAAGATGATGATTCAAATTAACCAATACAGTCTTCTTTCAAGAACTCTGCTCCACTTTTGATACTCGTGGGCACCTGGCCCAGAGCTGAACGCCACCTCTGTATTTCAAGTCTAAAATGTCATTGTTTAGGTGCAACCTAATTTCTGAGACATTAAAATGTGAAAAACAATGTTTTTTTTTTGTAATCAATGAAATATAGTATCTTGTCAGATTTTTAAGACTTTGGTTCATCATTTTTAATTGAATTTTTAAAAAAAATATAAATTTGTATGTAAAAGGATCACAAGACTGAGCATAACCTATAAGCTACCTATTTTTTAATTTGCTCTTAGTCAATGTGTTCTCCCTGCAGCTCTAATGCTTGATGATCTTATTGATTCAATGACAGTGAGGTGGTTGTGTACAGAGGCTTGTGTTTAGAAAACACAATCTTCCCTGAGAAAGCCAAGAAAGGGAATACATGAATGATAACTTCATAAGGGCTAGTGACACATATCAAACATGTCTCACTTCAAATAAACTTGCATGGAACTAAATAAGATGGGTTACAGTTTGATCCACTAATGTATGATTATGCTTCATATAAAATCAATTATGGATTTGACTATTGTTACTGAGTCTAGTTTTATATTTTGGAATCAGATTTGTATTTTACAGTTCCTACATTTTCACAGAGCTTCTAGCACCTGGTCCCTCCCTGGCTCAAATAGCCTCCTAGATGCAAAGACCCTATGCTGAACCTGGTCTGTTTCCTCCTTCTGTGAGGACCTACTATGTATGGGGACTGTGCCAGGTAATCGCATGGATTACCTGGATTATCTCATTTCTTACTCACCTAACACTCTGAGAAGAGGTCCTGTAACTTTCTTTTTGAAGAGAGAAACTGGGTCTCAGAGAAGTTAAGAGTTTTGATAAGAGTCACATCTGGTGGCTTGGCCCCTTCTGATTCCTTGACTTTGTCTCCATGCTCTGGGCTCCTCGGCCTTTGGCTTCTGCCTGGTGCAGCCAATGGAGAACTTGGCCAGGAACTTGCAGGTGGCAGGAAAGGGTGATCTCAGTAGATTTTCCTCTCTGGGAGGTGGGCAGGTTCACAAGTTGGCAGGGACCCTCTTAGGACAAGGTGGCCCTCTCTACACAGTTCGGTCTCCTGAGGCCAGTCACCTCTCCTTCCTCCGGCCCTTCTGATAACAGAGTCCTGCTGCTAAGAGTCCCCAGGTGCTCCAGGGTTCCTAGCAGTTTCTCTGTACCCTGCCCCAGCTTTGTAAGTACTCCTTTATTACGCTCTGCATTTTGTGGGTGCCAGTACCAGGCAGCTTCAGGCACCAACAGGAGATTCAAAGTCAAGTCCAAATGATTCTAAATCAAAAATACTTTTCATCCAACTGCACAGCTCCCAAGCACCCACTTAGAACAACTCTGAGCTGCTGGTGTGATGTGGTCTGTTTTAAAGGGGTTGGGGAGGGCATTAAAAATATAAACAGTTGTTTCCTGTGGCAGAACACTGTCTTCATTAATGTCAAATGCCATTTCTTGGGGAACCATATAGTACCTTTGAACTGTTCAGAAGAAAAAATGGTATGTAAATCCAAGATATTAATATTATATCATTTTTGCCTGGTGATAAAATCCCTAGTGACACAAGTCTACCTTATGATAAAACCATTTCAGCAGGATTAAATCTTTAGGAAACAAGATTCTACTACAAAAGAATTCATTCTACATAAAACACTCAGGTTTGCTGAATTCCAAAAGGTGTTAGAGGATTCACTAGTGCCAAGAGGAATCCAAACTATCTGTACATCGAGAAAGGAGAGCTGTTTCCTGTGGCACAGTCGGTGGTACCATTAATAGCACAGGTGCTTACCTGGAATTGCTTTCGCATAGCTCAATATTTGACAAACATGATAAAATATTTTCTTAATGCCATTAATAGCCTCCTTTATTGTTTTGATTTATACATTAAGTCACTTGCCTGGCAATTCTATTTTTTATTTTTTTTTTCTGTAAAGCTAACAATAATCAAATCATAACAGAGGGGGGAAGAGCCCTTTTAATGAACACTTGCTATATTCCAAGAAACCACGGAATTGTTTGTATGCCTGCCTCAATGCACATACATTACTCAATTTAATATGGATAACAGAATATTGTTATGGGAGTCTGATTTCACTATTCCCAAGTTACAGGGGAGAAAGCAGAGACCCATGTGCTCATTTATCTTAGGTCAGGGAAGATGGCTGAGAAGAGAGGATCGAGTCTCAAATCTACTGCAAAGCCCACATCCTTCACTTTTATCTAGAAGTACAGAATCGGATGCAAACTGAGACCAGAGAGGGGCACAGAATTAATGGGACCAGCTGGGAGCAATACAGGGAGGGTCATAACTGGAGAGCAGATGCCCCATCTAACAGGACAGCTGCTGTTGGCTTCAGCTGACTGATCATTTCTGTGAAGAAGGGGGACATGGTGGAGCCATGTCTTCAGTTTTTCAGAAGAAGTAGACATCCTGAATTTTTAATAGCATCTCTGAATCTCTTCATTTTTCCATGCAGGTGATCAGTCAATAAAAAACAATGCCAGCATTCAAACTATGACTGCAGACTGCAGGGCTGGGGCCTGTGCTCTTCTTCTCTAAGTCCTCCTGGCAAATGTAGAGAAGCGACTTGGCATGTCTATGCAATCCTTCAAAGACATTCCCTCTACCTTAGAGGCGAGGAGGAACTGACGGCCATCCTCCAGTGAGCAGGGGCAAGTTGACCAACCCACCACGTTTGCTCAGGTTGTTCCTAATTCCAAAACTTTAAGTCCCATGCCCTAGGAAACCCGAGTCCCAGCCACAGTAGGACAGTTGGTCCCCTAGTTACGGCTGAGAATTGGCTTCTGGCATCTGCAGAGCTCCAGAAGGTCAGATGCCCTGACCTTTATTAGTGACCTTCAGGGGAGTTGTGCTGTGCTTGCAGGTGCGAATTTACTAACGCCTTGGTGTCTCCACTTCAGAAAGGAGACTGCCTCGGACGTGGGGTGCTGTACTCTGTCCACCCCCAGAAGCACGCTGCCTATAACACTGCAGTGGGAACAGGAGGGCACCGCCAGGCAAGCGGACATCCCGAGATAGCTTCTGGTTGTTATTTGTCAGAGAATCCTAATTCGAACCCAAATGGGAGCTCGCCATTATCGGGGACTCACAGCTCCAGGTAAACAGCTAATGAGCAGACTGCCAGTTCCATTTTTATCAAGAGCCCTCCGAGACTTAACCGTGCCATTTCATAAAATATGCAGATGATAGTGCGGGGAGAAGAGCAAAGGCTTTGAAAATGATTCACACAACCTAAAAATGATGTTGAAAAGGGAGGAATTAAATATTCACAAAGTGAGAGAAATTAAGGCATATTAACTGTTAGAATGT
The DNA here is from genome assembly GCF_048772815.1 of Callospermophilus lateralis. NCBI lineage: Eukaryota > Metazoa > Chordata > Mammalia > Rodentia > Sciuridae > Callospermophilus > Callospermophilus lateralis. The sequence goes on from NC_135307.1 coordinate 190,066,009, forward strand.
GGAAATGAAATGACTAACATACATAGAGTTGATGAGAACGGCATGATTACAGATCTGTCAAAAGTTTCTAATTCTGACACTGTGCGACGTGGAGGTGCGAGTTGGCTGGTAAGGGCAAAAAATTAGGTATGGGACAAGCCAGGCGATGCTGTCAGATCAGAGGCAAAGGGAGAAAGACACAGCCGTGATTAACATTAGGTTCTGTTCTCTGCTGAGGGCAAACTCCGCGACCACCAAATGCATACTAATTACCAGCAGAAAACAGACTCCGAGTGGACTGGGCCCTGGACGGGGATGTGGCTGTTAAGTCCATAATGAGGAAGGCAGAGAAGCCGAAGGGCCAGAGAGGCTCAATTTGGTGAGGTCATCCAATCCTCCCCATTTAGGGGACGGAAAGCCAAACTGTGGCCCATCCAAACGAGAATTAGCAGTAATTATTATATAATATGTAATGATGGGATTTAAATGGCTAACACATTTTCTCTGCTGAGATCATTTAGACATGATTCATACAAATGATTAAATTAATAGATCTTCCTCTTTGCAGACTGCCAGGCAGCTTAAACTAGATTTTTCAACAGACACTGATCCTAGTGAAATCATATGAATAGAGAGATTTACGGAAATTGCAGGAAAAATTGGTTCCATCTCCAAGAGCAGGCTCGGGTCGGGAGAGATTCGCGAATTCACCTTGAGGATGAGGACTCGGTTCGGGGGTTTTTGTTGTTCTTTTTTTTTTTTTTTTTTAATCTACCTATATTCTTTGAAGGTGATGATATGAAATCAATCTCAAAATAAAGAGAGAGAACACTGAAACCTAAACAAATATTCATAGAGTAAGTGGGTTTCCTTGCATCCCAATGTACCTGCTCTTTTAAAGACGGCAATTGGCATATGTAAAAATACCCTTTAAATAATAATAGAGAGACGATTCCAAGAAATTTAGAATTGTGTGTGAGTGAAAACCCATATGAAAGCTGGTAGTGTTTGCACATGGGGTAGTCACGATTTCAGTGCAGTGTCCGGAATTTCCAAAGAAAATTAGGAGCAAGAAATAAATTGCAAACCAAAACAAAATCTCGAAGCATTTCTTGGATAAAACAGCTCTCCACTAACATTTCCGCTCAGGCCCCGTCATTGCCGTTGGATTTGAGGATGTTAATTTTTTTTTTCCTTCTGCGGAAGCATAAAGCAGTTCATAGGGACATGAAGAACTGCTGGAGGTCCGCTGTGTGTTCTGAGGGGAGACGCTCCTGGTCCCATCAGCTGCACAGCATATGAGCAAATTAACAGGCACATGGGGAGGAAGCCCCGGCTATGAGGCTCAGGCATGTAATAATTAACATAGCCTTGGTACCTCCGCGGCATCTTGGGATGAAAATATTAATCATTCACAGCTGTGATCATCTCAAAATCTCCTATTTTATGGCTTTGACACATCCATGAATAATGCCATTTACTATAATGTGCAGCATATCAGAAAGAATATTTTTATAGTATGGCTGTTTCTCTAGAAAACACTGCAAAACCAACGTGAGAGCTCGTTTCCCTGCAGCCCGGTGGAGGAAAAGAACACCACACAGCCTCTCTTTGCACTTGTCGGGGCCCCTGCTCTGAGCCAGAATTTCTGTGTACCAACCCGGCTATTAAGACCTCCATTTTGGAAAGGAAGAAATGGAGGGAAGAGAGATGGAGGCCAAGCTGTCGGAGCAACAGAGGCAGGACTTGAACCGCCCTCTGCTGGGCCCCAGAGCCCAGGCTCTCTCCAGAGCATGGAATTTAAAGGGACTCCACATGTCACTCTGATGTGGTCTCCGTAGTGCCCTTGCCCTCCTTGGTCTCTGTGGGGGTCACCTTGGCAATGAATTCATTCGAAGAATCCATCCAGGCTTTTCTTTTCCTCTACTCCAAACCTTTCGTCACCTTCTTTTACACCTTCTCTACCCTGGGTTTGAGCACTGGCTCCAGGTCGTGTCCTTACCAATCCATCCTGTGCTCTGAGGTCAGAGGGAGAGCTTCCTGTGTCAGCTGAGTCGGGAACTCCCCTGCTTAAGATCTTCAATAATATTTTTCCATTGCACATAAGATAACGATGGAGAACACATTGCCTCCAACTCCCGGGTGATCCAGGACATCCTGCATCTCCTCCTTCATTGCCTCTGTCCCTCCATTTGGATCTTTACTATGTCCATCCAAAGGGAGGTCTGTTCCTCAGAGCCCCTCCTGAGTCCCATCTCCAGCTGAGATGCCACCACCTGTGACACGGCAGTCCCACACCACCCTCCCAACCCCGTGCCTGGTGAGGTTTTTCCACCCTTTAGATCCTCCCTTAAGCCTCGCTGTCTCAGTGGATCTTTTAATTCCCGTGTCCATTTGGATTTTTTATGCAAGCTCATGATACCACCCATGCCCTCCTGGCGGCTGCCACAATTGTCAAGTGGATTATTTGTCTGATTGTTTCTATCATAGCCCCTGACCTCCATAACAGATCGTAAAGGGGTGATGGCAGAGACCATATGTTCAAGAAGCATCATATAGTAAGTCCTCAACAAACATGCATTGAAAGACAGACAGAAGGAAGGAAGAGGGTTCTGGGGCTGGAGTCCTTTCTGCCCTGCTTCCTCCATCATCTAACTCCACACAGGTTTTTTCTGAGCTGACATTCACACCCATGGCAACAACAGGTGAGGGTTGCATCAGGAGCACCCCCGGGAAGGATTGAGTGAGCGCCCTCAGAGAACCATCCCCTGCAGGGGCAGAGGCTCCCCCAGGCAAAAGAACCTGCCTTCCTCCTCTCACTCTCACCCCAGCGCCTCCCACTCTGTCTCCTAGGAAGTTCTCCAAGTGCCATAATTGCTTGTTTGCGTCGTGGGTTCCCTCACAGGGATTCCCAGGGCAAGGGCTTAGGGCTTTTATTTGCCTCCTGTCAGCACCAGCACAGGGTCTGAGCACCTCAGATCCTTAGTATATGGCTAGTGAGAAACCATTTCAAAAATTAGTGACTCAGGCTGGGCATGGTGGCACATGCCTACAATCCCAGTGGCTCAGGAGGCTGAGGCAGGAGGATCGCGAGTTCAAAGCCAGCCTCAGCAAAAGCGAGGTGCTAAGCAACTCAGTGGGACCCTGTCTCTAAGTAAAATGCAAAATAGGGTTGGGGGTGTGGCTCAGTGGTCGGGTGCCCCTGAGTTCAATCCTTGGCACCACCCCTCACCAAAAAAAAAAAAGATCAGTGACTCAAATACCTAAATAAATAGCTAGGTGAGTAAATAAGTAAAATTAATGAGTTCAGGATAAAATAAGGAAAAGTGAGTGTGAAAGCCATTGTTCACACAAATGTTTCTTGAACTGCACACCATCCCATCAATGCCAGAGAGATAATGCTAAAGAATACAGGAGTTAACTTTTAAACTTTAATCATTTGGGAATGAATAAATAGCTACTGAAAACAATTTAACCTGCAGATTAAGTCCTTTATATCACTGATGTTATTACTTAGGTCAATTTGAGTTTGATGAAAACAGTAAATACCATGCTATTATTGAAGGTCCTTGAATATGGCAAAAGTAATGAACATTGGGATATAAATGAATGAGTCTGGAAACACCCAGTTCTAAAACGAACAGCAGGGAAACTCCTAAGATTTCCTGAGCAGTTACTATGTTCGGGGCACTGTGTTTGAAGCTCTTGAACATCACTGACTCATGGAATCAAGGAGTAAAAAACATCCCATTTTAAGGTGAGGGAAATGGAATATGGAGAGTACAAATCTTCACACGAAGTTGTGTATTTAACGAGGTCTGAACCAGGATGCGAATCTAGGCGGAGCCCGTGGTCCTGTCCACAGCTCTGCTCAGGCTCCATGAGTACCTGAGACACAGGAGAGTCAGGGGGTGAGGCGTGCAGGGGAAGGAGAGAGCAGGGAGCTTTCCTGGGCCAGATCCAGAACCTTTGCTCTGCTCTGGGGTTTCTTCAGCCAGAGTGCTGCAGTGACCACTGACGGCCACCTGGAGGAAGATGTCTCCCAGAGCGTCTCCCCGTGGCTCCTGGCAGGGGAGTGGTCGGTCTTTCTCCACTGTGGTTCGAGTGGGAACAGCTTGCTGAGCTCACACCTAAGAACAAGAGCAGTGAACAGCAGTGGCCCAATGTCCCCTGGACAGCGCAGCTTCCCCGAGACAGTTCAGCGCACCAGGAGGAGATGTGAGCCCAGGGGTCTGCAGAGCGGTCTTCATGACCTGAAGAAGCACCGAAGAGGGCGACATCATGTTCATTCAAAAAAGGGACGTGAGTCTCTTCCCACATTATGATTCTCTAGAGTTCAGTTCCCTTCCTCCTTCCATCCTGGATTGGTCCAGATTTGGTTGCAGAGAAGACTGACTACACTGAGGCCGTGTCCAGGAGTCCCTGAGAACCCCAGTGCAGGACATGCTGGACAGGGAGCTCCCATGTCTGCCAGCATCAGGGATGTGGTGAATCAGGGAGCTGCTACTAGAGCCCCTGGCTTCAGGAACACCCCCTGATTCAGGATTAAGAAACAGTTCCACTAGGGCCGGCCCCATAGCCAGGTGTACCTGAAATATGAGTACCAGAAAAAGCAGGGGTGCTCCCCCTCCTCCCTCTAGATACCCACAAAACCAGTGTCCGGATACTGGGGTGGCTGTACCCATGGCCATACAAACCCTCACGGCCTCTGAGACTGCTTTCTGGAAGAAACTCCAGAAACAGCAGGGATGTCACTTCAGCCACCCTAGGGCCTTCCATCTCCTAGGAAAATGCACAATGGAGAGGAATGAGCAAGGAAAGGGGGACTCCCTGACAATAACCTGAGTAATTCTCCCCAGGGCTCTCCCTGCAGAGGGGACCTGTGGTGACCCTGTGCAGGAAGACCTGTCTGGATGAACACAGAGAGTCCCGCATTGATGCTGAGCAGCCCCCTAAGGTCAGGAGGGCACCTGGCAGCTCCAGCATTGTTCCGGGCTTCGCAGGCTCTGCACAGAGGTCTGCGGATTTTGCCATGCAGCCCAGGTACCACGGCTCATCAACCAAAAGTCCTCCTCACGACCACCCTCCTGGTGTGATCACCTCCCCGCTTTTCAGGTGAGGGACAGAGGTGACATGACTGAAGCATTCCATGTCACACAACCCCTGGGCAAGATTCAGGTTTTGTTGACCCTAAAGCTTATTTAATTTGGATTCTCTTATTGAAGGAAGGAATCCAAATTATTACTGATACCAGCAGATAAGAAAGTAGGTATTCATTTGGAATGAGAAAATAAATCAAGACAAATCATGAATTTTAAAAAGTTAACAAACTGCAAACATCACAAAATCTAGAAAAATAACTTAATATTTTATTAACTGTCTGACATCTCTAAAATATTTTTCTTACATTTCAAGCTTCATACTCTTTGATCACCTCTTCATGACAACGATTTTATACTTTTTTTCTATCGAGAAAATACAAAAATAATTTGGTCTTTCTCCTAGCATGGTTGATCAAAACTTTTTTTTTTAATTTTTGATAGTTTACAAACATTTATGTGAGCTTTATAACACATGATTGGTAATGGCATCTACATTTTTAGATTAGTTGTAAAATTTGGGAAAGCCTCCATCAAATTGCTTTTATACGTGAGCTGGAAGAATGCAGGGAAACCTCAAGCTTTGTGAGCAGTGACTAATTTTAAGCTCTCTTTGAGTTAAGGAGTCCCAGTTAGGTTTGTCACTGATACTTTTACTTAATGTATACTGTGAGTTTTGTGTTATCTTCATCTGTCAGTATTTACTCTATGTCAAATCAGCAAGAAATTTAAACAGTAGAATTATAATTTTTAAAATTTCTGTCACAAAAGAAAATATATGGTACATTTATAATTGTGTATGCTGCATTAATGGTTCTTGAGAAAATAGAACTTGCAATTTTTTTTTCTAATGGCTGATGAGAATCGAATCTTCCCCTCAAAAGGGCATATGTCCAATGCACAGAACTTTCCCCGGGCCAGTTTCTGGCTCCTTGCTTTCTGAATGGTGCTTGCCCTCTACTGCCTGTTGACATTGCAGGCACCTTGGATTTTATTCATCTGGCAGTGACTCTGCACCTGCCCACCATAGCATCAGGCTCATTTGCACGGAGGGTGTAGGAATGTTCTCGAAATCATTCCTACACCAAGATACTGTTAGGGCCTTAACCATAAATTAAAGTGGTAGAGGGACATATGAATGCATCATATTAACCCTGTAAAGATGCACCCTACACTCGCCTTTCCAATAACCAGGTCTCAAAATGTCACCATAACATTAATTCGAAGGGAAGTGTGATGGAGGGAAAGTTGTAGTGGTAAAAGACAGCATCTTAACCAATTGTGCCTAAAACAGTTTGCTTTTGCAGATTTTATAGATGCAGATAACCATGAGGAGACACCAGCAGGACCCTCCCAGCATCCTGGAATGCAAGACTCTCAGGAGCTCTGAATTGCTGGGCTTCAAGGCACATCAGCACAGTCCCGAAACCAGATCTGGAATCTCTAACTCTGTAACAGGGGCTCTCTTGGCGAGGCCTGAAGACCTTCGTGTTCCAAGAAGCGTCTGCAGAGTCTGGGGACATCTCCTTGCTCTATATTCGCCAAAATTAATAATCAGAAGCAGTGACACAGCCACTTAACGTATATCAACCACTCTTCTGGGAGGGAGCTGTCATCCTCCGGTTCCCTTTTCCCGAGATAGGGAAATTGATAGGTCACCAGTGTTTGTGAATAGCACTCAAAAGGTATCGTATTTATTTTAGCTGAAGCTTCAAATCAGTGGCGATCTGCATCATGAAGAACATCATTCTATAAAACACATTTGGTCTTCATTTTTCAAATGCTCCTGGAGGGAACATATGGTAATCTGTTTAACTCGGTATTCCGTAGAGAGAGAGCTCAGCTCCATCCACCCAACCCTCATGCTATTTTTATTACAAAATTCATGTCCTTTTTATACCCTAAATATTCCCCTTTTCTGTTTAGATAGTTAAAAATACCTGAGGCTAGAAGACTGTCCTGTTTACTATCAAATTCATGAGTCATGCCTGGTAGTCATTAAATAAAACAGAAATATTATTCACGGCGGGGGGCGGGGTTGGCAGGGTCCACATTCTTTTGGGTTTCAGATACCAACTATTTTTTTTTTTTTTCAGGAAGACCCACGGTAACGCAGCTCTCTATTTGATCTTCCAAATTGTTTGTCTCCTGCTGGAAGCAGAACTTTAAAACTTGTCTTGGTTTTCCCCTTTGAAAGCTGTATTTCAAAATCAGATTATTTTCACCATCTGAATATGGCTTCCTTTCCCACCTCCACAGGGTCATTTAAAGCGCTGATTTCACTTCTTCAATATCCCTGGCTCGCGGCCCCTCCTTTCGCCCTTTGAGAGTCCATGTAGAAAATGACAGTGGGGACTCCAGGATTCCACTCGTAAGACACAGTTATAATTAACATTCAGACCATCGGCAAGGCCAGCAATCGGAAGCTGCTTGCCAGTTACAGGAAGGGAGCAGAGTTCCCACGATTTGGTTGCGGGAAAGGTGGAGATTCATCTAAAAAATCAATACCGTTTTAGCTCCCCGAGCGTCAGAAACACGAGATATTAACCTCCTCTCCTTCCACGCAGCTGCATAGCTACAAAATGACCTGTAACCGGCTGATTCTCTGTGCTCAAATAGAGTTAGAAAATACTTCATTGTAAGTCTCTACTTTGGTTTACATGGTGTGAAAGAATCTAGAAGTCTTTCTTTCTCTAAAACAACAAAAATCCACTTTTTTTGTTGTTGTTTTGTTTTTCATTTGCTTATGATCATAAAACAATGCTCCCCAAATCACATTCATCATACATTCCTCTGGGCTTTCAATACCATAGTATGCTTTTAATGGATAAATTTTATGTACTAGTGGGCCACATTGGTATATTTAAAATCCTTTGTTTAAACTTTAATACTGAGCAAAGATATAGAATAAAAGTTTGCATAAAATAATAGATAAATTTTATGTAAACTCAGAATAAGCATCAGAATTCAGAGTTTGAGTTCTGAATATCCCCACGTCATAACTAATGGGATTTGAGGTCTGATGAGCTGAGTATTTATTCTCTTATTCATTATTCACTTATTTGTTTGCTTATTGACCAGCTATTACATGCTAAGTACTGTTCTAGGCACCGAAGATACTGTGGATAACTTACCTATGGAGAGTTTGAAGACTATTAAAAAATAAAAATTAAGAAAGAAGAGCATAAACCCATATTTCATGTTAATTGATATACACTCTATAGAGAGGAGAAAAATAGTGATAACATGTAACAGGTGGGAATGACCCAGTTTGGAAGAGGAGGAAGAAGAGGAGCAGGTGGTCAGAGAAGGCTGCCCCGAGGAGGGAACATTTAGGATGTCACTGAAAGAGTGCATTAGACAGATCAGATTGAAACAGGAACAAGGAGCACTTCCGCTCTTGAAATAGGAGATGCAGGAAGAGGTTTCACTAGTTCAAGAGACTAGAAGAAGGCCATGAGGCTGAGCTAGACAGAAAGAGGGAGGAGACGGTGAAGCAGGAAAGGGCTGCTCCCCTGCTTTGATGAAGGGGTCAGGGCTGTGGAGACCTGGAGAGGCTGGAAAGTAGGGTGCATACTTTAACTCCAGGTTCAGTGGGGAGCACATCTGATCAAGCCTCCCCATTTCACATAGGATGGAAAAGAATTCCTGGGAGGGAGAACAAAAGGGATTGTTTCCTGGCCCAACTAAGCATCATCTAATGATAACGACAACATTCAAGTCAACAGGAAGAAGTCCGCCCGCACTCTGCATCTCCACGAGGTGGGCCCAGCCAGTCCAGGGGCCAGAAAGGCAAGCCAGGGGGCAGGAAGCTGCGGTGGCCTGACCCAGGGTGTGACCCACAACAGAGCCACCAAACGAACACACCGCATCAGTGCAGCCCAGATTATCCGTCCCAGACACATCTAAAAGAATCTGGGTCTAATCACAGTGCGCAGGAGGACAAGATACGGATTCCATCAATTTCTCAGAACAGTTTCTCAGAACAACCATCTTGATAAATAATTCCATATTATCCTGGTCAGGCTGTCTGGATGGCTGGGACTTATTTAATAAAATGGTAAACTTTAAATGCTTTTGGAAGAAGGCTTTTAAAATTCAGAGCATATGTCTATGAGACTTGAGGTCAGGCTTTGTGATTAAATATTATGTTCTCAAACTTGAGGATTCCATCCCCCTCCACGGAGCTGGAGGTGGAAATGAAAGCCCCACATGCTAGGCAAGTGCTCTACCCCTGAGCCACAAACCCAGCCCTACCCTAAGCACTTGAACTTGAAGTTCCGTGTATGATATGTGCCTGGAAGAGGGAAATCTTCCCAGAAGTTAGTAGCTTGTTCCTGGGAGAAGAATGTCTGCCTGCAATTATTTAAGAATAATGATAATAATAATTAACTTGCCCTTAGACTCCAAACTGTTCCATCTGCATCCTCTATCTCTGCAAAATGGCATGTCCACGATTCCAGATGCCCAAGCACAAAGTCGCCCCCCTCTCCTGAGTCTCAGTGGCTGTGTCCTTTCTCCCGTTCCCTGCCCCTTCCACAGCCCCCAGACCCACGTCTGTTTCCATCACCTCTCTCTAACGACATGATTCTTAGAGCTGTCTCAAGAGGAAGATGTGGAGTTGGGGCCACCAAGACTCTCTCTGATTCTCTCTGCCATCCTAGAGCAAAGTGACCAATGCAGTAAACCATTTCCAGAATAATCCAATTTTTAAAAACATTCATTTTTTTTTGTATGTGTGTGTGAATGGGAGAGATCATAGAAGGAGCACACTACAGTGTTTAAGACTGAGGTTCTGGTTTCCAGTTATCCTAATCAAGTTCTAACACTCAGTTCTTCTCTTACCTATAAAATGGACTATAATATGAATTCCTACTTCGTAAGATTGCTAAAAGCACAAATGCTTAGAACGTTTCCTGTTTGTCATCAATTAATGTTAGCTACTAGAAGCTCCTTCAAGGAGGGTCTTTAGTAACCTAGGGTCAAACCTGCTCCCCTCCCTCCACACAGTTTAAGTCCCCCAGCTAAGTACATTCTTGTAAGTGTCCCTGGCTGACTCCTAGCCACCCTCTCTCTGGCACCCTCTCTCATGGGCTAGGCACTGACTCAAGGAGTAGGAGTTTGGGTGTAAAGGCAGACAAAGCCCCTCTTTTATGCAAGAAAAACATTTAACAGACATACGAACACCATGCTTTGGTTTATACACACCAAGAAGCTCAGAACGCAGGATGTTGTGATAGAAAATACAACAGGGAAGGACCATTTTTGGAAGATGTTTGGGGCAGAGTTCTCTGAGAAGGTGACATTTGAACTGAGAGCTGCATATAATAAAGGAATTATCATGCAGAATGCAGGGGAACAGCATACCAGACAGATGGAAAAAATCTGGCTCATCTGGCCCTGATCTGATAATGTCTGCCTCAGGAATCCAGAACAGAGATCGTAAAGCAACCTCTCATGGGATCAATCCAGCCAGCAGTTTGTTTTCATGAATAAAGTTTTATTAGAACACATCCTTGTCCATTTGTTCACATGCTGTCTCTGGTGCTTTTGTGCCACAAAAGTGGAGTGGAGTGGCTGTTACAGAACCCAGAGGGCCCTCAAGTCTGCCATATTTCTTCCTGGCCCTTTGTGGGACAACTGTGAATCCCAGGCTTAGACCATGGGCCCACCAGGTGAGGACTGCACGTGTCTTCTTGCTCACTGATGCTTCTTTCCATCCCTGCTGACATCACAGACGTCAGAAAATAGCTGGAGACAGAAAAAATGTGAGATATCGTGTGCCCGTGCCAATGGGTTTCTTGTTTTATTTTTAAGAAGGCTTTTTTTTTTTTTTAATTAAATCTCTTGAAATGATGGTTTTAAAGACAAAGTGGCCCTTCAGGTCAACATCATTGGTTCAGAGGCACAGAGAAACAGAAATGCCAAGTGATGTTCCAGGTAGGAGCTGCACGTTTGCAAGTACCACGGTCAAGACTGGTTCCACCCTGACCACAGCGATTCTGTGGGCTGTCACTAAACCTGGAAGTATGGGGACAGCAAGCCCCTCTGCAGCTCTGCAGGTAACCCGACCTGGGTATGATGGAAAGCAGAGCGGAAGCCTCCAGCTTCGGGCTTTTAAACCTGGGCACTGTCGACATTTGGAGCCAGAGAAGCCTTGGTTGCGGGGACTGTGTTGTGTCTGGCGCGAAGTTGAGCAGCAGCTCCAGTATTCATCCACTAGATGAAAGGAGTTCTTCTACTCCAGAAGGGACAGTCCAAAAAGTATCTCCAAACATCGCCAAGTGTTCTGCAGAGCAGGGGAGATGGGAGGGTAAGCAAAATCACCCTGGGTTGAAAAGTACTGGCATAGATTTAAAAGTTCTTTCTCCTCCTGTGACACCTGTGCCAGAAGCAAATGCTTTCACGAATTAATGTTTAGGCACCTGTGATATTTAAATAGTAACCTTTCAGTTCTGATCTCCCTGGATGTACATTCACATCCTTTGAGGTATAGGTACCAATCAAAGATGGCAATGTTGATAATTCCCCATAACATTACAGGAAATAATTTCTCCTACTATGGGAAAATTTTTTTTAAAAAAAAATTTGTTTAATTTCATCTAAACTTCAGAACTGTTTCTCCTTTGGATTTGGGGTGCTGTCGTGGTGGTTATTTGGGGGATAAAAATTTCTCAAGCACACGTGTAATCCAAGTGCCGTGATCCTGATATGCTCTTGGGTTAGAGAGGACAAGAAACCTTTGAATTCTTTCTCTGCTGCTCATGAAGCCTGAAGCACACCTACCCACAAGCCCCTGCTAACCCTCAGCAAGCCGCAGCCCCAGAAACAGGTTCATATGTGACTATTATTCTTTCAGAGATGAAGGGGAGGGGAGCTCAGAGCAAGAGGCAAAGAGGGAAAGAGTTTGAAGGAACCTAAGATTCAGTTCGTGGGGCTCATTTTCTTTTTACAAAAGAAAACGGCATTGCTATGACCTCTTGGAGGGGAAGCTCAGAGCAGTGCCGTCTTGGCCTCATTGGATATTGAATGTAAACATTAATGGTTGCTCTCTGTGTTTCATGCTCCCAACATTGGTGCAATTATTTTGATATAGTACACTTTATCAATTTTATTAGTTACCATATATAAAATAGCCTTGGAAATAATTTTCCTAATAAATAGAGGATCATAGTCTACAAACCAGAAAAAAAAATATATATATATATACACAAAAACATGAATGTATATGTGTACACACACATATATACTCCATATAAACCTATTTGGTTCACATTTTGTTTTGAGCTTTGAATTGTCAGTGTTTAAAAATAAAGTTGAAATGGATGGCACTAGAGCAGATTATGCTAAGTGAAGCTAGCCAATCCCTAAAAAACAAATGCCAAATGTCATCCTTGATATAAGGAGAGCAGCTAAGAACAGAGCAGGGAAGAAGAGAATGAGAAGAAGATTAACATTAAACAGGGACGAGAGGTGGGAGGGAAAGGGAGAGAGAAGGGAAATTGCATGGAAATGGAAGGAGACCCTCAGGGGTATACAAAACTACATACAAGAGGAGGTGACGGGAAAAGGGGGGAAAAAACAAGAGAGAAAAATGAAGTACAGTATTTGGGGTAGAGAGAGAAGATGGGAGGGGAGGGGAGGGGGTATAGTAGAGGACAGGAAAGACAGCAGAATGCAACAGACGCTAGTATGGCAGTATGTAAAAACGTGGATGTGTAACCGATGTGACTCTGCAATCTGTATACGGGGGAAAAATGGGAGTTCATAACCCACTTGAATCAAATGTATGAAATATGATATGTCAAGAGCTATGTAATGTTTTGAACAACTAATAAAAGATAAATAAATAAATGAAAAATAAAGTTTTCATGAAAAAAATTGGATCTCTGGCTTTTCTTCCAAATCCCAAAAGTCTGATACCACCAACACGTGGCAGTCCACTGGTGAGCAACAGGACATGTGCTGATAGCTTACCACACTCCCCACCACCCCTTGATGCCTACACCTTCCCCATCTCACACATTTGCATTAGCTTCCTGGGAGGTGTGGGCACATCCACTGGCAGCCTCTGGTGTAACATTATCCTGAACTTTCCCTCTTTCTTGTGCCAAGCCATAGCCTTTTTACACTTTCAAATTATCTTGCCCCAGGTGCATTACTTCCACAAAAGTTTGCCTGATATAATCTTATTCAAATTCCTTCCACAATTTTCCTCACTCAAATATACTATACTTCATCTACAGCAGCATTTCCCAAAATGGTGAAATAAACTTATATTATGTAGAAACCATAAGAAACTTATGGGTGAACAAATTGAGAAAATTCCATGGTACATAAAATTAAAAGAACATCTTTACAGCCCTACTTTTCAGAGCCTGCGAAATACAGATGTATTTCATGACTCTTCACAAGAAAGCAGAGTATGTGAGCATCCCCTGGTTTTCTGTGGAACTTTGGAAAACTTACTCTGTTTTGTTTGTTTTTTTGTGTTCTATTTTTTGATTTGCCTTTTTAAAAATATGTGTTCATGGTCTCCAATATTTTGGATAATTGTTTTCAATCACAATTAGGTTGCAGAGAAGATAGGTGTAGGCCATCATAAGAGAGCCAATTTTTTATTTTGCAAAGTAAGGTCTTCAAAAAGGAAACTATAACCAGAATCAACAATAAATGCATTTGCCTAGAAGAAAAGTCATTTACACACAAAGACGAAAAACGCAGCATCTGGGTAAGAGACCACCCTTTAAACTGAACATGTTTGGCTTGTAAAACCTGTGCTGTGTTTTCGTTCTTTTCATTATTTCATTGAAGATCTGTAAAAAATTTTGTCACAGACTGTCACAAATGTGCAAAACTGAGTTTCAACAACATTGGTCTACACTGCATTAAATCTGGCAAAAACACAGACTCAAAAGCCACTGAGAAAACAGTACACACACGAGAACTGCAGACAAGAGACAGCAGGCTTCCCGGAAGGGTTTTCTGTGAGGCCATGGGATTCCGCAGGAGCAGTGGAGACGGAAAAGGACGAGATCGAGGATAAAGTGGCCCATCCTTCTCTGGCTTTTCCCACTGACCCTGATCATACATTAGAAGGTGCTGGGACTTGGTGGGGGGTCGCACCAGAGCAGTCTGAGGCCTGGCACCTGTGTTACTGAAAGCATTTTGAAGTGCTCATGGTCATTTTAAGGCAGTAACAACGCAAGACGCAAATATGTCCCAATTATTCATTGTATGGTAGATCCTGCCCTCTGGCTAGTGGGCTGTTGTACATTAGTAGAGCAAATTCCTGGGTAGGAACTTCATGGACTTCCTACTGTATTTTATAAAGGCTTTTTATATTATTATTATTATTATTATTATTATTATTATTATTTTGGTCATTTGACCCTTATCCATTGATTAGAGTGATAAAGAAGAGAGCTATCGAATTATCCATTTTGAGCTTAAGGAGAACTTTTTCTTACTCATTGCTTTACATTTTGGTGTCTCCTCAAAGGAGTAGCAGGTCCTCGAGGCCAAGAGCTGAACGCAGGCTTCTCAGGACCCTTCGTGCCTGGTGCCCAGTAAGTCCTCCCCTGGTGCCTTCAGGAAAGAAGAACTGAGAGTCAAAAGAGGCCACCAACCAAGACCAGCAGGCGGCTTCCCTCCTGTTGTCACTTTGCATTTGTTAAACCAGACTTACTTCACCATCACTGTAGATGCACATGTTAAGAAGTGGTATGCGGACCCTTGACTCAAACACGTCGGTTTCTAGATGTAGCCTCCTGCGTAGCTGAAGCACAGTGTCACGGCCATTGTCAACAATGACCAACAGCAGCCTGTTTCCAACATCACAGGGACGCTCCTGTTGCCCTTTCCTAGCCACCCGCCTCCTGCCCACCGCTGGCTTCCTCACCGGGCACCCCTGGGCACCACATGGAGCCGCCGGCACCACATGGAGCCGCCACCACCACTGCTGAGCCTCCCTGGCCGGGGGTAGCTGGGCATCCAAAGGCTCCCACGTGCTCTGACCTGGGGGAGGGGATGGGGGGTCACTGCTGGGTGTAACGGAAGTCCTCATCCTCCTGGTGCCTCTCAGATGCCAGCCAAGGCAGGGCACTGGGGTGCCACATTACAGCCTGTGGGCAAAGGCTGCGGTCTCCATAGGCCTTGGTTGTGATGGGCAGGTGGGGGCCATTTTTATTTTTTTCTTTGGTGTTTGTATGGTTATTATTTAGGAGTTTCCTTTATTGCTATTCTGACCTTGGTACTTGGCCTGTTTCCCTTCAGTTTTTACACTTTTCTCATGTTGTAGGTATACACATTCATCCATACACATGACACACACATACACCAAACATATATATATATATATATTTTATTATATATTTGTGTGTGTGTGTGTGTGTGTGTATTTTATCCAGGGTTTTTTAGTAGGAGGAGTTGGGAAAGCTAAACATATGCTATCTTTTCGGATATGGAAGTTCTCCTTTTACATTTAAAGAAAGAGTTTTTGGTGGGGGGGTACCATGGGTTGGACTCAGGGGCACTCGACCACTGAGCCACCTCCCCAGCTCTATTTTGTATTGTATTTAGAGACAAAGTCTCACTGAGTTGTTTAGCACCTCGATTTTGCTGAGGCTGGCCTTGAACCTGCGATCCTCCTGCTCAGCCTCCTGAGCTGCTGGGATTACAGGCGTGCACCACTATACTCGGCCACTTAGATTTTGAATTATGATTTTTCCAATATCTGCTATCCATTTTTAGAGACAAAACCTTTTACTGAGTTACCTTTTCAGAACATTAAAGAAAAAGAAAGGTTGAAACAATCAAAGACATTGTCTTGATGTTACTTCTACTCTATCTGGGGTTAACAAAAATCAAAATACCACAAAATATATTTTCTCCCATAAAAACATGGATTTCTTTTCTTTTTTTTTAAAGAAAGTTTGCAAGTGAGATACCACAATCCCTTTTAAAATAGGGAAGGAGCTTTCAACACAGAGATGCATTTTTGATGTTCTCTCATTTAGGAAATGATTTGGTTTCAGCACAAGGGAACATTAGCAAATGTGGTGTTTGGATTCACCAGACTTTGGGGTAGGTAGCAGGAATAGCAAGGGCTGCAGAGAAGCTGAGGACTTTTTGATCTTCCCTACTTGGGTGCCAGGCCCTTGACTCAACTTGACCTTTCCTTTGGCCATTGCAAGGGCAGGCCCCTGGGCTGTCTCAGAGGAACCACAGAGTTCCAGATCTGAGAGTTCCACATCATTTACATCATTTACCTCTCACACATCAGACAGAGCATGAATCTCTAGGGTATATAAAGAACTCAAAAAGCTAAACACCAAAAAACAAGTAACCTAATCAATAAATGGGCCAAGGACCTGAACAGACACATTTCTCAGATGATAATATACAAATCAATCAACAAATATATGAAAAAATGTTCACCATCACTAGCAATTAGAGAAATGCAAATCAAAACCACTCTAAGATTTCATCTCACTCCAGTCGGAATGGCAGCTATTATGAAGACAAACAACAGTAAGTGTTGGAGAGGATGGGGGGAAAAGGCACACTCATACATTGCTGGTGGGACTGCAAACTGGGGCAGACAATATGGAAAGCAGTATGGAGATTTCTTGGAAATCTGGTCATGGAACCACCCAACTATCCCTCTTCTCAGTCTATACCCAAAGGACTTAAAAACAGCATACTACCGGGACATAGCCACATCAATGTTTACAGCAGCACAATTCACAATAGATAAACTGTGAAGTCAACCTAGATGCCCTTCAGTAGATAAATGGATAAAGAAAATGTGTCATATACACACAAAGGAATATTACCCAGCAATAAAAGAGAATAAAATCATGGCATTTGTAGGTAAGTGGATGAAGTTAGAGAAGATAATACTAAGTTAGCCAATCCCAAATAACCAATTGCTGAATGTTTTCTTTGATATAAGGAGGCTGATTCATAGTGGGATAGGGAGGGGGAGCATGGGAGGAATAGATGAACTCAGGACAGAGGGGTTGGAGGGGAAGGGAGGGAGCATGGGGTTAGAAATGATGGTGGAATGTGACGATCATTATTATCCAAAGAAAAGGTATGAAGACACGAATTGGTGTAAACATACTTTGTATACAACCAGAGATATGGAAAATGGTGCTCTATATGTGGAATAATTTTTTTTTTTTTTTTTAAAAAGGAGAAACAGAAGAAAAAAAGAAGAGAACTTGTGTTTCTGGCTTGAAACACAGCAAACAAAAAGTGTGACTCTAGGGTTGGCACAGAAGACTTGGGGCTGTGTACTGAAAATGACTTTCAACCTTAAAAATTGCAATTTGGAACCTCGATTCTAAAAAATCCAACTTAATAAAGTCACTGATTAGTCAGGGCAGCAGATTTCACTCTCCTTAAACTAACTCTCTCTCTCTCTCTCTCTCTCTCTCTCTCTCTCTCTCTCTCTCTCTCAAATATGCTATCTTTCAAGTTCCTGAGACACAGCCTAGGTATTCACCCACGATGTATTAATCTTTTGTCTGTTACTCTGTCCTTTCTCACTGTCCACAGTCTTATATGAGAATCCAAGCGACGCCCTTTGGGACCACACCGGAGTCAGTCACTGTGCAAGGCAGCGGTGCTGTCTTCCACACACTGGCCTCCTCAGGGTCGGAAGGGTGGACGTGAGCTTTTGGAAGGAGGACTCTGGTTAGTCAGCTTCTCATGCCCAGGAGCAGAATGCCTGACTTGAGCAGCTCAAGGGAGGAAGGCTGTACCTTGGCTCCTGTCTTCAGAGGCTTCAGTCCGTGGTCAGCTGGCTCCAGGGCAGAAGCATCATGGCAGCTGGATGTGGCAGTTAACAGGAAACCGACAGTGAAGAAGGATGAATCCACCTATGAGATCAGCGCCCTCATGAACCAATCATTTCCTAAACTCTCCACCTCCATCACTGCTGCACTGGGGACCAAGCCTTCACCGCACGAGCTTTGGGGGAAAATAAATTTCATATCCAACCATAACAATTCTTCAAGTTGAATCCATCAACATCTCTCTGTCCAGGGAACTGTCTCTGAGTCCATCTCGTCCACCCCATGTGCGGGGGTGGGGGGGTGCCTTGCACACCTCTGTACACAGAATGTGTTACTTGAGCTGCCCCAGGGCAGGTGTGAGTGTCACTTGATTTGATTTGATCCCTGATATCTAGCAGAGTGATTGACATGTGGGAAGCGTGCGCTCTTTGGGTGAATGAATGGGTCTTCTTTCAGTCAACCAACTACTAACATCAGAAAGGACTCAGGTGAAGAGGACAGGTGAGCGAGGGTTGTCTTGCTTCTCCACACGGAAGTTCATCGCAGCCTCATTCATGGTGCAGAAACACTGGAGAAACCTACCCCCTCAACATGGGAACGGGCAAACTAAAGGTGGGATGCTTCACAGTTGAAAAGGAACAAGCAAGATCAATGTGTATTGACACCTGGGAACTTAGGAAATAGAGTTGAAAAAAAGCAAATCAGACTGTTCTGTACTTGACGCTTTCCATAAAAGCAACACCAGACAATTCTATGTATTTTGTGTAAAAATAACAAAACAATTATAAGTATTTTCTCAGGGAGTAGAACACAGATGCAATTTATTTTTTGAAAACATGGCCAGAAAGCCCCATTTCAAATTGGTAAACTGTTTTCCTTAGAGGAAGAGAAGAGAACCAATTGGGGCGGGGTCAGAGGGGACTTAGCCCCTGTCCTTATTGTTCATTTCTTACACATATTACTTGCATGTTTATACATTTTTTTTTGTATGCACTAAAAAAAAAAAAAAAAGTAAATCCCCTGAGTCAAACCTGGGTCAAATGGTGACCCCAGGCTCAGAATACCCTGTGAGGCTTTGCAGATCCCCCCTATTCTCCTTCCTCATCAAGAGCCGAGAAAAATCTTTGTGAAGGGTCTTGTTTAGGCCAGTCCTCCTCCATTTGGAACCATCTCATTGTTTGTCAACTGCCAGCTCTGACATTCTCTCTCACTTCCCACGGTCTGGCAGCCGCCGAGGAATCTGGAGCCAATTCCGAATCTCCCCCTCCGAAGAAACAGCTTAGCAGTCTGCACTGTGTTTGCAGGGAACTAATAAAATGTGCATTTTTTCCCTCTATTCCAAATGCCCAGGCGTGTGTGCTAAGATGGGAAAATCTGCCTCATGGCAGAAACGAGCTCTCAGCATCTTCCCTAGGAATGACTTTCCTGGTAGGTCCTAGTGTTTGAGGGAAGGATATATTGCGCAGCCAAAGATCTTCCAGACCCACCCCTTATTCCCAAAAGGTTGCAATTAAAACCAGACATGACTGATGCAAATGTTCCGTGATAGCCAGGGTCATTGAGAGCGAGCTGCACATCGCAACGACTTCAGGAACCAGGCCCAAAGCCCTCACGCCCATTTACGGATGAGCCAGCGGAGGCCAGGTGAGCCCCAGAAGGCACGTGCTTCACATGTGGCAGCCTCACAATTCAAACTCTGGACATCTGGCTCCACAGAAACTCCTACCCCACTCCCCTCCACTGTGCCTCGTGGCAGGGTCTGTCCTATCTAACTCTCAGCCCATAGAAACCCCTCAATAAACACTTCTTAAGTTGATGAATGGACATTTTACACCTGAGAGGCACTCAGCTCAAGAACCCTGTGCAAACCAACAGCCTGGTTAACCACTCTAAGATACACTGGGAATGAGACCCATGATCGTCCCCAAAAAGTGATCATGGGATTTAAACTCTATCCATCCAGTCTTCCGCAATTCCATTTTCAAACTTGGAGAAGTCTCCTAGACATTCTAAGCTTCAGTTTCTATGGATAGACTCTAACATGGCCCCCAGGACCTGTCCTCTAGTGTTACAAGCCCTGTGTAACGCCCACCTCACGATAGCTGGCACCTTTGAGGATGGTGGACTACCAGTCCTGTAACTAGGTTACTGATCAGTTAACTTGAGAGGGTATCTGGGTGGGCCAATGCTCCATACGGGTCCAGGAAGATTGCTGATCAACCCACGCCGCGTTCTCCCGGATCCCAAGAGGAAGTTCCTCCTCCGGAATTCCCTCCTACCGCACTTCCCCAACCAATGGGAACTCTCCAGGAGTCCCGTAGCAGGCCCCAGGTGAACAGCAGGAGTCCAATATCCATATGAATGCAAATCTTAACATAATCATGTCATCTCAATGGCTAGCTGGCTTCACCTTTCAACCAAAAATGCCAAGCATCATATTACTTGGCTGTGGCTCTTAGCACCCAGGCAGAGAATCCAGCTAGTCCACACCCTGATTCCTGGCACTGTGAGACCATACTCTGGTGTTGCTTTAAGCTACTAAGTGTGTGCTAATTTTTTATATACCAATAGAAAGTAAGTAGGACAGTGATACATCATACAGAGATACAAAAATAAGTGAACATGCACCAATATAATAAATTTTGGCTCTTTTCCTTTTGAGATCTGAAGCTGCCAGTTCACCAATCTGAAAGCGAAGGTGATGGCTGGAGTTCCAACAGCCCCCTTGGCCAATAAGGACCGGAGCCACACTAGAGATGATAAATGGAAAGTTGGAAGGAGCCTGGGACCCTTGACCATTGCAGAGCAGCCACACCAACCCAGACCTAGGTATGCAGCAGCAGCTCTCATGACGGAGTTATTCTTTCCGAATTGCCCTGTGACTCCAAGCCCAACCCAGTTCTGATCATTAACAGGTTCTAGCCAGTAAGAACAGAACCCAATTCACTGACTCACTATGAAGGTCTTCACTAGCAAAAAAGAAACGTATTGACTCTATTCACAGAAGCAGGGCACTCTGGACGTTCTAGAGCCAAGTAGCACATACTTTAAAAGAGGGGTAGTGTCACTCCCTTGTTGGTCGAGAATTACAGAGAAGAAGGGTGAGATATTTTTTTTTTTGGAGGAGTTGGAGTAAATATCATTGGAGAGAGAGCAAGGAGAAACAGAAACTCTGGGTACAGCTGGATTCCGCAGGCCCACTCTGGTTAAGAAGTGTCCTTCATTGGCACCATCATTATCTGCCAGTTGAAGGGAGGAAGAGGGTCAGCAGCAGAGTGAGATTCTCTCCTGGACTCATTTCAATGCTTCACCTGCAAGTCTCTTTTTTTCCCAAAAAGAATCCCTATTTTATCATTAAAACTGCTGATGGTAACCCCACTAATATATGAATATTGCTCACACATACAGAAAAGACGCTAATGCGATCAAACACAACACTAATATTAAATTACAGTAACTCATTTACCTCGCCTGCACATTATTCTCCCCCTCTCCTTCGCGAGAGCTTGTACATGCACACAAAATCTATAAACTCTTCCCAGGAATACAAAAGCGTCCTCTAAGATGTTGATAAGAAACAGGACAGTCACTCTCTCCTGACATATTTGTTCTTTAAAAACAAATCAATGGCGCGGGGATTTGGCACCTGAATGCAGAACAACGGCTTGATGAGGCAAAGATTGTCTTCATTAAGGACATTAATATTCATAGGGAGTAGAAAATCTGACACAAGAGAGGACTCACTAACCTTTTCTCATATTAGATTTTTACTTCTTAACACAATTACAGTCCGGCAATGACTTAATTAATGCTGCTTTTCGTCAGTCGCCTTTAAAGAGCTGTCAATTTGGTCCTGCAGAGGCTGTCAAGGAAACAGAAAGACAGTCATCTCGGTGAAAAAGACATAGGAAGAAATTCAAACACTTAATAATATTCAAAGTGCTAAGCAAAGTCACATATCAACTGGGACGAAGGAGAAATTTTTGTCTCCTCCTTCCATCTTGTTTCTCTGAGTCTCAGTGATGGTGTGATGGGGATGAAGCCTTGCTCGGGTCTAGAAGTTGCAGAGAAATATGAGTGAAAGATTCAGGGTGCAAGGAGGGAGCCTCCCTGGTGTACTAACAGGACATGTCAATGGCTTGCAATCCAGGATGAGCTGGGAGCTCTGCTCTCCACAGTCATGGGAAGCAGAATCCCAAAGGACTAAAGGAAGCAGAGTGTCCAAAAACCTCTGTAGACGATGACCCTAGTCGATCTCATGTGTCTTCCATCCAGATGTTATAGATCTAGGTTCTGCAAGCCAAGAATTCACCTGTAGACATTTTTCTTTTCTTAGCATGGACAGTGTTGATAGTGGTTAAACATTCACCAAGGTCTGACGTTCCTGGATGCAGGTTTTCCTACGAGGCATGGCACATTCAGCAACCCTGCATTTACGTGTCCCCACCACCGTGACCTGCGGGACCTGAGCATGACCGGCCTCTCCAGTCCCTCCATGATTCCTCTTCTTGACGCCTGCTTGGCTTCACTACATGCCTTTGTCTGCCAGCACTACCCGCCCCCCTCCGGCACCCTGGCACAGTCAAGTGAGTCTCCTGCTTTATCCAACTTGACTTCACCTCTCCAAACACAACCACAGACTTTCCAGATGTCAACTCCTGCTTAACCCTGGGATTTTCAGCTTGAGCAAACAACACCATTTCCAAAGGTATTTTCCTTCGGTTATTTCTCAGCTAACACAAGGCGCTCTTGCCACGTGCTGCATCCCTCCCACCTCCCAGCTCTCAGCCGACACCAGGGCCTCTCACCGTGGCACTATTAATATTGGGGGCTGGGCAAATCTCAGTGGTCGGGATACCCTGTATATCACAGGATGCTTAGCAGAATCCCTGGGCTCTACTTATTAGATACCAGTAGCATGTTCCTTACCCACTCAACAGGACAACCAACAGTGTCCGTGGACATTGCCAAGGGTCAAAGTCAGCCTTGATTGAGAACCACTGACCAGCCTGCTCCCTGCACTGTCTTCAGCCTCTGTGCCGTCCTCGGAGCCCAGCCTGCACCCTCACCCCTCACTTGTTCTCGCTTCACCCTCTGCCGTGCCACCCGTGCCTCCCCGCGCTGCCGTGTGTCTGTGTCTTTGCTCAGTATCTGGGTTTGAAGCAGCAGCAGGGGAGTGGAAGTCATTATAAATATTATTTGAATAAATGATTCGGGTTTCTCAAGCCCCAGGCCGGGAGCAACTCTCCGTTTTGCCTTTTCAGCAATGAGTTTCTTAAATCCCACCTCCTGAATGGCTTTGGGGAAGAAGGCACAGGACAACTGCTCCTCCCTGTCACACTGTCCCTGATGGGTCACAGGTATCTTCCTGGTGACCAGGCCCTCCTGGTTCCAGTGCTCCAAGACCTCAAAAACGATGTCCTACTGTCACACTCTGGATTTCAAATTTGGGTTGGGAAAACAAGAGGAATGAGTTTGAAGGGTGATGGTGGGGCAATGTCTTTGTTTCTGCCCGAGAAACCACTAGCTGTAACTCTGCTGTGGAGACCCAGAGGGACATTTGCTCTGGGACATTATTAACATCTTACCATGTATAGGGCGTCCCCACCACCCCAAATGTCAATAGTAAATGCACCGAGAGTCCCTGATGTAGGCTGAGAGCTGGGGGCGGTCCAGCTTGGGGCAAGAGTGCACTGTTTTAGCCAAGAACTAACCAGAGGGAGATATCCCTGGAAACAGCGTAGTTTGTTCATCTGATAACCCCAGGGTTGAGCACAGGGTTGACATCTGGAAAGGTCTTAGGTTGTGTGAAGTCTTTGGAGAGGTGAAGTCAAGCTGGGTGAAGCAGGAGAGTCACTTGCACGAGCCCTCAAGGCACAAAGTGGGCAAAGGAAATGTACTGGGGACAGAGCTTCCCCATGTGGGAGAAGCCCAGCGGGTGCCCCTGCGCAGAGGGAGGGAGGCTGCAGGGCCTTTCAGTCTCATTTGCCATTAAAGCTGGTGCTTGGACAGGAGGGGGACAAGAAGCCCAATGCAAAGAGAAGCTTCTTGACCTCTTTCCTTTTGAGTCCATTCTCTGTTCATGTTCTCCGACTGACTGAGGTGCCCCTGTGTAAAGTGGCTTGGCAGGACTCAGATAGGAGCTCACCAAAAGAGAAGGGCGTGCTGGCTGGGCTTCTAGAATTAACATCCGTCCCTAAAGGTGTGTTGGAGACACCTGTCCAGGGCACATCGTGTGACTTAAACTGGAAGGACCTCGGTGCTGCCACCTTGACACAGAAGGCGCACTAGGCAGAGACTGTTGAGTACACAGTGAAACCTAATGTCAGTAGTGGAGGGTTTAGACTTGGGATGCTAAGCTCAGGATGTCTGGCAGGAGGCAGGATTTGTAGCAGCAGAAGGCATCCCCGCTGCCATGCACACAGCCACATGGGCAGTGAGGGACCTGTGCTCAACAGGGACACCATGTGGAAGAGCAGCAGCAGCTGGGACCCAAGGTCAGTCTCCAGACTCTTCAACTCTCCCTTCCTCTCCCCCAACTGGCATTTCAGCAAAGGTAACCCTATGAAATAAATGCAGTCCCTGGAACTTGGGAACAATTCATGTAAGCATGGGCAATGGGATAGGAGACCAGGGACGTTTGCAAAAGAGAGAGACTGAAATTTCTACTGATAAGTGTTCATGGGGCTTCAAATAATTACTTGGACCCAATAAAAGATGTGTAGTTATTTTTATTCTAAGTTGTAGAATCACATTATACCAGCTATGTCCTTCAGAGTATGCAAATTACCTGGCTCTGATGCCAGAGACAAAGGAATCTGTTGTAAGGTCACTGGTAGGAATAGCTTAGATTTTAAAGTTTCACAAATAATGTGAGGATTTACCCACTGACTGATGGGAACATATTCTTGCAGTCTGGCCAGTCCTAAGATGCAGAAGCAAAGGCCTGGCCTGTGCTATACTTTGCCTATGGCTTGAGTGCCCCAAGTTCCAAGTGTTGGAAGCTTGGTCCCCTGTGTGGCCATGGGACCTTTAAGATGAACTCTCTTGAGGGGTTCATTGGTGGCACTGCTGTGGGAGGGATTGTAGGGCTCATAGGCTCCCCAGTCAGCTCTCCTGAGAGAAAGTTGTTATAAAAAGCAACTTGGCCCCTCTCTCCTGTGGTCTCTCCCTCCCTCCATCTTCTGCATCAGCAGTCGGGCCCTCGCTGGAGTCTATACCATTCTGCATGGCCCATTAGCCTCCCAAACTGGGAATGGGATAAACCTCTTCATGCATTGCCCAGCCTCCGGTATTTTACTATAGCCATGGAAAACGGGCCAACATGCCCAGCTCTGAACCTCAGCCCCTGGTCATACAGGGTTAAATAGATGGACCTTGGCATGAGACAGATCTGGGAGCAAGTCCTGGCTCTGCCACTTATTAGCTATGCAGCTTTGAACAAGTTACCGAATCACTCGAGATTCAGTTTCTTTACCTGTAATAATAATTTCATCTCAGTTAGCATTTATTGAGAATTTATTATAAGCCAAGATAAGTGCTTTTCATGCTTCATTTCATGTAACCTTCTCAAAATCTCTACAAGGTGCAGGCGCCGTTTCCTGAACAAACACTGAGGCTGAGAGATGTTAACGAATCCTCCAGGAAGGCGCAGGGAGTAAGTCAAAATGTCAGGATGGAAACCCTGGCGGCCTCTGGGCAGGTGCTCCAGCAGGCCCTCTGTGTTGATTCTGTCGTGGGGTCTTGTGAATATTAAATGAGATGGTGTATGTAAGCACTTGGTGCAGTGTTAGCACATGGTAGGTGATCAGTAAGTGCTCCATGGGTATTTATCTACATTGGCATCCGCCTACACATCTCCCCTTATTCTCAAATGATGGTGGACCCTCTTTGTTCTCTTGTTGCGCCTTGGTGTCATTCTACAGACTTCAATCTGAGGGAGGTCAGAGCCATCCTCTAAAAGCAGCTTTTTTTTTGTCTCCTTTTGTTCAAGAGATCATTCTTGTCATTGCTTGAGCTCCTGTCTCCTTACCATTCCCATTTAGGCAGCAAGTAAAACTTCTCATACAATGCTAACATGAATGCTGGAATGTCTGTCTACATTGAAGGTCTGGGACCCATCATGGCATCCTTGTCCCTAATAAGGAGCCCTCAAGTAGGAAGTGAGCTCTCTGCATCGCCACAGTAGAGTCTGTGAATAGATTGACAGCTTACAGTTGAAGATCAGTGGAAGGCAATTTGGCTTGGAAATCTCTTCAGGAATTCAAGTCATACTCAATCGTCATCAGATTCTGTAGATCAAACCATTTTCCTTTAATGCCATCATTGCAGAAAGACATCTTGCTTTGGCCTAATCTTCAGACTGGTAGTACCTCCATGGTTGGGGGTGGGGACACAGGATTCCTCATTCTGCCAAACTGGAACTCAGGGAAGGCTCACCCACAGGTGGTCCAGCGGATGCTTCGGGGAGAAGCACATTTATCATTGAATGAACCCACTTATCTCTGAGGACTTTGCGTCTTTGGGAGTTACACCTGTCACGGGGAAGAATGAGAACACCTTTCAAAGAAAACCTAATTTACTTAAAGAAAAGTGTGTGTGCCCCTTCAACAATCTTTTGTGGACTATTCCACGGACAGGATGATGGAACAGACAATTTCAAGCCAAGGCACTTTTCTAAGACACCTGTCGGCAGATAACTGATCGTGAAATACAAGTGTCTCCAACGCCCAGGAAGAGGAATTACAGATGCTCACCCTGGGCTGGGCTGGGGCAGAGATGGATGGGAGCACACCTGCTTTAGGCAAAGTCTCCCCTACTTACAGGAATGAGGAAAGATTGTCAGAGGTAGCAAAGAGTTATCTTCGTCCTGAGGGCTCATTGCCTTCCCCTTCATGGAATCCGAAACATGCACCAGCAAAATAGGCAAAATAACTCTCATTCTATAAAATGGGTTCAAGGCAAAGTGGGGAGAAAAATTGACATAAATTATAAGAATCTACTTCTTTTAGAATTAGAATGCAGGCATAATAGAAAAAAACCTAAAGCTCATGTCTTACTGTTCTTATGATCATCAGCATTCATTTCTTCGTATTGATGTGCATTTACCTAAAGTCAACTGTAGTGATAGATAATATTTATTGAATGCTTTCTGTGTGCCAGGAAACATTCTAAGTTACTTACACATCCTGTCTAATTTAACCCTGACAACAACCCGATGCAGATGGAACTGCGATTTGCATTTTATGAATAGGGAAACTGAGGCTTGGAGGAGGTATCATAAACAATATCATAAACTGGCAAGGAAAGGAGAGTTGGGTGGAGGCCAGTGTTCTCTGACTCTAAGTTTTTTCTCCTTCAGAGTATTACTGCGTAATCTCACCTCACCCTCCACGTACACGTTTGTGTCTCTGGTCGGATTCCCTGATTTTCATGCATGTGTATGGACTGCTCTCTGGGACGTCTCAGATAATGTATGGATGCAAAAATAGTGGGATTGAATAATTGTGCCCTGAAGTCATCTTCAGGGTGACTGTCAACAAGTCTTAATTTTAAAATAAACAAAGTGAAACAAGACGTGCAAATACAGTAATAGCAGTTCCCTGCATTTATTCTTCAACTCTTTAATAAAAACCTGGGACCGTGAAACAAAGATCTGGCATTTGGGGCTGCAGACCCCTCATCTACACACCCAACACAACTCCCCCATCAGAGTTGCCCCAGGTGACAGGATGCATTGTGTTTTACCCCACGGTTTGGGACACTTCTCTGAAGCTGTTATTGGAGGTGGAGATAAAAATAAACTTTTCAGTAAAAATGTGTGCTCACTCTTAACATTCGCTTTTAACCAACAGTCCGTGGGTCAAAGTGGGTCTGCTTTTTCTCTAGAATTCCCTTCTTCACTGCGGCTGTAATGAGAGGCTAGATGGAAGTGGAGAGCCCCTCCTGGTCCTGTGATAGTTCATAAATATCTCTTTAAATATGAAGCTGCCTAAACCCTCAGTGGCCATTACTTATTTAGTAAGTTCCCTTATCCAAACTTCTCTCTGCATCATGGCCACCCTCTGAGCTCACACCAGGGCCTTCAACATGTCACACTCTGAACCTCTGTCCTCAGGCTGTACACACACTCTGGGCTCTTGGCTAGCAGATTTGTACCAAGGTTCAGTGCGATGCTGAATTTGCTGTTGATCCAGCCACATCATCTGCCCCAGAATCAGGGAGGGACACGGGCACCCATCCTGAGCACATGCACGTACTCTCTCTGCTGCCCAAATCCTCAAGTCCAAGAAGATTAAAGCAAGTCACCTGTCATTTGTCTAACGACACACTCATTATTTCAAAAAAAAGAAAATAAAATACATGCATAGGTTTCTTTTAAAAACATTTTTCTGAACACAAAACTATGAAGAAGAAAATTTTAAAAATCTCCACCAACGCCATCATCTCCAAATGACAATTTTAAATGCTTTAGTGTGTGTCTATGTGGCTTCTGTCTGGGTAATGTTTTGCACAGTTTATATTGTGCTACATGTAATGTTGTGCATCCTTTTCTTATTGAAACTCAAGAGTTTTCACAAGCCAATAAAAATGTCTCCTGATCATCTTGAAAGAGTAAGAACAAAGAAGCTATACTTATTAGAACACAAAGAAAAATAACTTTAAAAGAAAGGGCAAAATTCTACTCCAAAAACTTAGTTTTGTGTATTCTGGCCTGATCGTAGGTCAGTGACATCTTCCTAGTCTCAGAAACAGTGAGCCTACTCTGACAGGTCTGCACAGCTAAGCATTGTCCTGTTGTTCATATTTATTCTATTAATTAATAATCTTTATGAGTGTTTTTTTTTGCCAAAGTCCATGAGACAAAGTACTGTCTTTACTTTATTTCCCCTGTATATCGAGTTCCTTGCATGATGTCAGGATGTGGAAGTTTAGAAAGTACAGATCAAATGAATAAACACTTCCTGCTCATTTCCTGTCTGACCCTCAGGTGAGTCTACATACAGATCACGTGGCATTGGGATTAGACTCAGAGAACAGAAAAAACAGGATGCCCCATTTCAGCAGTTCACATAACAGCACTCCCATCTATTGTAGCTTTTAAAAAAATTGTTATTATGCCTGTTTATAAAAATAAATAATTACAAATACTTTTGTGAATTTCAATGCTTTTAATCTCTGAAAGATTGGGCCCCGCCGGGGAGCCCTTGCAAACACATGAAGCTTTCTCAAATGCCTTCTGGGCAAGTCTAAGGCTTCTTCATATTGGGTGGATGGTAACGAATACCATCCCCCCAGTACAGATCAGTCTTATGTAGGCAGACCAGCCTGTGAAGATCTCCAAGAACTTGGGTTATTTGTGCTCTTTCTTCTAATGAAAAGTGACAGTGGACACTATCCTTGGGAGCACTCTAATTTGAGCTTTAGTATGTTTGTAAACACTCCATACATTGGACACTTTGTTATTCCACAAAGGGAAAGACAGGAAGTAGGAATAGGCAACATCATTAAAAACTAGGCACTTGGTTGAACTCCATGAGATGCTTTATAAACCTCAGTGAAAACTTTATGCCTGAGACTCCAGATGTAGAAAGAATTGCGGCTCCTTCCCAGATGTGTTTGCCGGTTATGCTTTATTTTCACCTTTAAAAATAGAAATAAAATCAGTACACATCTTCAGTTTTTGCGATGGGAAAAAGGGATCCACACCAAAGCACATAGAACACTGTCTTCGTGGTGTTTGGACCCAGAAGCCTTAACAACCTTGACCCCTGACAGTTTTCTTCTTCATATGTATTTTGTTATCTCTCGTTGTAAACGTTAAACAATTTTGTTGTAGAAAGTTTGGAAAACACAAGAGTTTGTTTTTTTTTTTTAAAAAAACAAAACAAAACAAAACAAAACACAACACACTGAACCCTTCTTGCAGAAATAACCACACTATTACCAACGATCTTCCTTGGTGTCCACGGTGCTGGTGGTTTTGAGATCTCCACACATCTTGTAACACTCCTCCCTTCCAAAGACGGACCCTGACTCCCCTGGACTTGAGTGGGAGCCTGGCTCAGCCACTTGACTCCATCAAGGAAGTACAGCAAGTGACATGGGGACTTCAGGGGCAAACGAAGGTGGGCCACATGTGCCTTAGTTTTTGTATGACCGGCTCAGGGTACAAGCCCTCCTGGAGGACACTGTGGAGAGGCCCCCTGAAGAGGGACTGAGGCCTCCCACACAGAGCCAGAACCAGCATGCCAGCCCTGCGGGTAGCCACAGTGGAAGAAGACCCTTCTGAGATGTAGCCCACCACGTCCTGACTGTAGCTCCACCAGAAGCCCTAAGCTGGATGCATCAAGCCACTTGTTCAGTCTTGACCCAGAGAAAACAGGAGATAATAAATGCTTATTTTAAGCCTTGAAGACTGAGATAATTTGCATAATTGCTGAGATAAATCACATAGCACTAAACAAACAAAACAATGACTCAACATGGTCATGTAGAATTTCAAGAATTTGTTAGGTTTTTTTTTTTTTTCTTTCAACCAGTTTCGATCTTTTCTCCTAAACCTTCAATATAGTTTCTATATGTGGCTTCATCACTCTTAATATTTTATCCCAGTATTATTGGATCTCTTTTAGATTCTCTTATTGTCTGTGGTTATTTGGGAACAATCATGTCACTTTTCGTGAGTTGACTCTCACAGTGGTTAATTTCCTTATGCAGTTTGTAAGGTCTGACCCTGGCCTCACTCTGAGGGGGGTTTGCCTAGTGCCTTGCATCCTGGATGCCTCCCTGTGGGAGCACTTGAGGGTGCATTTGCTGTGACCGGGTGGCTTTCCCCAGTACAGATCAGTCTTATGTTACTTCCTGGTTTCCGAGTCTCACATTAGTGTGACATGGACCCCACACCCATGCACACACGACCCAATAATCTTGGGATTCTGATTGGTCACTGTTGACGCTTTCCACCCAGGACATTGGGCAAAAAAATACATAAGCATCCTTGCAATGGCGCTGGCTGGAGGAGGTGCCGGGAGCTCTGCTCTCCCTGATGACAGGCTTGGCTTCATGCAGGCCTTTATCTCTGGTTCCCACCCACCATATACACCAAGGCCTCATCCCCCTGCCACAGACACTGGTTTTGAAAGTTGAGCAGTTTTCTGGGGATTCCTGAGGAGCTCCCTTCTTGCTTTTAGGTGAGCTCTGCATTTATAATATATCATTTCCCCCTAGGTTTGCTGAAGGGGGACCTGGGAGTTTCACACGTCATCTGAATCTGCCTTATTAATCAGAAGTCCTGCCGAACCTTTTCCATATGTAACAGTTTGGTGTAATTATATTTATGCTGGTTACACAATATTTTTGTCTTCTTCATTTAGTTTTGCAATAAAAGTTATCAAAATTTCCTCGGGTTATTAAAATTCTTTGTAAATATAATTTGGATGGCTGTCGAATATGTCCTCAGATCAGTCAACACTA
Source organism: Callospermophilus lateralis (assembly GCF_048772815.1). NCBI lineage: Eukaryota > Metazoa > Chordata > Mammalia > Rodentia > Sciuridae > Callospermophilus > Callospermophilus lateralis. The sequence goes on from NC_135307.1 coordinate 190,097,366, forward strand.
ATTTACTTAATAATACCACCCCTGCGTTGGATGTTGAGTTTCTCACTACACCATAACTGAATGAGAACTCATCTTGACTCCTTTCATGTTCTTCCAGGAGGAGAGCCATGTCGTCGGCAGACCAGCCTGTGAAGATCTCCAAGAACTTGGGTTATTTGCGCTCTTTCTTCTAATGAAAAGTGGCAGTGGACACTGTCCTTGGGAGTGCTCTGATTTGTAAGCACCCCATATTCCTCAACACGCAGACGTCATTTCATTATGGGTTCTCCCCACCAACTCTTCTCAACACTTCACCTTGGCTTCTCCTGCTCTCTGGCGAAGATCAGAAAACTGTGACTATTAAGTCTCTTCCTTTTCTGTCTTGCATCTCAACATGTCATACTCACAGAGACGATGCTGTTGAACCCTATTGATTCCATTCATTTTATTTAAGCCCGAGAACAGGATGTTCCCAACATGTGTGCTCATTGCGGGGGTCCCTTCATAAGGTCGATTTTTTCCACAAGTACTGTTTGACCCTATCATTGTCTGCTTCATGACCACTACGACCCTTAATACAGTATATTTCCTCTTTTGTTAACACATCAGTACCAAAAAATGGTGTTGGACACTCTTGGATATCACCCTGCGTGCCCTAGGGGATGGGAGGGAGGGCCTGACATGGCCAGACGGCACCTTGGCCGTCAGTGGTGGTCACCATCATCCACCCATTGTTGGAGATCTCTGTGGCAGTTCCACGGTTGCCATTTTTTCTTCTTTGGATAAAATGGATGCTTTAGCCTCATCTTGGACATCTTGTCAGATGCCAGACTCCTCTCCAAAGCACAGATTAGAGGCTGGCAGGCGACGCGCAGTGGGTCTCGGGAGAACGCAGTGAGAGAGGGTGCTCGGTTTTCCTAGAGAACAGCTGCTCATTTGCTATGGAGAAGAGAGGCCTCAGGGTTAGAAGGGACCAAACTGCTCAGCCTTTAATGTTTTTCGCAAAATTATCTTGTTGACAAGAGCAGCATTATAAATTTGAATCCATTAGCTAAAAGGATCCATAAATATTTGAATAATGGCCTTTTTAGAGTTTTACCAGTCTATCAAACTTGTCACATGTCCACTTTTTTCCATTTTTCCTACTGCTGAAAAAGAAAAGGGCTGAGCTAAATCTTACAGATGGTTTCTAGACATGGGTATTTTATCTTTGCTTTCAAAATGGAAATGCTTTGCCAAGCAGAAGTTGATTAACAAAACCACACTCGTATCTGGGAGCAGTGGCCAAGGCTGACTGTCCACTGAAGCTCACCTTCCCCTTGCAGCAGTGGCACAGGGCCACAGGGCTCCACTTCCCAGCCTCACGTTTGGGAAGACCCAGTGATGGGTTCTGACCAATGAAATGCAGCAGATATGACATGAGTCACATCCAGGAAACCAGGTTTTATGAAGCCCATCTTCTCTATTTTCTCCCTTTTTTAAAAATTTTCATTTTTTCTTGCTAGAAACTGAGGACTCTGAGGTAGTGAATGGTGGAACCATGAGCTATATGAACTCTGGGAGCCTGCACTGCTTCCTGGCATGAAGCAAGTCGCACGCTAACCATGAAAAGCAACACTGGTCGGCCTCATGCCTGCAACGCTCCTGGAAAATGCACACCTATTGTTTAAACTGTAGGAATTTGAAATGAACTTTAGCAACTAGCAATAATCCAGACCAGTGACTTATTATGAGTTAAAATAATAGCAAACATTTTTCTTTTTTCTTACTCTTTTTAGATAGGCTTGACGGTAGAGGGTATTTGACATATTTTACATACATGGAGTGTAACTTATTTTAATTGGGATCCCATTCTTGTGGTTGTACATGGTATGGAGTTTCACTGGCCAAGTATTCATATATAAGGAGGGACAGTTATGTCTGATTTGTTTACTGTCTTTTCTATTCCCAACCCCTCCCTTCCCTTCATTCCCCTTTGTCTAATCCAATGAACTTCTCTTCTTACCCTCCCTACCCTGCCTTGTTGTGGGTTAGCATCCACATATCAGAGAGAACAAACATTTTTCTTTTCATTCTCTGGAATTCTAGATTTCATTGGTTTTTGTTCATCAAAAGAGGTCTCTTAAATTCTGAAGCAGTGACTCTTACATGTGTTTCCCAAAGGCTGAACAAGACACAGCTCTCTGTTGTTTGTTTTAGAGGATGAGTCTGTCAGAGACTGGTGTACACCTTAGGTACTGGCCCAGGCACCCAGCAGATAGGATTTCATCTGTCAGTCTACCACCTGCTTGTCTGTCTGCTAACGAGCAAGGTGCAGCTCTCCGCCCACGACCACAGGGATCAGCAGGCCGCACGGTGTGGGAGAGGTCTGCCTCAGCACTCGGGAGTGTTAATGGAAGGTCATAATCCACACCTCACCCACACTTCTGGGCTTTCTTAAGTCTACCAAGAGGTTAAACAGCTCCCTACGGAGCTTTATCCCACAACCCCTAATACGCATAACCATCTTTAGGATACTTAGCTTTACTCTTTGGCCTGTGCAATTAGTTCAGTGTTTAACATCCATGCTGTTTTCACTCTGTGCCGAGAACTGTGCTAGATGTCCCCTCAACCTTACTCCTGCTAATCCTTATAACTGCTCTGTAGGATTTACATAGTGATCTCCAGGAAACTGAGACTCAGGGTCCTTCAACAACTTGCCAAAAGTTACTAGCTGGTAAGTGGTGGAGCGTGGACTGAACCCAGATCTGCCTGTTCTGAAGCCCTGTGTCCAGGGAGTATCAGAGAGAACAAACACTCGGAATATCTCATAAAAAATGGATTTTACAACCCAGGGTTTCTCAACCTTGGATTATTGACAATTGGAGCCACATAATTCTTTGCAGTGAGGTGCCCTCTTGTGCACAGTAGGGCATTGAGCAGTATCCCTGCCCTGTACCCTCTAGATAACAGCAACATTCCCCACTCCAAGCTCTGGCACCCAACTGTCTCCAGTCATTGCCAACCGTCTCTGGTGGACACTATCACTCTCTCTGTTGAGAACCAAAGTCACAACACACTGTTAGAAAGTTTTCTTCCATCTCCATTTTCACTGTGGCTGCCAAGAAGCTCCAAAACAAATTTAAGTTTCAACTGTAGCAAATGGGCAATCCCAAAGTCTTGACTGATATCTATTTATCTTCTTCTAGTTTATCATCTACCCTCTCCTACCCTATTTCTTTATTTCTCCACTTATATTTTCGCCATCCACCTATGTCCCCTCTATTTAGTTATTTGAAACATTTCACAGAAGAAAGCAAAGTAAAAATACAAAACACATTTTTATACTGATTTTGAGATTATCACGCTTAATTATTTGATCAAAGCTAAAAGTTTCTGGAAGTGATAAGTATTCCTGTTTCTTTTAAAATCTGTTTGACAATTCTCTCCGATAATAATAATAATAATAATAAAAAAGTCAAAGTTGGATTAGGAAATCGAACTTTATTGAAATATTATGGCTCCCAGAATCATATTTCAAAATGGATTCAAGCACCGTAGTATATTAGGAAGAATAAAAGAAAAGCTTTGAAAATAGTCCTGTAGATTTTCTTTCAAGTTTTCCCATTGCAATTGATGGAAATTATCATTATTTTATCATTGAAATGTTTTTATTTTTACACTGCTAAGGAGAAGCCCTTATGATACAACAGATACCTTTGAAGATGCTTTTCTGTGATTTTGTCACCATTTGTGTTCCAAATTGATGCACAAGCCTCGGTTCAGCCAGTCGAGAGAGACTCCGCTTTAAGAATTCTGCCCTGCGCTTCCACAAATGAATTTTCCAGTCTGTCAATTACTGGGAAGATAAAAATTGGGTCCAGAACAAAGGGTGACTCAGAGGCTCATTTGGAAATTTGGGATTTCTGGTTCTGCTTTGACAGATTTGGAAGAAGAGGCAAAACATTTCCTGTAAATACCATCACTGGGATGGATTCTCACTCTCTCATCCCCCCATCCAACAGAAATCTATATTGTGCCTTGAGTGGAGCCCCAGAGAAATTATCAATATTCACACATCTGGCACAAATCTGTTGGAAGGAAAAAAAAAACCATTATGCCATCTGTATTTCTTCAATCGTTTTATAACGCAGCTCCAGTCTCTCGCAGCCTTTTTGTCGCACGGTCTTGTAAATATAAAGTTATATTACTTCTTGGCTTCTTTGAGGACACTGTTCATCATAAGGGGAGGAAGAGGAGATGACGTCACTGCCAGGAAAAATAGAAAAGCTTGCCTTTCCCAATCCCCCCCTTCCCGGGAGTGTGGGGGAGCCAAATTTCATCAAGTTTGGCACCGTTGTAGGAATTAACACGACTGAAATGTATGCCAGATTTCAAAACAATTTCTAACAGTTTCTGTGAGACCGTGTAAGCAACTGAAAATTGACATGTTGTGTTGTGCCCGAGTCAGCCAACTGCTGTCACTGCATAATTAGATTTTCCTGCATGAGAGGAAAGAGTTTCCTTTAAAAAATTATGAAATAAGGCAGAAGCTAATATGAAGTCTAAGTGGGCCTTTGATTTGCAAAGAGGTAGCTTTCTGCCGAAGAATGGCCTTGGACACGAAGCCATCTCGCACGGACATGCTCACTCGGGGAGGCCAGCGGCGCTGGCTTCGGGTGCCTGGAGCGCATGGGGCGCGCTGTGCGCAGAGGAGAGGGTTGCAGGCACAGGCCAGATGGAAGCGGGCCCACTTGGCTGCCCAAGGTATGGCTGAAACCCAGACCCGGGAACAGATCCGGTGTGAGCGAGTGTGCGGCAACTTCCTTCTGATGTGGACTGGCTGAGGATTGCCCCGTCCTCCACTGTGACAGTGGTGTTCCTTCATCACAGGGTCCCCCATGGAGACGGACTCCCCTGGGCCTCGTGGCAGCCATGTAACTCGACTCTAGGCGATGAGCCAGGGGTGGAATCAAAGTTTCCCAATTCTTCATCCAGTCCTCTGTCTCCCTGGGGCAGCAGTATAGACACAGCCATGGCCATCTTCCATCAGGAGACCAGATCTACACCACGGGACAGGCTGCACCCCGGAGGTGGTGGAGAAGGACTGAGGCACACCCTGTTCCTTTGGAATCACCTACTGACCTTGGATTGCTCTAAGAGAGAGAGGCCAGTTTGTGCAGTGTCTAAGCCATTGTATTTTTAGGGCTTAAGTAACATCAGCCCTTCCTGGATCCTAACCAACACTGCAGTTGGACATGGCCTTTGGAGCTCATCAGAACTAAATCTGTCAACAGGGGAGTGTGTCACCCAAGACACATGCATCTTTGTCTCCCAATCATGCCCTATGAGGCCAATACCTTCCCCTAAATAGCCTAATCTCTATACAGGACAAAATAGAATTCAAAATGTCATTCATTCATTCATGATGATGTGATTTGATGATTATTCTCATTTACAAATGAAGAAACTGTATTGTCTTAGAGAAGCCAAAGAACTTGCCCCAAATCAGATGGTTAATGATTTCAGGGTTGCTGTCATTGTTCTCTTTCTCTGTTTTTGAATCATGTGGTCAAGCAGAATGAGCTCTTAGCATACAGAAAGACATTTAACAAATATTTGCTAACTATCTAAATCAAAGATTACAATATTAAAACAAGCCGTAGAACCAAGTCTAAAACTCAAGTCTGCTGACTATGCTCCCTGATTATGTCTTAAAATGGGCTTGAGTTGGATTTGTCAAAGTTACCACATATTAGTAAATATGTGATAACAGTAAAATAATAAAAATAATTAAAAATATTTTACTTACATATATAAACTTACATCAAAGTTAATGTAACAGAGACCTTTAACTCAGACCAACTTAATTATTGCAGGGACTTCACTGGCTGATGTAACTGAACATTCCAGAGACAGATCTAGCTCATTCCTGGCTTCTCGCTGGGGGTCAGAGCTTTGTTCCCAGAACAGGATTGCCACCGACTCTCAGCATAGCTCCTCCTAGGTTGGCTTCCTTTTCAGGTTCCATATGATATCCAAGTGGCTGCCAGCCTCTGCAGACATATTTCCCATGTAACTCCAACAGAAAGGAACCCTACACTCTTTTAGTTAATAGCTCTGTGAACCTATTCATTCGTCAACTAATAACTAACCAATGTGTCCAAGAGGGTTTGGGGCTCTGATTGGCCAGGCCACTGGCTCTTAGAAGAACTATGGTTTCCTTGAGGCCAACTAAGTGCTCTTCCAGAAAGAACAGGCAGCAATTACTGGATAAGCAGCAGTAACAGTGCTGGCTGAAGGCTCTTCACACACTCAGGGCTGCCACCACCACCGGAATCTCTGATGCTGGCTACGCCTCCCCGGGCTTCAGCCTAGACTGCTATTTCTCTACAGAGTGCTTTCCTGATTTCTAATCCTAGACCCCTTGTGTTAGTCATCTTTGCATCACTGTGACCAAAATACCCAATGAGAACTTAGAGGAGGGAAAGTATATTTTTGTTCATAGTTCCAGAGGTTTAGTCCATGGTTGGCCATCTCCATTGCACTGAACCCTTGGGTAGAACATCATGGTGGAAGGCCATGGCGGAGGGAAGATGCTTCACCTCTGGTGGACAGAAAGCAGAGAGAAAGAGGGGAAGTATTACAGGGAAGGTGAACACTTCCAGGGCATGCCCCCAATGACCCACCTCCTCCAGCCATGCCCAACCTGCCTACAGTTACCACCCAGTCAGTCCAAAGTAGGACGGAATCTTAGGTTACAGCTCCTACAATCTAATAATTTCACCTCTGGATATTCCTGCATTAACAGTGAGATTTGAGGGACACCGCACATCCAAACTATAACAGACCTACTTGCAAGCATATGTACCCAATCAGTATACACACACACACACACACACACACACACTCGTGTACTACCCAGTGCTGTTGTAATTCCCCCAAATAGCGCTCTTCTTCAGGACGCTACGCTCTGCCTGGGCAAGACTGTACCCTGAGGGTAGACTCAGATCACTAACACAGTGCAACCCAGGTCTGCCAAAAATTAGTTGCACAATCTAAAGAAAGGAATTCAGCCTTTGTGAGCCTGGATATCTTCATCTGGTGATGGGATCACAGTCATTGAGCTGGTGTGAGGACGAAACAAAAGATACATGTCACACTCCAGCCCAACACCCAGACTCACAGTGGGTGCTGGCTAGTGTGGGTCAGTGTGGGCCCCTAGTCCTCTGCCCTCTACAGGCGCCTCTGAACAATCTGCCTTCTGCCCTTCTCCAAAGTTCCCCACTACTGGAAATTGAGGCCCCTTTTTTGGCTCTGAGGCACACATTATCTCTATTGGTTATCTGTCTTCTCAATACCACCTCTGTGCTCAGAGGTTGTCCCCATCCTCAGGCTGCACTCTTACCCCTCTTAAAGACTGAGCCTCATAGAGGATCTGGGTCAGTCGGACCAGGTTTCAGTTCTAAGCTTTGCCACCTATGAGCTGTGAGATTATAGGCAGATGATTTAACTCATGTGAATTTCAGTTTTCACTGTAAAAATAGAGTTGATGTCAAACATCAGTGTGTACAGTGCTTTATTATAGATCCAGACTCAGACTGGGTACTTAATAAATAGAAAATACTACTTTATATTACATGCATTTTTAACCTGCTTCAATTTCCCACCTTAATCATTCTAAGAATTGGTCTTGGAATGAGTTTAATTGACCTAAAGTCCCACCTCTTCTGTACTTGAAAGAGTCAACATATTTTGCAGATACCATTAGACACACAACAACTCTTAGAAAATTTCACTAGCCAAGTTCAAAGCATGAATAGTGACAGGGAACAAAGAGTGTAGATGAGCTCCTACTGTGGACTAAAAATGCACTGATCACTAATTTCACTTGGTCTTACAATAATTCTGAGTAGTGTAGATCTCTCAATACCTCACGGCTTAAAACAGGAACAATGCAATAGTCTCACTTTTCAGTGGATTGGCCATAGAGTTTCTCTGGTACTTTTATTTGGGGTCATTCATACAACTGTGTCCAACCACATGGACAGATGTTCGCTCCTCAGTCCCACAGTTACTGCTGGATATTAGCTAACGCATCCCGGATCTGCTGCATGTGGTCCCTCATGTAAGCTAAACTGGCTTTCTTGCAACACTCTCAGGGCAGAATTCCAACAGGGTGGCACCAATGGACCAGTGAGTATCACATGGCAGCTTTATGGGCCGTCACAACAGACAGGAATGTTCCTTGGCCAAAGTAAGTCACATGGTCCATTCAGAGTAACTCTGAATTGGAAGAGATGGGTAGCCAAGTATTTGTGGCCACTTTTAATCTATTACTAAAGGTTGAAACAAGAAATCATGTGGCAAATGAGTGACAGAGTGCAGAATCAAATTTAGGTTTGAATGTTTATACTTCTTTCCATATGCCACAAGGTCTCAGAGTAGACCAGGGAAGATCCACAATCTCTTTGATTTGGGATTCCTTCTTGTAGCAGATATTAGAGTTCCTGCCTAGGTACCATTCCTAGTTCTGGGGAAGAGCAGTAAGCAAGACAACCAAAGACATTGATCTCAGAGAGCTAAAGACGAGTAACAGCGTTGGATGGATGGAAGGCTAGTGCCCAGAGCAGAGGACCCTGTAGGTTGGTTGGTCAGGAAAGGCCTCTCTGGGGGTGCTTGAAACAGGTGTGGATAAATGAAGGCAGCAGTGAAAAGACATTTTTTTGAGCAAAGTGTCTAGCAAATGCAAAATCCCCAGGGCAGGAGGGAGCATAGTATTGGAAGAGCAGAAGAAGGAGGGCAGATGGGAAAATTTCTGAGAGGTGGATAGCAACCAGAGTTCATGTGATCTTGAAGGCCACACAGAGGTATTTATATTTTGCTCCAATTTAAATGGAGTGAAGTTGAAGCACCCTGAGCAGGGGATTGATCTAGATTACCTCTGACCTGAGTGACACCTATTAAGATGCCCTTGAATTGGCCACTCTGTGGCATGTAGATTGCAGAGGAGCAGCCAGAGGCAGAGCTGAGCTGGAAGGCTGGGTGCTGGCCGTGACCATGGGCTGGAGAGAAGAGGGCACTCTGGGATGTGTTTGGTGTGAGGATTTATAAGACTGCAGATGAATTTCTTATGGGATGGAGATTGGTAAGGATAGAATCCCAGAAACAGAGATGAGAATCTCAACACACTCACGGGGCTACGGGAAAACAGCAATCATGAATCTGCCTCTTTATGAAATTAATATCTTTGTTTTATCTTGTTTTCAAACAACATGAGCAGGAAACATTTGATTTCTTTGAAATGCATCCAGGTGCAGGAGGTGGGAAAGACAGAGTGCCTTAATGACGGGCAAAGGGAGAAGCAGGGATTTGGAAACGCGCCCTTCCCAGTTGATGTGAATCCTGTATATCCATTACTCCCAGTCATTTTCCCTGATTAGATTGTGAGCACTCACCTGTAAACTAAAAGGCAGTCAGAGCTAATGATGGGAAGAGAGGATATGGCTTGGGCGGTATTCCATCGTCCACACGGGCACTTAGCGGATGATCCGTCTAAATGCACAGCAATAGTCATGGCAACAGTGGTATTTCCCGATGAAACTGAGACGCATCAGCTTCTCCCTGATCGACCTCCCAATCTCCATGATTCCCCAATTCTCTATTCAGTCCTTTTTTATTTCATAAAATCTAAAACTGCCCTTGGTGCTTGAAACATCCAAACTTTCACATATACCTGTGAGCCGCACAGTGACTGCTCACCCACATCACCCAGGAAGCAGACACACCTCGTCAAGGCCAAAGTCCTGCAGCCCTCATCTTGTCTAATAAATTACATCCTGAGACTTAGTTCCCTGTTGCCTGCGTATTTTTCTTACATAAAACTCCCCAAACAATAAATCATCTTTCTGTCGTCCCCATCACATATGGGCTCATTACTTCACACATCATAATTATAATCAACGAACAAAATTCAAGAAAGGAAATCTGAACAATGAAATGGTTTTTTTTTTCCCTTAACATCAGTGCAACTTTGTATGATCAAAGCTTGTAATAATATAGATGGGTGATTTGGAGGATTTCAATGTAGCTCTTTTACATTTCACAGCAAATTCTTAACAGGTCCAACTACCGAAGGGGGGGAAAATAGCTCTTTTTGCCTTTAAGACTTCTAAGTCTGATTTTTTAAGTGCACAGATAACTTTAATATCTAAATTGAAAAATGAGAAGAATATCCGTAGGGAAAAAGGAGCTTATTGCTGCCTCCCTGAAGTTCATCAAATGTTGTCACATATTTCTCTAACATTTTTGACTTGGTTAAGTGCAAATTTAGGTGAACACACTTTTTTTTTCCCAGGGTTCATGGCAACAGAAATATAATATGCATTTTCTGATTAATGAGTGCAGTTCTACAGTCTTAAGTGATCCTAGGCAAATAGCATTTCTCTGAGGCAGAGGACTGGACAAAATGACCTCTTCTTTCCATTATTTCATGACTTAGTTGTAACTAACTTTTCTGTCACTTCAACCTCTTCCTTAAGTATATTTTTGAGATATAAAAAACTAAAATCCCCATTCTCAGAATTCAAATCATAGACTAGAGTGCACATTGATTTCCACCATAAGTATGCAGAAAAGTTAGTAATTAGTCAAATGGGTGAAAGATACAAAAGTTTATTCTTACCAATTAAGTTATCACATCACATGGAAAGTCACTGAACTACAAATCACGTGATTAATGAAACACTGTCAAAGTCCAAATACTTTCACAAATCACGTGATTAATGACACACTGTCAAAGTCCATATACTTTCTCAGTGTGAAATTTGGGGCAGCAATACCTAATTCATTGATAATAGACCAAATCCTCCTGTGCACCTGGCCATAGTCATCACTATCTTTTCTTCTAGTGGTTGTATTTGTCCTTCCAACCCAGCTGCACATATCCTCCTCTGAGTAGTTTCCTTGAAGTGAGGCATCTCTTATTCTGAACCTCTCTACATCTTTGAGCCCTTAAGAAATTAGAGTGTGATTATTTGCTCTGACATCTGTCTCCCCACTGACCCCTGTCAACTCCTTCAGCTGGTGCCTTTTCAGAGCTCAAAAGGTGTCTTCTGGGGCTCCAACCCTGGTCCAGCACCTCTCCTTGCACATGTGCCCTAGGGGATGAATTTGCTCCTGGCAAGTCTATTGGTAAAGAGCTTAGGTTGGCCCTAGAAATAAATGTACAAAATAATGAAATATTTTGCTTAGTTTTCACATTTTTAAAGACTTATTTAAATTAGGACATCATCATTTTAAAAGAAAAGAAACCATTAATCTAGTCCATCGTTGATAATTGTTATATCAGAGAAGACAAATGCAAGATCCCAGGGGCCACACACCTCCTGACAGGTGTGCAGCAGAACCTCTAACATCGTCCTCCTCACCAAAGAGCAAACCTGAATCATACGGAGCCTCTTCACCTATCAATCAACTTATAGGAAGTACGAGTGACACTGTGATGATGAAATTAGTAAAACCCAGACTGTGACAAACTCTGCAGAGCAAACTCCACAAGATAAATGACCACATAGATTTCAGGGGGAGAAAAGAAAAAAAGAGAAATTAAAAAGACACATCAACTAATTGCAATATGTGGAATTCATTTGGATCCTGATTCAGACAGGATCTAGATCATAAAACGGTAAATTTAGTCCAACAGTGATTGAATATGTGAAAATGTATTCGCTTGGTTTACATAGGGTTTAAAAGTCTTTTGAATAATTTGTCAACATTGAAGACGTAAGATTTCACATAAAATCTATATTTCTGGGATTTCAGAGCGAGAGAGAGAGAGAGAGAGAGTCAATCTGGCAATATTAGCCCGTGTTTCTTCTTCATCCTCCTCAGGAGTCCTAAACAGGGGAGAGACATGCTGAGAGCAGCAGGTAAGGAGCAACGTGGAGACGGATTTAGGGAGATGATGCTTGAATACAAAATGCTTTTGAAATCTGGGTTGAAATAATGAGGTCCTGGCTGACCCAGGGACAGAGGGAATGGCCATAGGTGGAGGTGGCAACAGGATTCAGTGGTGGAATGGACTTCAGAAGTAGAAGTCAGAAAGAGACATAACTGGCTGGAGGCTACCCAGCCTCCACACTGGGAGAACCAGGGATTGAGGGAGGGGTCATGCTGCAGCAGAATCCTCAGGAAAAGGAAGATGTGGGTTTTGGGTTGACCCAAGTGACCAGTATGGAAAATTCTTTCAAGCAACAGTGTTGTAGCTTCATTGGTAATAGACCAATGTACTGAAATCCTACAGACACTCACACATAGGGTAGCAAGTAGGATGTGTGGGGGAGACAGGAAAACTCCAGTTCTCTACCGACTCCTTCAAAAGAACAAGAGACAATCAGCCCCCATTCATGAACTCCATGGGGAGATATGAGGAGAGAGGTAGAGAGCTGTCCATAGGAGCACAGGGCCCTGCAGAGCAAGGAGGAAGGCACAGCGGAGGCCAGGTGGTGTGTCCTGGGAAACTTCTCCTTGAACCAGGTCATGCAGGAAGAGGAGATTCGACCTAAGAATGTGAAGTCCATGTGTCAGAGTTTGCAGGGACTCAGCCAAAATGCCCACTAAGTGAACACACAAACCACAGGGCTCCCCTGGCTTTGCTTCTCCCTGTGACACTTGTCATCCCGGATGTCACGTTATGTATTACATGTGTGCTCACTGCCTTGATCCTTCTCGGCTCCCCAGGAAAAGACAAGCTCCAGGAGAGCAGGGACCTTGTCTCTCTTGTTTACTGGAATGTCCCCGAGGCTTCGAACATTTTCTGAAACACAGTGAGTTCTGTCAATATCGTTTGGAAGTGTCCATCCCCACGACTTAAGGTCAGAGACAGAAAACCAGGCAGACAATTAGGATCCAGTGTGACCAGAGCCGGAGATTCACAGGCTCGGTAAGCGCAGGGATGCAGCCCTGAAGTATCACCTGAAAGAAAAGCTATTGTCACTTGCAAATGATAGCCCACTTCATGCTAAGAAAGAAGAGCATTGATTCTCTTTGCATATTTATTAAATAGCTGGCACCGAAAGACACATGACCCTGAGCTACAGGGACGAAAAAAATCACACCACTTTTGACTTCTGCCTCCAGAGAACACACACCTCATTCGAAGAAAAAATGCTGGGTGTGATTTTCTCACTAAATTTACTCACCCCTGGTGCTACTTAAGTGAGGTGGGGAGACAGGAGATGGAGACAAGAGGGTCTGTGTCACACGTGAGATGTACAAAATCACCCCAGCCTTAATGGAATTGGTTTAAGGCACTGGAAGACGTGTGTGTGTGTGTGTGTGTGTGTGTGTGTGTGTGTGTGTGTGTGTTCTATCAGAATGAATTTTCCCTCGAGGAAGGAAGTCAGTGGGCAGTTTCTTGCCCTACCAGTGGTCAGGACAACTGGCCTGCCCTTGTCACCTCTGCTGGCCAAGTGTGACCATCAGGAGCAATGCCACCACCCAGCTTACCCAAACGTGGTGAAACAGCAAGAACTTGTCAGCCACAGATGGTGAGGCTGACTTCTCAATAAGAGGGGGAAAAAGGACCTAAATTAGACTTCTATAAAAAGAATATTGCATATTTATTTCCACAATAACACCCAGGAAAAACGTTAGTCAAGAAGCAAGCAATTGGGTGAATAAATAAGCTTGTCTTTGTTCTCATCAATTAAGTTATTACATCAGTTGGAAAACCAGTGAATTATAATACAGATGTTTAATGAAACACTGCTGAGCCGATAAGTCAAACTCCTATTTTGTGGTGTGATTCTGGCTGCATAGTTTTGTGTGTGTTAAACCGTATTTATTAGCTGATACCCATTATTATTTTGAGCAAGGTATAATTCAGTTGTCAGGCTCCATCGCAGGCAAGGAGATTTAATCAGTAAGAGCCGCTTTGCTACCGAGTATAAAACAATGTGGGTTTCATGAAGCAATCACGGCAGTGTGAAAAAATGGGATTAATTAGTATTGTACAAGAACAGGCAGCATGCTCATTAAAACCTTGTGAGGTGGCTCTTGATAAACTGCCACTTGATAGGACCGCATTAATGTGACAAGGCAAAGACTTTATTTCCAAATCCTTTCTGATTGTATCTTGCTTTTAAGTTACCTGAAATGACCCGCCTTGGCGTTGGGAATACAAAGATCAAAATGAATGCCGGGGATCCAGAGCCACCTGGACCCAGGAAGCCAAGCATAGATGCAGAAGCTTCAAAGACAACGGTTTTTGAACTTGCAGTCAAACACGAATCGATAACTGCAAATGAGGCGGCGCCGGGGTAGCAGATTTGCATTTGCACTCGGCAGGTTGGGCAGAAACTAATTTGACAATTGGCAACCCACCTTAATGAAGGCCACAGACAAATCCTGCCTGTTCCTCTCCCCCGTGCTGGTGCTGTTTGGAAACATTATCTGGCCTGAGGAAGGCGCCAGGGCTCCTGGAGAGTGGAGGGGCAACTTGGAGGGCAAGAGGAGCCCAGCAAACTCAGCCACTGCTCCGGGCCCTTGCTCTCCGCCCCTCCTGGCCAGTGCTTGGATTTCCTGGGTGCCTCCTTGTTCCTCAAATGCATTGTTATTAATTATTTTGTTTCGTTTCCACAGAAAAAGCATCTGCACATGGATACAGTGCTATGAGAACACTCTGCTTTGAGTAAGGAGTATTTTCAATGCTCTTTGGACTCCTTTTCCTCTTTGAGCATCTGATTTTATTCTCTTTCAAACGTGGAACAGTTCAGGTTTGGTCTTCACCCTGTGGTGATTGGCGGAGGTCGGGGTGGGGGATCTCAAGTTCATGTTTGTGGAAATGCATTCTGAACCATTCTCCAAATCCCTAGTCTCCTCCAAGGATCTTCCCTGACCCATATCCCCCCGCCCCGTACCCATACCCCAGCATCCCACTTTCCTGGTGGCTTTGGCTAACGAAGCATATAAAGGAACTGTACCTACAACAGCTGTTAGTGGGGGTATTTCTAGGACTAGCAAATGCTGCTCAGAAACCTCAAAGTCCTTGCTCCCCCCACACACACACCAACTATTTATTGAAAAAAAAAAAAAAAACTAAGCTTGTTAAATCTCCCCAGCATATTAAATTAATGCTTTCTACCATGAAGCTCAAGTACTCAGCTCACAATTATAGGTTGTTTGCAATTGAACTTGGGTAATTCCACTGCAATCTGCAGATTCAAGGCACTGGGTAGAAGTCAGGCTACCTGAGCAGGCTAGATAGGATTAAGCACACTGCTTTATCAAGTGATGTGTTGCAATATTATTAATTTAAACCCTAAACCTCATTGTTGTGGTCCAAGCTGCATGATGTAATGCAGTATGACAGCCATTGAATTAATAGAAAATGGAATTCATCTCTCAAAATTTCACACAAAATAAAGGCGTAGAGACAGACAAAAATAAAGGAGGAAAGACAGACAGATAAACACCTTGAATGCTTTCTCTTTGTTTGAATGAGTCTGCCTCTGTCTGGCTGCATTGGCTGTGTAACATCAGCCGGTTTGTGCAGAGACCCAGCCATCTTATTTATTTCTCTGTAATGCAAAAGAGTGAATATGTTCCAATTTTGTTTCTTTTATTTTAGCAAGTGAATTGCATAGAGGTAATATGCTGTAAGTGGAGGTTCAGGCATTACCATTTTTGCATGACACAGTAATAGGAAATTTTCTGCCCCTCTTAGCTTGATGACAACCTTCTGTGAAGGCCCTAGACTCCTTCAGGTAGTAGCCACCTCCTTGATTTATAATCCTACGGTGGCGGAAGAGGTTAGCTGGGTAATTTAAATCACTAGATTTCGCTAATGAACTGGGGCCAGGGAGAAAGCACTTTACATTGTAAAGGCTCCATTTCACCTTCCTTAAGCCCCACGTACTTCATCTCTAAATTTTTACATTATTTATATTAAAAGGGAAATGGTTCTCTCCCAGGAAAATGAGTGAGCAAAGACTATTCGCAGATAGAGTTTCTCCTTCAAGTCTCTGCAAATCAGACAAAAATAAGGGTTACCAGATATAGCCAGCAAAAATACAGGATGCTGGTTAAATCTCAATATCAGACAAATAGTCAATAATGCAATATTTGGGGCATAGTTATAGAAAATACTCTTTGTTTCTTATCTGACATTTAAATATAACTGGGCATCTGGAATCCTAAGCTAAGAGGAAGGTGGAAAGGTGGCATTCTTAACCCAGCGAGGGCCTCCGTGAGCCTTCTACAAAGCTTGAGATGACCATGCAGGGAAGCCTATAGCATCTCTCCTTCTCAGTGGGGCATTTTTATTCAGCTGAAGGCTACAGGCTTCACTGAACTTGGAAATAAACTGTTGGTCACTTTTTTCCCACATGGATAAGCAAGTTTTAAATGATGTTTCCTCCATATTAACCTCGAAGATACTTTTCTACTGTTATATTTTGTTTAAAGAAAATATTCGGTAGTTCAAACCTGAGAATTCCTAGAACCACCTACCATCACCACGACAAATGCCAAACCTCTCCCTGGTCTGCCTTGGACTGGTTTTGAGTTCTGTGCCAGCTCCACACACATTTGATAGCTGCTGTCAAGTGAAAGCATCTTGAGGTAAGATACTCCCTCAAGCAGCACCAATCTGGAAGTCATGGGGAGCAATGCAGGCCATTTCTACAATTAGAGCACAGGCCAGTCCCTGGCCTGGGAGGCCAGCTCTGTGCAGTCCCCGCCTTCATTCTCCTGGGCAGCAGCCCCCACCTGCAATATGTTAGACCTTGGAGGTGATGAGTCCTTAATGGTTCACAAAGTACCAGGAGGTAGTGGTTCGATGCACACTCACAAAAGACAGATCACGGGGTCCCTCGGGGGCAATGTGGCACGCAGGCAGTTCCTTAATTCTTGGGCACTAGTTTTCTTATCTTCAAAACATGGGTATGGGTTGAGCATCCCTCATCTCAAATGCTTGGGACCAGAATGCTTCAGATTTCAGATATTTTAGAATTTTTGGAATATCTGCATAAACCTAGTGAGGTGTTGGGATAAGACCTGAGTCTAAAGAAGAAATTTATTTATGTTCATACACACCTTGTGTGCATAGCTGGAGGGTGAGTTTTTCATATTTAAAATAATTCTGGGCATGAAACAAAGTTTCACACTACTTGTGGCAGTGTTAATGCTCAATTCTCCAAAGTCTTGGAGTTTGGAGCCTTTCGAATTTCAGGTATTTGGATTAAGAATCCTTAGTTTGTAACTACACCTACCTCCAAGGGCCATTAGGGGATTGAATGGGCTAGTTTAAAGCATCATGAACAGTATTGAAGACCGGCGAAACCAAGCCCTGGCGACATTGAAGAACCACTGGATTTTCTCCACGTTTCTCTCTGATGAGAATGTCCACAGCACAGTGTCTCGACTGTGGAGTCTCGTCTAGCAAGTTTTTGTTATTTTTGTTTTGTTTTGGTTTGGGGTACTGGGGATTGGACGGAGTGGCATTCTTAGCATTGATCTACATCCCAGACCTTTTTATTTTTTATTTTGAGGCAGGTTCTCACTAGATTGCTGAGACTGACCTCAGACTTGTGATCCTCCCACCTCAGCCTCCTGAGTCAGGCAGGCACCACTGCACCCTGCTTAGCAGTTACTTAGAGTTAAAATTTCTACCTTACCATTTAATAATTTCATCCCCAGATCTGTATCCCTAAAAAATGGAAATCTGTGTTTATAAAAAGAGTGTCCACAATAGCTTTATTCCTCCTAGAAAAAAAAAATCAATGGAGATAACATAAGTGCCTGTCAGCATTAGTGTGGATTCACTGTTCCTGGAATGGAATAATACTCAGTAATGAAGAATGAACCACGGATACTCACACCAACGTCAGTGATTTCTCAAACACTATGCTTCATGCAACAATCCAGCTTCTAGAGCACATGAACTTCATGAGTAGATTTCTATGAACTTCAAGAACAGGTGAACTAATCAATGGAGATAGGAATCAAGAGTCCAGATACCTCTGGCAGGCAGAACATGAGGGAAAGTTCTAGATGACTGGATCCAATAGTGGAAACAGTTTTCCTGTAAAATGCCAGAGAGCAAATATTTTAGACTTTGAGGGCAGCACTGTCTTTCTTGAATATTCTTTATCATTTCATTTGGAATAACCCTATAAGGATGGAAAACCATTTTCTCCCACAGGCTACCCCAAAACACTCCCAAGCCGCAGTCAGCGGCTTCTCTCTGCCCCTCCACCCAGCATTGGCTCCCTGGCCACACACCTCTGTCAGAACTCATGGAATGGTATTCTTAGGTCCCATGAATTTTACTGTATGTATTTCTTAGTAAAATAAGGAATCATTCATGGTAGTTGATTTAGTGCTCAAATAAATGTTAGCTAGCTAATGTTATTTTGATTTGACATAAATAATATACATATTTATTTTTAATTACAACAAAGAAATTATCATTCTTCCACATTGTAAAACAAATTCAATCAATATATTTTAAGTCTCTATTATAATTCCCTCATTTTCCTTCCACTCTCTATGTAATACTTCCATTCCCTCCCCACAAGAGAAATTTGATTTAACAGGGAGGTGTCTCTAACCTGGGAACACTCCAGTCCAAAGAATACATTCTTAGACCTCTGGAAGGCCATGAACTGTGGTCAGAGGAAATGGGCATCTTCAGTGGCCGAATTTACCGGAGACCTATGTAAGAACTTGCCCTCCTTGCACAAAGTCCTCATGTCTTTGGTTAGTGATCCTGACATCTTTCTTTGGGATTGGAGCTCCTGCCTATGTCACCGCTGATGGGAGAATGTTTGGGGAGGAGAATGCACTTAAAATCAAGCCAGACAGCAATCAGAAACAATTCCATAGGCTAAGACACTGCTCCGAGAAAACGTCCATACCTTCCTCTTCTTATGTTCATGCCAGCCTCACTTTCCACTCAAGCCCAGGAGCCCTGTCTATGGAACCAGCACTTCACAGCTGCACAGCGAAGCAGGGTGAGGCAGTAGCAGGAGGAGGGCTCATGTGGGGTGGAGAAGTTCTCTGCAGCTCTGGGAGCCCTAGCTGTGATGGAGATAGGAAATAAAAAGCACTCTGCTAATTAAAGCACAGAGGACACTGGAGCCTGCCTACACACACCCAGTGATTGAACTTTTCCTTAAAATTCCCATCTGAACCTTGAAGGGTAGAGACTGGGGTGAGTGGACTGTTCACAGCCAGTGCTTCTTTTCATTAAATTCTCTCTCCCCCCTTTCTCAATTGAGATGGGAGAGTATATTCAATTATATTGAGAGATACCTGTTATTATGGCTACTGTTGCCCTGTGCTCTCTGGAAAGCAGGGAAGGAACAAAGAAGGACTGGCTACTGTCCTAGGGAGAGGGATGGCTACCATCCAACTGGGCACCTCCACACCATCCTTGCAAGAGCCACGATACTTGACTGGAGCTAAACACTGACTCTGACCCTGATTCAACCATCACCATAATCCTGGGAAACAGATACTGGTTTTTGTGCACATTTGACAGATGTAACAACTGAGGCTAGTTGATAACCTAACCAAGAGATGTCCCCAAACAGAAAGCAGCTGTGTTAGACCGCAATTCCCCTTGACTCCAAATTCTATGCTTCCAACTCAGGCTTCTTTATTGTGTTGCCAAACACAATTGAAAATATCAGGAGTGGTGGGCCAAGCAGGAGCACCCAGGAAAGCATCCAAGATGACTGAGGACCAGAATGGTAAAATTATAAATTAAGTAAGACTTGAGCTGCAACCCCAAAACAGGAGCAATTTCTGAGTATGAAAAGATGGGAGAGGATGGCACTTCATAAGGAAATCTCAACTTATCTGGGATGGATTCCTGGAAATGTCAATTAAAAAAAAAACATTAAATTCTCACAAGGGAACTTCATTCCAATTAAAACAGCTTCAATTCATTTGCTGTCAAGCATTATCTTTTTACAGATACCCTGATCTGTTAAAATTGATCGGAACATGATGAATATTTCAAAAAAATCACTCTTCCCAACAGTGGGAACAGCGATCAGTCATAGAATTTGGGGCCACCACTCCTATTACTGGTACCGCAGTACACGCTGGAAATTTGCCTGGTAAATAGAGTGTTAGGTGCCACGTCTCAAGTCAGTGTGTATCTTATGTGCATGGAGGTTGTCAGAGAGATATAGAAGCAATAGGACCGACAAAATGCAAAACAATTCCAAGGAGTCTCCACTCCACAGAGATCCAGCCTGCTTCTCTCTTCTCTGCTGGGTGACAAGAACTAAGTAACTTTCCCACCCCACAGGCAACCAGCCAGAGTGCCTTGGGAAACGCCCCAGCCCCACGGCCCTGCTGGGCGGCTGTCCTGTGGCTGAGGGCCTCCAAGCCTCCCCTGGAGAGGGATTCTGGAGAGCAGGAGGAGGAGCTGTTCGCAGTGGCTCCTGGTGGCCTCTGTTACTATGGCAACCGTCCCCTTTGTTTCCCTGGATCCTGAGCTGCTGCCTCATTTAGCGACTGGCATTCAGGTGAGGCAGCTGCTATGATGGCGTTAGGAAAACCAGGATGTGGAAAAACAAACGGCTTCAGCAAATGCACATGCACACACACGGCCCCTCCGAGCCATGCTGGCAAGGGGGTCCAGACCTCTGACCCCTTCTCTTTAAGGTAGTCAGCGTCACAGGACTGCAGCTGTGGTGGATCTGATGCTTAGGGACTGTGAGGTTACTCTGACTGTCATTTGATGGTTGCCCTTCCTGCCACGCCTTGCTCCCTCTCACCCCACGGAGCAGCGGAGAGTGGAGACGTGGCCTTCCCTCTGGGCGCTTCCCTCCACCCACTCTCTGTCCCAAGTCTCTCAGCCAGGAGCACCACTCACCACTACTTGGCCCATTGCTTTGTGCTTGCCGGCTTTTTATGGGTCGCCCCAGCAAGAATACAAGCTCCGTGAGGGCAGGGACACAGCATTCGGGTCCAGCAATGTCCGATGAAAGGAGCCAGGCAAATGGCCACCAACAGATATTTTGCAATAAATAAATAATATGACGATTTTGAAAATGCAACCCGGGGACTGAGACACTGCGTGCCGGTCCAGCAGCTGAGAGGCTCCATCTCCATTCTCTTTTCTTTTAAATGAACAACAACCACATCATATTAAGGTCGGAGCATGTGCCCAGGTCGCAACTCCATGCTGCCCTCACTGCAGAGTCTGCTTCATGGCAGAAGTGCTCCAGGGTTCCGCCCAGCCCCAGAAGTGTGACTGGACAGAGAGGGGCTGAGGGAGTGTCCAGCTGCCTGGCAAAGACAGGGGGCAGTGGAGCTTCTGCAGGTCTCTCTCTCCAGGTGTTATCCACGGGCTTGAGAAACAAGCAAGAGAGGATCCCAGGGCTTTTGTATTCTAAATGCTCAGTGGGGGAGTTCCAGGAAGAAATGTCTCCATCACAGGGAGAGGGAGAAAGGACGTGGCACAGTGAGGCAGAACAGGGGACTCGCTGCAAAATCACAGAATCTACCCACCTGCTCATTTGCTTTCTCTGCATCTCATGGGCCTTATTGCTGTCTGGATCTCCCAGTACGCCAACTGGCAATGAGATCCATGGGGAGTGGGCACTCCCCTCACCCATACTGGAACATCTTTTCATATACATAATGGACATAAATGAGAAATTTGATACATTTTATTAAAAAGTATATTTTAAACAACTTTAACGGCACTTATTCTTTCCAAGACACTGAAGCAAGGGACCAAGCAAACTGCCCTATCAAGAAGGAGCATCATTATGCAGAAACAGCAGCACCCAATAACCAACAAAAAAACAAATTTAAAAACCCAAACAGATGCTAATGTGAAAAGATGTGCTATTTTCACAGCAGGGCACACCAGAAGTCAAGTTGGAGATGACTGTTGTGGAGGGGCGGTGTTCCAACTGCTCACCTCTAAAAATAATCCCCTAGCAGGGACATCCAGAAGCCATGGGACTCCTCATGATTTCTCAATGATTATTCTGGTGAGAAAACTAGAATTTCAAGGAGCCGAAGGCAGCTCTACCTTTTGTGAGAATCCAGAGATGATCTCACCCAGATCCCTACCTCATTGGCTGATGCAATCAGATTCTACATGTTCCTTCTTTGCCACACTCTGGATTTGATGGTCTTAGATGAGCATGATGGGCTAAGTGTGGGTTTTGAGCTGCTGTTAGGAGCCTAGCTGAAGGGAGCCAGGAGAGGGTTCTGGTCTCAGATATGGCTCGTGGGCCCTACCTCCCACCAAGATGCACGTTACAGGAAGTTCTCTGAGCCTAAAAACAAGGACTGAGATGGTAGTCAGCTAAAATTAAGTACAAACATCCATATAACCTAGAAATACAGTAGGCTATGCCAGAACCAGTGAGTCTTTTGACTCAAAACTCTTTTTTTAGAAAGGTTGGATGATCTGGTATCTGGTTCAGAAGTTGATAAAGGGGGCTTGCTTGTTTTCTGTAACAGCCCATTAGTCAATATTTTATGTTTTGTGGTCTGTGTTACCACTATTGATCTTTGACATTATAGCATGAAATCAGACATAGAAAATACATAAGCAAATTAGTATAGCTATATGTTGATAAAACTTTATTAACACACAGGCAGAGGGCCAGATTTCACCTGTAGTTGTAGATTGCTGACCACACATAGTCTAGAACTTGCGTTCTAGGGTCTGATTGTCTAATTCTCATCTCATTCACTCCATTATTAGTTGTGTGATCTGCAGCAGTTTTAATTAATCTTTGTTTTAATGTTCTAATTCATAATGTATGGACCTTAGGTACATACTATACAGAATTATTGTTAGAATCACATAATATCTGAACCTGATACATAGAAAGTGCTAAAAAAAAAAAAAAAAAACCATAGTGTGCTGCTGTTCTATAGGGAATTTAAGTGTCAGTGTGTTCTACTTGAATTGTCTTTCTAATATCCTTTTTTTTTTTTTTTTTGAGATATTCCCTTCTACTTCTCAACTCATATGGGGGTGAGGTGGACCACATCAACTCTTGCTCAAAAAATGGGCAACTCGGGTCACATCACAAATCTTTCTTACCTTCTGGTCACAGGACTGTTTTTTGACAGGCATAGGTATCAAGCTGAATTTTCAAGAGATGTAAAGAATTCAATCAAAGTTATTTGTAATATCTAACCCATGAACCAATAACAATTATTTTGATATGAAACAAAAAGTCATAGAACTGGCAGAGCTGTGGTTTTCAACCAGTTTAGACTGGGAGGAGGTGTTTTTTGTTTTATGCTAAGAAACAAGACAAGGGCTATCTATTTAATCAAGAAACACTTTTACAGAGATACTAGATTCCTATAGCAATTGAACTATGCATTTTCATTTCACTCAGATTCCCAAAAAGGAATATGTAGTATAAACTTACAGATAATCAATTTTACTACAACTCAAAGGTATTTCATTTAGTAAAAGTTTATCACACAAAAGTGTAGGTTAGAGGAACAATTAAAGTTAAGAATGATAGCAAATAGCTATGTTAGCCAGAATTCTCTTGGTTGCAAGTGAAAGAAAACTCAAATTAAAAGGTGGAGGTGGCTGGGGAGGATAGCTTGTGCAGCTGGAAGCCTGATAAAGCTACATCCAGAGGCTGAAACCATGCATCCTGGTTCTCTCTTTTCCTCTACTCAGGTCTTGCTACCTGTGCTTGGATGTATTCTTCAACATGGAAGAGGAAATAACCACACACCCCAAGTCAAAATAAAGGGACTTTATCTGATTAAATTTCATGTGATTTCTGATAGGATTTGATCCAAAGCTCTTGAATGATACCTTGTTTTGGAGTTTGGTAAACATGCTATAAAAAGATGCTTCATGTTGGTTTCCAAACCTGCTCACAAACAAAAAATAATATAATCAGTGCAAACAACTGCACCAAAACAAAGACTTTCAGCCAAGGAGCTTCATCTGAACTTGACAAATTCATTCTGTTGGAATGATACCCCCTTCGCCATTCCCACCACCACCACCAGCAATGACTGGAAAGGCACAGATTAGCATTCTAACTGTACTGAGATTGGGAATAAAGAACATCTGGACCTGGGAAGAATTCTGAATTCTCAAAATGGCAGTAAATAGAATGCTCCATCCGATTGGCTACTTTAGTTTGCATTCTATCATATAGCCTGGCTTGTAGGTTCCAGAGACCCGGGATAACACTGTAATAAGTGACCACGTTCTCATCCATAATACATGAATCTTAACTTACTATATGGAACTATTGTTAAAATCACATAAAGTCCCTCATAACTCAAGAGGCTGGGCAGTTCCGAGCACCTTCCACTGTACCAGTAATCGCTGATGAGGATGTCAGAGAGCCCAGCTCCAAGACTTGAAATAATTGCAGAAAATTTCTCAAAGAAGGATGTAGTGTGAAGATTTTGTATCAAATTCAATCTAACTTGAATAGAATCTGAACTAGGGGCTCGAACCAAACTAACCACAAGGAAAACCCCAAGTGAACTCAAAGTTATTAAATGCCAACATTTTGTTTTACATTTGAACCACAGGTCTTCATTAAAAAAAAAAAAAAAGTTCCTTGATATAATTTTCTAAAGTTTCCACAGAAAGTATAGATTTTCCTTATAATTCAAAACAGTAGAGACATTTTGGTTCACTCATTTAGCATGTATTCATGTACCACTTCATGTGACCAGACTTTCTGTGATCAGATGGAAAAGGTAGACCTCCTCTATTATCCACAGTGGGAGAGCACTCAGCAGATTATGTCACTGGCTTTAGGAATCCAGAATTCTACTAGAGAGAGACCCACAAAAAAGGTGGAAAACAAATATATAAATAAACACATACACATAAAGAATTCAGACATTAAGTTCTCTTAAGTCAGATATTGACAAACTTTGGCCCCCAACCTGTTTCTATAAATAAAGTTTTATTAGTCCACAGCTCTGCTTATTTATTTGCACATACACTGGTGGCTGCTTTGGCTACAGGGGAGAGTTGTACTTTGCCAATAGTGAGTATGCAGTCCTCCGAGCCTAAACTCTTTGCTCTGGAGCCCTTTATAGAAATTTTGCTGACCTCTATGAAGAAAAAGGGATAACTGTGAAAACGCTTGGGGAGAGAAATGGAAGGCAGGGCGTGAAAGGACTCCCCAAGGTAGTGGTATTTGAGTTAAGTTACCTGTGTAGTAAGGAGCTGGCATGGAAAACCAAAGGCTTTAGGCAAACGGCAATGTGATGATTTGGGTGCTTTTTGTTATTTGTTTTTTCATCTAAAATATTGCCCTAAAAGGAATGAACAAGTTGCCAAGCTATAGCATTAAGCAAGCCTCAAACGCTGAAATAAATCTAAAACATTCAGCTTGTTCTTGTGCAAAGTGATAAAAGTGTTTTCTGAGACTTTCAGCTTGTTTCTTGTGCAAGGCGATAAAAGTGTTTCCAAGTCTTGTCTGTGTTCTCATATTAAAGAGGGGCAGTGAGTTCAGCTTCATTCCATAAACAGCGTTAGGAAGAAGGAGACATGGCCACTCCTGGACCACAGCCTGGCTGTCACAGTCAAGGCTGGAGTCAAGCCCCGCTCCTTTTCAGAAGTCTTCCTCCTTGCCTTTGTGGAACCAGCCCACCCCGTCTCCAGGGAGGATTCGTCCCCTCCCCCTGCAGCCCCTGTGCTCAGTGGACACTCTGCCCCAGTGTGGCGAGAGTATCTGTTCTTGGAAAAGATATTCCAATATCATTTGAGAAGAAACAGAAGGATCAAGAGCTGTGACTCTAAGTGAAGAAGAGAGTTAGGAAAGCCAGATTGCCTATGAGGAAGCTCTGGTTTATTTCCATCAGGTCACAGTGGCCTTTGCTTCTGGAGCAGGTGGGGGCAGTTATGACCAGAGCCCGTGACTGCTCTGTCACTCCCCATGTCCCCAGGTGGGCTGGCTCGCAGCAAAGGTCTCAAAACTCTCTTCACCTTTTATGCAGAATCTCACACCGCTGTCCCTTCAGCTCTCAGTTCTAACACGTACTTGGAGCTATTTCAGGTGGAAATCCACACTTAGCAACCATGTCCTCACCTCTGTTCAAAACCTCATGCTCCAGTTTCAGATATTTTTCACGATGCTCAAGGTGGTCTTGGATGGATAAATTAAATCTGCTTGTCTCCTGATTGCCTTGCTGGCCCCCTTTGTAACTTCACTTTGTATTCCTTTCTGTTCAATACTTTTCAAAGTACTGAGAGTTTAAAGAGGTACAATAAATCCCGGATCAGGTTTTAATGACCACGGTAAGCCTGCTTGTAATATGTCAGTGAGCTGAACCTAAAAGCCAATGGGGAATAGGCCATTTCTGCCTTAGTAATTGCCTCCACAGAAAGATTTATAATGTCATTATCTGAATCTATAAGAAATAACTCATGGAGCTGAAATACCCTAAAAAAAATATTACAATTCTCTTAAAATCCAGTCATTCATAAATGCTAAATCATAAAACTTTTTCAAGATGTTTTATGCTAAAAGTAAAACCCAGTAAAAATATAAATGTTCATTTCTTGATCAGATTCTTCATTCTTTATGTATCTGTTTGTGCCGCTGAAGTTTTCTGGGGTGTATTTATAAAGCCAACATGGGCTGCCAGAGTCCCCAACCACTACAAGAAGCTATAGTGTCTGGGGCATTTCTCGTCACCTTTTTATCTCTGTGTGATACCAAGGAATGAGGAGGAAAGGGCTAGTTAGTATGGCAATAAAATTAATTTTAGCAATAAAAGTCACTTCTTCCCCTAATTTCTACATGAAAAAAAAAAAAAAACACACTAAACTTCCTTCCAAAGGCACCAAAGAGCTGTTTTAAGTCATCTGTGCCACTTTTCTTCCCCCTTAATATTAAAAGTAAAAAAAAAAAAAAAAAAATCAGTCACTTCTTTCAAATAACAGGAAACATCCCCCCTGATTTGCACAGAATTTAATAAAATCCTGGGAATGCCAGGCTGCCTTATCTCCCTATGCCATAAAATCGAGCAACATTTATACTTTCTGTGGCAAAATGTTCCTTGGAGCAGAGGATCTATTACAATTTTAACATGACACTCAAGATGTTTTTCATAATTTGTAAAGTCCTATTTTCTCCCTTTAAATACGGTAACTTGCCACAAACTTGAATATTGAAGCAGGTGTTTTTCCAGGATTCCTCCCTTCCTCCATTAGCCTACTCAAAGTTGAGTAGGCTTCATGTTTTCAACCTCTAGGATTGCAGCTAGACCTTTGGGGAAAGGGACTGGGTAGAGAGGGCTATTCAAAAACAGTTGAGGGGGTGGTGGGTTTTTGTTTGTTTTTACCATTTTCATTGTTCTCATTTGGGGTGACCACCCTCAGTCTATTCCTCGGGTATCAACTTCCAGTTGGACATCTCTGTAAACGGTAACTTTCAAATATCCTGTTTCAACATGTGCAAAACCCAACGAACCTTCCTCACTTGTCACAGTGAAAAGTACAACCTGTCCATCCATTTCTAAAACCACAAGAGACTCAGGTAGAAACACAAAAGACCTTGTTTGTTTTTCTCTCTTTCCATCCATATCCAAAGGATTGCCAAGAAACAATTCTATCTCCACATGTCTTCTACACCTGAAGATTGTCTTCTATCACAACCATCAGGCCCTCTGCAGTTGCTCACCTGGCTGATTGCCCCTCTCTACATAATGGCACACGTGGAGTAAATGTGTAATAAACTAATTTTAGGTAACGAGAGGAGCTGTGCAGAATCAGACCTCATCACTTCCAAGAGTCAGAGTCAGGGCTGGGGTCTACGTGGAGAAGGGATCCATCACTGGGTGGTGGAGAGGAAGGAAGGTCCAAGCCAGAGGCCACAGGATTCGTGTGTTCAGGAGGAAAAACAGCATAGCAGGACATTGTGCTTTGGGAACAAAGATGCCTCAAATGCGGTGAGGGCCACGTCACACAGGCCGTGTATGGAGGTGAACCCTCCGTGTCAGCTTGGCTGGGCTAATGCTTGCCAGCGGGAAGACATTTGGGGGTGTGTCTGAATATGTGTCTGGAAGAGATCAGCAAGTTCATTTATAGATGGAGTAAAGAAGGTCACTGTCATCTCTGTGGGCAGGCATGATACAATCCATTGAGAGTCCAAATAGAACAAAAGGTGGAGGAAGGGCCACTTGCCTCTCTCTTCTTCAGGCTTCAAACTCACACTGAATTATATCACCAGCTTTTACTGGTTCTCCAGCTTGCAGATAGCAGATGGTGAGATTCTCAGCTTCCATAATTGTGTGAGCCAATTCCCATAATAAATAAACCTATCTCTATCTATAAATCTAAGTCGACATCTACACCTACACCTACACCTATGTCTCCACACTCTTGGTTTGTTTCTCTGGAGAAGGCTTGCCAAACGCTGTATCAGCTATGGGGAAAGAACGCAGGCTTCCGTGCAATAGGGAGTCATCTGATGGTTTAAGGAAAGGGGGAGAGAATCAGTCAAAACTGCATGATTAACTGAATCTCTTCTGCTTTCTGAAGAGGGGATTTGATGGAGCCGTGAGTGAATGCCAAGGTCGTCAGGAAGCTGTTTTAATTCGGACAGAAGTTTCAATGACTCCCCATTGCCTACAGAATAAAGTTCAAATTCCACGCACGCCATTTAAGGCCCCTAAGTAATGGCCCCTCCGTGATCAGGCTTACCCCTGACTGCCACTTCATGTCCCCTCACTGCAGCCCGTGAGCACACATCTTGGCCCATCTTAAATGTCCTCCCCGCTTTCACATATAGAGTTCCCACTTTTTCCCATTTCCTAAGGGTGTGCTCCCTCCTCCAAATTCCGTCTTTTATAGGAAGGCTTCTGAACACACCCGACCAATGCACCCCTCCTTCCTTCTGAACAGTGCATCCAACCTTTTTTCTAAAAGCAGAGACACTCCTGGCCATGTCTTTCATCATTGCTTCCTGTTATCATTGATCTCTTGTTTAGTGATTTTGTTTTCCCTGTGTGTGCATATGTCCCATTTCCCCCAACCACAGGGTAAAACCCCTAAGGGCGAAGACTTTCCTTATGTTTCTGCAGATCCCCACCATGCCTGGTACCACGCCATGCCCACAGTGTGGCGCTTGTGGATGCCAACCTTCTGTGGAGGCAGCGCTCGGAACCAAAATGACTTCAGGCTGCCCAGTGACTAGGCGAGTCAACGGGTTGAATGTTGGAAAAGCACATTCAAAAAACTGCTTTTTAAAAGCTTCTTTCCCATAGAAACCGCCCTGATGGAGTAGCTGGATGTGGAATCTGAGGCAAGCTTGATGTCCTGCCGATGGTTAGGTCTTGAATTCTGATCTGGAGTGAGCTCCTAGCTGTAGATCCAAACCCCTCTAAAGAAGTAGCTCAAAGAGGCAACTAAGGAAACCTGGGCAAATCAGACACTCACACAATGCGAGCTCTTTTCAAAGGGAGATTATGAATTAACAGATCGGGCAAGAAAGGGAAGCTCAGGTGAGATGGAGGTGCCAACCCAGCCCACTGCAGTGCACGTGAGGCCATGGGCTTGCCAGAACCCCGGGAGGGGATTGGGGGAGCCGCAGCTGCTTCCCCATGTGTCTTCAAGTGTGTGGGCAAGAGGGGTCAAAACTGCATGATTAACTGAATCTCACAGAAATACCACATTGTGGGTGTTTCTGTTTTCTAAAGATTTCCTGTGTTTGTCAGGTTGAAAGTCCATGAAAGAGACCATGGGGACTCCCACAGGAGGAGGGCAAGAGCTGCCCAGCTGAGCACATACAGAAGATGGAGGTGGGGAAAAGGAAACTTATTGTCTGAAGGAGGGAAACAGAGACAAGCGGGAGGGTGGATGGGTGGGGTCACAAATCACCACCCTGGGATTAAGGATATGGAACCCCCCTTGTGACACCTTCTAAATGTAGACATTTAGTAGTCCATCTAGTTCTCAAGTTCTAGAGCATGGTCCTCAATCTTGCCACCATCAACATTTGGGGTGAGATGTTTCTCGCTGTGTCCCATCCATTGTGGGAAGCCTAGCAGTGTCGCTGGCTGTCCTGGATATGAAGTGTCCTCCCAAAGCTCCTGCATTAATGCAGGGATGTTCAGAGGTGAGATGATTAGATCATGAGAATTGGATCCTCACCAGTGGATTAATCCATTTGATGAATGAAGAATTGGAAAGGACTCCTGTGTTGGGTGGTAACTATAGGCAAGTGGGGTGTGGCTAGAGGAGGTGGGTCACTGAGGTTTGGTTGCCCTTGGCAATTAGCTCTTGTCCTGCTGGCTCTTGGCTCTCCTGCTCTCTGCTTCCTGGCTGCCATGATCTTAGCAGTTTTCCTTCACCACACCCTTCTGCCATGATGTACTACCCCGCCTCTGGCGCGGATCAATGGAACCAACCAACATGGACTGAACCAATGAAACTGTGAGCCAAAATAAACTTCTAAGTTGTTCTTGTCAGGTGTTTTGGTCACAGCAACAAAAAGCTAACATGGTGGACCTTGTACCACTAGATGGCCGTGGCTGCTCCCATGCCCTTTCACAACAGGAAATGTATCTATAGAGACATGGCTCAGGATTTCTGGGCCCAGGCAAGTGGAGGGAAAAGTCATCTCCAGTTAAAAACCACAGGGCTTCAATCAGGTAGACCTGACTTTAATTTATACATTCTCCACTCATCTGTAAAATTGGGATAAACATCAGCCACCTCGCAGAGCTTCGGGAAATGTTTACTGGATAAGCTGTGTAAACCATGAGCACAGTTTTGCATACAGTAAGGACTCCACAAATATGAGCCCTCCCCATCGTTATTATTATTGTTTACTGACCATGGCCCCAAGCAGATAATTCCACACTCCAAATATTAGTTTTAACTCTTTAAAACAATTTAGAGAAGCCCATTTTTCTCCAGGTGATCTTACCTGGCATCCCTATTGAGGAAGAATAAAGCATGTACTTCCTTCCAGGTGAGCGCAGGGCCCCTGGATTCTCCTAACCTCACACTACAGATAACTTGGGTCTTCTGGAAAGTTTCTGATACTCCCCCCCCCCCCGTTTTTTATTTTTCTTTTTAAAGACAGCTCATTTTTCCTCATCTTCAAGTCAGTTTTCAAATGAAGCAGGAGAAGAATGTCATGCACACCAATTATCTAATTGTGAAATGGTCTTCACTTAAAGCATCCATGTTTTTGACACAAATAGCCATGAAGTGCAGAGTTTTCTGTATGAATGTTACACTGATGGCAGAGTGCCAGATACCAGATGCTAAAGAGGTTTTAGCCTAAAAAAAAAAAAAAATTACATTAGCATCGTTAGGGGAGGAAAAATCACTTCTGGTCAGTTAAAAAAAACAAACAAACAACAAAAAAAAAACCTGTCCTTGGTGTTGACCATTGGCCCTAGGTAGTCTCCAACCTGTGGGTTAGAATCAGTAGCCTCATGGAAAATATGAAAGGGGTAAGCAAAGAATAATTTACTTTCCTGTTCTTCTGTGACTCATATGTTCCATTTAGTATTGCTTTGTTTTTAAATTGAGAAAAACATGTGAACAGAAGAGTATGAAAGGATCTCTAGCCTGTAAACAGCCTTTTCTCTTTCATCTGAACTTCGCAGCTAAACTTGCCTTGACAACAAATGGCAACATTGCTCAGGTAAACAGCATTTCCACTCGAACAGTTAGGCATGTGGAGCTCCTCAGGTGTATACCAAAACATTGCATGTGTCCGTTAGGGTGGAAGAGTATCAGACTTTCTGTAGAAAGGTCCAGATAGTAAATATTTTAGACATTTGTGCTGCAGTCCGGCTGCAGCAAAATAACGGGGGTGGGGGTGGGGGTGGGGGTGGGGGTGAGGAGCAACTTGTGTAGATTGACACAGCAGGAGTGGGAGCCCTTTATTGTAGGACAGGAGGGGTATATATACATTCCACACAGTTATCTTAATTAACATAAAATAGATACAGCAGTCAACCAATAAGGAATCTCCACACTTAATGGCTCGCTGGCAGTTACTTCACAAACCACTCCCTCTGCAAAATGCCAGGCGCCATCTTGACTTGTTTACAGACTCTAACACATTTGGGCTGTGCGGAGTCTCTGTAGTGGCGACTCAGCCTGGTCATAGCATGCAAGAGCCATAAATAGCATGCAAACAAGGACACATCACTGAGTTCCAATAAAACATTGTTTACAAACAGAGACAGCAGACTGCGCTTGGTCCAAAGGCCCTAGCTTGAGGGTCCCCAGTTGAGGTAATATTCCCCAGTAATGGCTTATCCTCAGCATCACTGGTCTGGGTTACATGCATCCGTCCATTCAAGGCCTCTGTGACCCTTTTCCTCAAGCACCCGCAGAGAAATGATAAATACACGGAGGCCTTTTCATTGTCACATGACTCGACAGAATGATCGAGAAGCCTGCTCGTTTCAACGAAATTATTCCTATGTTTTTGCAGACTAAATAAGCCGAGTATGGAGCAGCACATTTGATTTAATTTTTCTCTTCCAAAAATAAAAAGCAGTCCTATTAAGAAATCCCATCACTCAACACCGAGAGGAAGCTCCTTCAAGTCTTCAGTATGCGGTAATTACTGGCAAAGAACCCTTGAAGAGGGGTCCTTGAGAAATGGAAAATGCGCCCAAAGAACTCATGAAACCCCAGTCAATTGCTGTTGGATATCTCTAACTGCAAGGCAGGGAGGGAGGAGAGGAGGAGATGGCAGGCTGCAGCCCACGCCCAGCTCACAAGCGAGGTCAGAGGGAGGACTCCAGGGGGCGCTCTTGAGCAAGGGCGATTTTGGAGCCCCCCAAATATTATAACTCCTCTGAGGATATTCATCCCTCAGAATGAGAAGAGCAGGATTTTCTAAGGATTGGATGATGTTCTTGGTTTTAAGGCCACAGACTGTCAGACCACAGGTGATGCGTTTCAAGAGCAATGCCAATTTAGATGTCAACACCCCTCTTCATCAGAACATATCAGCTGATTTCCTTCTTTTTTTGTATGTGGACATTTTTAAAAAAAAAAAAAAACAAACCTGTATTTATTTATTTTTATGTGATTCTGAGGATCAAACCCAGTGCCTCACACGTGCGAGACAAGTGTTCTACCACTGCTCTACTGTCCCAGCCCCTCAGCTGATTTTCATGACCCAGATTTGAAGAAACTACTGGTTGGATCTGAGACAGCAAGGAGTAGTTGAGAACACAGGGGGCTATTCCGAGATGTTTCTCCGTCTTAGTTCTACTCTCACCCATCTCTCTCTGTGTGATCCTGAGCATTCCACCACCCTCTCTGAAACCCAGCTTCCTTGCTGACTGGGGATGACCAGGCTGATTGTACGGGGCTGCTGTGAGGATGAGAGAGCACATTGACACAGAGTAGGCACTTGGTAGGAATGAGCTCTTCTTCCAATTTTTGGGTTGTCATTATTCTGCCTTCATGGTGTCTGGCATCTGAAACTCTCAATAAACTAATTAGCTGTTGCCATTGTTAGTTTTGTAAGTGTTTGCAGAATAGATAAAATAATTAGGGAATGAGGAGAAGAAAGTGAAAGGAAGAAAGGGAAGAAGAGAAGATGGAAGGGAGGGGAGGGATTCCATTCATTTAATAAATACACTTGAGTCATTATCACGTGCCAGTCATCGTGAAGGGCATGAAGGATAAAGCATATTTAGCTCTTCCCCTTCTGAAGTTTATGGTGTAGTAAAGAGGAGAGATGATAAACAACTTTATGTAAAATGTAAAGTGTTGAATTCATTGAGATAAATATCAAGAAGACTAAAAGAATACAATATTAGGCAACAATTCAAATACCTGGGAGACAGAGTGGTCTAGAGAACTTCTCTACTGAGGTGACCGCTGAGTGGAGACCTAAAGGTTAAATCGTAGAAGGTGATAATAGTACTGATCATGGTGTCCAGTAAATCTGGACAATTACAAGTAACAATTCAAAAACATTCATGAAGTTCAACTACAATGGGAATTATGTGATGTATATATTAAACTTGATAATATTCATGCATTCAGTAAACGTCTATTAAGTACAATGTAAGTTGATTCAACAACCGATAGCTTTGCCTCTTGAAATGAACATGAAGGACGTGGGAGGCACCCGGGATGGAACAATTCTGAGAAATGTCCAAGAAACAGTGGAAGAAACCGCGAAGCCAGAAGCCCACTGTGCAAATCTCTGTATTTCTAGTACAAGCCTTCCGAATTTATTCTGACAAACTTTTTTTGCCAACACTGAAGTCACTACTGTCTATCAATAAGTGATAATGAAATACCGGCTTCACATATCCTGTGTACTTTCTAATTATTTTGAACTAGAACATAAGCTCTCAAAGGGTAATGCCATTTTCTGCACCATTCCCCTCTTCTCTCTGTCTCCAGTACTTAGAGGAACACTTGACACAGGCTAGGCACTCAATAAATTGCTGTTGAAGGAGTGAATTAATGCATGGATAAATGTGTTTGCATTTCCCCAAATATATTTGTATTACAGACTTGTAATTTCACACTGGGTTTAGTCAATGTTTTTTAACACACTGACACTTATAATCAAGACTCACAGTCTTACTTATGCTAACAAATGCGAATTCTCCCTAATACGCAGCATTTCTTTTCCCAGCTCTGAATATTATCTTCTCATTTAATCTTTATGACATATATTTCTGAATAAATAAATAGGGTCCCTTGTATAGCTGCATCTACTGTAAAACTGATCATTATCATTCTGTTTCATCAGGGGCTGGATACAGGGAAGTAAAGAAGCAGGTCAAGACAGACAATTTTGAGTAGAAAGATCCTCCTACAAAGGAGATGGGTCTCCAAGTGGCTGAAGTCCCTGAAAGGGTCAAGAAAAGGGGGAGGTCAGAAATGGATGGTGCGAGGAGTGTGGCTGGCTTGGGTGATGGACTCATGCAAGGGAAGAGCCACTCACAGTTGAACTGGCATGTTTAGGTCACTCTGGCAATTTCCAACTGCAGTCCTGTCTCCTGAGTAAGATACTGATGCTCTGCAGAACAGAAGAACCATTAACGACACCAACTAACCCGTGTAATTCTCATTTACACGTCTTCATGACCTTCCATATACTCTGTGTGATACATCACCCCTTCCATTAACTGTTAACATGCACGTAAGTCAAGAGCTTTGATTACGGGGGGTCATCCATCAGTGATAACAGAGTTATTGATGAATTAGTCTCCTCATCAGAAGTTGAGCCACATTTCCATGCAAGATGATGCGTGAACCTTTAAAGCATACTCAATAATATTGAGTCTCAGTCTTCCGAAGTGTTTCTCTGAATGTGCATTTAGACCTTTCCATATCTATCTATCTGTCAACTCCTTCACTAAACATTCAGCATTAATTTTCTACTCATAGGGCGAGGGCTATCTTTGTCTTATTCACAACTATAAACCAAGCCAAAGATCTAGAACATTGTAGGGGCTCGGTAAATTCTTAGGATTCAAAAGGAAATCTGAGGATGTGGTAGAAGACTTTTAAGGCAGTCTGTGACCCTCACCCAGAGCTCCAGAGCATGGAGGTAATGTGACCTTATATGACAAAGAAATTGTGCAGATGTAATTAAGCTGGGCACTTTCTGCAACTGATAGCAGAATGGAAAGTGAGAATTTCCAACTTTAGATGTTTCTCTACTTACTATGGGGTACCATCATTATAAATCAATCCTAAGAAAATATATTGTAAGTCAGAAATACATTTAATACTCTGAACCTACAGGACATCATAGCTTAGCCTCGTCTACCTTGTAAGTGCTTGGAAAATACACACTAACCTCCAGTTTAGCACAAGGATCTAACACTCAGCCTACTTTGTAACGAAATGTTGAATATCTCACACTATTTATTGAACACAGCTGAAGAGTGAAAAACAGAAGGGTTACTTGGGTGTGTCTTCACACCATTGTAAAGTCAAATCTCTAAGTTCAACTATGGTGAATTTGGAAACTTTACCAAACTTTTGAAATTCTGAACAAGCACCAGAGCACTCTGAGGGACTCTGAAGATAGAAGGGGCCTGGAGAGGCCCCTAAATAGTCCTAGAGCTCAAGGGGACTGCTCCAACACTCAATAAGAAAGCAGACCCCAGTCCATGGCCTCAAGGGACATACATTTTTTTTTTTTATGTAAAAAAAAAAATGTATGTTCAGGCCTAATGTCAGTTTTCTGACTAGAAGACAAAGCCTTCCCAGGAGAGGGCCGCTTGACGTTTCCCCTTGCTCCGACATCATAAGATAGATGCCTGGAAGAGGAGCCGCCACCTCGTGACCACAAAGATGAAAACCACACACTGGAGACTGTGCCTGGTCCCTGATGTCGTCACTCAGCCATCACACCTGGTTGTGTCAGAAGACAGATAAGTTGAGCCAGAAAACTGCAGTGGCTCAACCTCAACATTGAACCTGAACCTTCACCTTTACAGTCAAGCCACTGGCAGCAAGGGGCTGGCGGGTTTTCCCTGCCATGGTACTGTGACAATTGTGCCATCATCTTTCCTTGCTGGGCTCCACCTCACTCGGTGTAGCTGTTGCCACACTGGTAACCAGAGGGAGAAAGACGTGCCTCCCTCAGGCATCCTACAAAGTTCTAGTCGTGGCTCTTGGTGGCCGTGGAAACTGATCTTAGACCAGCAATGGCCAGGCCTGGTGCTGAGCACTGAGACTCAGGTTCCCTGATGAGCCACAGGAAGGCCTGTCCAGGCAGAATTTCATACAAGCCACAAATTCTTTTTAATGAAGTTAGTCCCACCTAATACTTGGAACATGGTAATACTACAAAAGTCGATATTATCTGAATTTGAAATTTAACTGGGCATCCTAATTTAACCTCGCCACCCTAGTTGGGGCCCATGAAATCCAAACACTTGCACTGAGAAGGTGGTGTGGGCCACAATGCAGCAAATGAAATCCTGGGTTGTCCTGCCCAAGCCAGGTGCAGGGATGCTTGGGATGGGAATGCACAGGTGCACACGCACGCACGCACACACACACACACACACACACACACACAGACGCACAGGCACAAATATCCTCTCAACCACCTCATTTCTCAAAATAAAATAACTCACAGAGGCCGAAAGCCCCATACCTGCAAACAAAAGATGTGGAGCTGATAGACACTTGGAAAAGGCAAGATTCAAAGTGTACAAAAAAAGTACTCCTGGTACAGAAGGTAGTTGTAATCCAATCACAGTAATGTTTATGACAGACAAAAATGTCTATTTTTTCCCTCCAGTCATTCAGTTGCTGGTTGAAACCCCCAATAAGACATAAAGGAAATCACAGCACACAGTATAAAGATTTAGAAAGAATATAATTACATGATAGGCGTGTGTGTGCCGTCGGCTCGCACGTATCTATCTCCTTCTTAAAAATAGATTGCATGAAGAAAATCTCTGATTTCGTTGAAAACAATAATTATGTCACTTATACCAAGAAAAAGGATTATAATACTCAGAATTTGGAATACTTGCTAACTTTCAGCCTAGTATATTACATATGTGTTGCAAGCCAGAATACACGGGTATATACACAACCGTGAGTGTAACTGTGTGTGTGTGTATGTGTGTGTGTGTGTGTGTGTGTGTTTAAATGTGCATTAACATATATATGGATTTTTTTTTAAAAAAGAAATTTCTCCTGGGATCCACTTGGATCTATTGAAAAGTCACTGTGGAGACAAGATAGGAGCCATTGATATCCTAGAATTGCAATGGTCTTCAATTGTCAAGCTGTTAGCACGCCACGTTTGGAGTCCTTTGATTTTCTAAAACTGACAACTTCTGCATAGCACTTTC
The DNA here is from genome assembly GCF_048772815.1 of Callospermophilus lateralis. NCBI lineage: Eukaryota > Metazoa > Chordata > Mammalia > Rodentia > Sciuridae > Callospermophilus > Callospermophilus lateralis. The sequence goes on from NC_135307.1 coordinate 190,135,154, forward strand.
GTCAGGCAGACTCCACAACAATTAAATAAGAACAAAAGGTTTCTGACACTGACATTATTGCAAATATATACATAGGAGGCACAATTCATTCTGTCCCGGTACAAATGCCACCATCAGCTGTGGCGTCCACCCCCTCATCCTTTGTGCAAACTCATGCTTTGCACGAATGGGGCTGTGAGTTCAGCTCTTTATAAAAAGAGATATTCCAAAATGGACAGAGGAGTTTGATATATGATAACCGAAAATTGATTTTGTTTTCAATAGAAACCTGGAAGGAATCAATCAGTTTTTAAAGCCGTTACTATGGAAGGAGAGACTTCACACTCATCATTTACTTACTCATTCATTCATCCAGAACTAATTGAGCAGCTGTTTTGTGCCAAGCACTGAGCAGTGTGAAAACAAAAGGGAACACTGTCCATCCTGTGGGAAGAGACTCTTCCACTCTGGGTCATCAGGATTGTTCTGTTGCCGCGACCCGTGATGTGCGTCCTGTGTTTCAGCCTGCACTCCTTTGGGAAAAAGCTAAGAATAAGAGTTATTGGCAGTCGATGGACATATTTTATGCATTTCTTGTCCAGGACAGGAATTGTATTTCTCTCACACACAGCACTATTTTGAGAGTTTCATATTACAGAGGAATGCTTTTAGTATTTTATTAGTTATGTATTCATATTTTATCAATGTTAGAACTTGCATATGGTTTACCCATCACCACCTTCTTTCAAAATAGATATTTAACAATAGAGTTAGTGAACAAACTAAATAAATAAAATGACACAGTGGTACTTGATTGGGCAATGCTTACTCAGAGTGACTCACAGCGGAAACCCTGCTTTCTGCCATGTCAGGGACCCCAGGAAGCCACTGCCTGTCTTCTGGGCTGAGAGTCCTCCATCAAACAATCCTTTGGCAGATGTTGCAAACTAAGACCCAAGGACAAATGCCCGCGGGAGAAAGGACACAGGGGCTTACTTTTATACAAAAGCATGTGTGAAGTTCATGGGACGTTCTGACATTGTTAGGGGGTGTCACTGGAGACCCAGAAAAATGTCCGGGAAGGGGTCAAAGGGCAGAGGAGAAGTGGCGGGTGGGGCTACACAAGGCTTCATGGTTGGGGTGGGTGGAGCCAGATAGAGCATCCACCCTGAGCGCCAGTGTCCTGGAGGTGTGGAGAGCAACAGAAAGGAAACTAAAATATTCTTGGTTCTTTGTGGAAGGTAGAGTGCTTCACACATTTCATTGTCTTCCAGAGAGATCAAGGAAGAGGTGGTATTGTCACATGCCCCTGAGACCTTTGAGGACATACATTCTCTGTTAAGTAACTTGCCCAGAGTCTCTGCGCTAAGCCAAACCGGAACCCAAACCCAAGTTCTCATATTTCCTGTTCCATCTTCTTTTTTGTTTATGTTCTCTTTGTCAGAAATACAGCAAGAAAAAAAATACGAAAATAGAAACTGAATGTTCCTTGTAATTCTTCCCCAGTGATCACTGTTGTTGACCTTTCCAGTGTTATTTTTGTCAAGAGCTTCTACCAGACTAATAAAAGAAAACTCTAGAAAGACAGACAGATGGACAGATGGACAACCCATCTTTAGCATTCATTCTTTCTTTCATCTTTGTTTCCTTTTTTTCCTCCCAGTTTTCTTTTTCAGCACAACCATGCTTGTGTTCAGGATATCCTTCCAGACCTGCACCTGATTACACCTCACTTAAGGATTTCAGCAGCAGAATACCTTGTGTTACGAATGTCATACCATGCATTGAGTCCATCCCTTAAAGAAATGCTTTAGGAATTTCCAGGGTTTTGTCCAATAGCTACTTGCTATTGTTATTTTTCTGTTTGGATTTTATTTCTTAATATTTTATTTCATTTTAAAATGTCCTTTTGAGTTGTCAACTCAAAAGAAATAAAATCCAAACAGAAAAATAACAATAGCAAGTAGCACTTATCCAACACTCTAGAGTCTGCAAAATACTTCCAATACTTCCCAGTCCATCTTGTTACTTTATCTTATTAATGAAAATTCCCTTTGAGTTGTAGGTCCCAAAATGAGGTAGGTGGCCTCAGTATATACTGCACAGTATATACTGTATATACTGCACTTCAGTATATACTGAGATTCTGTTGTTTTCAGGCCTCATCTTCCGGCTTAGCCGCAGAACAGTAATGTTTAATGAAAAGGTTCGCCGTATTCTTGGGGGAAAATTATGAGGCCCCTCGTATTTAGAAGAGGACACTTCTGAATGTCAGAGCACGTGAGTGTGTTGGACAAAGTGTGTGTGCATGTAAGTATGTGTGTAAGGGTGAGTGTGTGGGTGCATGTGAGGGTGAAGGTGTGTTTCATATTCAGTGACTTAAAGGCTCATTTTTTTTTTTAAACTCCAATTGATTTGCCAAAACCCAAGCTGCATGGTAAAGACAAGACAAAATTTGCATTATAGACATCACTTACTCAGGAATGATAAATCATCAAACGGAATCAATGCGGATAATTAGCCTGTTTATATTTGTGCATAGAGGGGTTTTGCTTTTGTTTTGCTCATTCTTATTTATTCGCCACCATTTTTTTTTTAATCCCTCCCCCTCCCCCAGTGGATCCATCCCCGGCCTCCAGATACTTTTAAAGGAATTGGATTAATCCAGTCTAACTCAGGGAATACTCTAGCTGTTTCCCTCCACAATGGCCCCTGGACCAGCAGCATGGATATTCCCGGGTCACAGGGGACAAATGCAACTTCTCATGCTCCACTCTGGACCTACTGAATCAAAATCTTCATTTGGCCAGAACACGAGGTGGGCTTGCTCACGTTTGAGTGTGAGAAGCCGCTGGAAACCTCGCCCCCATTCATCCAAGGCAGAAAATTGATTTAAAAAAATAATAACAAAACAAGGAGCCAGACCACTGATAGGACCTATGCTCACTAGCACTAAAAAGGCAGGGAAGAGAGAAGGAAGTGGGAGGAGAGGAAGGGTCCAGGCAGGAGACCCTGAGGCCCGGGTATTATTCAGTGAGATGGAAATGCTGACTTCAGATCTCAAAGCATGCAGGGGAACCTCCCTCTCCTACTCCTGGCTTAAGCACCCATGTTTGCTTGGTCTTAGGGGAAAGGGCTAGAGGACCGTATTTTTTTGTATACGTGAGCTTTCTAGCTTGGTATGGAACCCTGGTGTCTAATGAAAGGCTTTTAAGTAAATCTCAGGAATCTCTAATCTCCAAGAGCCTCCCATGTTCTTCTCTGCTGTTCTTATTTAATTTTTAATAAGAACAATTTCACGTAGCTGGAAAGCACGGCTCAATTAAGAAATATTCCTACCAGGCTTCTTTGAAATCTTCCAGCATTCTCTTCCTTCTTTTTCCTGATGACCCTCAATTTGGTTGTGTCTAGGGGTTGGTGGGGAGGAGGGGGAAAATGCAGCTTATTTTTTAATTGCAAGTTCAATTTCACACTGTTCTTGATGAGATGGCGACACCAGTTTTCAAAGACAGAGACGCAACTCATATACCTGCTGCCGGAAGGCTACGGTGAATATCTCAGTATCGTATTTTGGAATTTCAAGTGGCACCTTTGATCTGATTCCTTAGGCGCTGGATGTCCTTGAAGTTATATTGAGGTCATGAGAAATAATTTTGAAGGAAGCAATTGTGTCTGTTCATAGAATCTCAGCCACAAGTATTCTAAAGTCATCTAAACTTAACTGCCTTATAATGCTATATGGTTTATAACAGAAGAATTATTGCTTAGTTTTTCCTAGTAAAATTTACCTTGGATTAATGTATTCTATTTCTAAAGACCGGCTTCAAGAGATTTAAATTTGGCCACAAATTTTCACTAGCTGCTCCTATTTTTCAGCGGAGAATTCATGTTTACACCTGTATCTGCATATGCGATTCATCAAACTCCCGGATGCCTATATGTGGACATGTATGTATGACACCTATCACCACCAGTGATGCTGCTCATGTTGGTGACTTTCAAAAGCCCAAATGCTTAACCGCAGACATACAAAATGATGCATTCATTTTTCTTATCTGTAACTCATCCCCTGCCTCAAATGTGAGAATGTTTGTGAAATCAAGCACAATATAAATGGGACAATTCTATAGAGAATCATGGGGGAAGACAGTTAAAATTGCAATAAAACAGAGGTCACCATGCTTCTGGGCTATTGCTACACCGACCACTGAACTGAACTTTTCCTATCTAGTGCCGGACACAAAGTCGAAAACATACTGCAGTCTGTTCCACGCTGTGTGGCAGGATCAAGCAAGATCAGATGCACAAATATACCAGAAAGGAAGCTTTTCTAGAACCCCAAAGAGATTTTCACATGAAGCAACTTCACAGCCAGAGTCTTCAAATATGGCCCTACCAAAGACAAAGCAGTGTGGAATCTCACTTGAACAATCTCTGTAATAATAACTGAGAGAGGATTTCTGCATGTAGATGGGATCATATGCATCACTGTTCACTGTGAGGATGGAAGCTGGAGATTTGGAATAGACCTGATTCAAGCGTGTCTGATGTCCTTTTTGAATGCAGGTGTTCCTAGCAAATTCATCAAGGCTGCTTCTCAGGTGACCTCCACTACTAGTATTTCATTTCACTTAGCCAGAGGCGCAGTGTCTTTAGAATCCAGATGTCTCGAAGTAAGAATAACCATCCTGTCATGAATTTTTAGCGTCTTGAAAGTTTATTGAACTTTGAAGCATCTTGTTTTAATAACTTCATTGAGGTTTAATTAGTATAAAATAAAATGTATCCCTTTCAACGATGTGTAGAGAATGTTCAAAGTTATACAACAACCAGCACCAAAACTTTGAGTAAAAATCATCCTTTTCCCTTTATAAGTTATTACATCGAGGTTTTAATCATAGTCATGGGAAGCTGACTAACAGGTTGTTTCTTATCTTAGAAATAAAGAAAGCTCACCCACAAGAAAGGAGGTTTGCAGATGCTAAGAGGTAGGTCCCCTATTTTTCTCAGCAAATACTTTGGATTTTTTTTTTTTTTTTCAAGCACTTGGGCAAACAAAGAGCACCCAACGGCCCCAGAGTCATGTGACATGCAGTGGATATATGAGGGGAAAATTTTGCCAAATCATAAAGTCATTTTCTACATGCTCCCCTTTTTTCTCTTTCTCCTAGCTATTTTTTAATAGTTCCAACAGCCAACACTTACTGGAGGTTTACAATATTGGAGACTCGTGATAATTTTGCATATATTTTTAAGGTTGATATTATTTTGTCCTTCATTCAACCAATAAAGAAATCAAGACTTTTCGCAATTAATTGTTGAAGGTCAGACAGCCGGGAGCAAATGATAAGAGGGGTCTTATTCATCCCCTAACTCTGGAGCCTGCATGCATGACCACCCTGCTCTACTGCCTCTCCAATCTCAGTGCAAACCTCCCTCCCTCAGGAAGTCCTTTCCTGATGCCCGAATAGCTCAGAGGAGCCTGGTAAGTGTCAGGGTGCTTCTCTGTGTTTCTTGGTGGCAGTCACTTCCCTGGTAAAGAGTATTTAAACCAGGAGTGGTAACACAAGCCTGTAATCCCAGAGCCTCGGGAGGCTGAGGCAGGAAGATCACAATTTAGAGGCCAGACTCGGCAATTTAGCAAAGACTTGAGCAACCTAGCAAGATCCTGTCTCAAAATAACAAAATAAATTAAAAGGGGATGTGGCCCAGTTGTTAAGTGCCCCTGGATTCTAGTCATTGGTACAAAAAAAAAAAAAAAAGAAAAAGAAAAAGAAAAAGAAAGAAAAGAAACAAACGAATAAAAAGAGCATTCAATACCTATTCTCCTTCCAGTCTGCCAGATCTATGAAGACAGAGAACCAGACTTAGCTCCCCTTTCTTCTCCACCATACCCTAGCCCCTGCCCCATTTTAAGCATATTACAGGCATTGAACAAACATGTATTAAATAAATGAGTAGTTTTTTATTAGGATAACTTCCTAAAGTTCATGCCAGGATAAGTTTGTTAGTTGCTAAGCACTTACAAAAAAAAAACAGTATGATATTTCCACTGCAGTTAGATCATTTAGTACCAGCACTTAAATATTAGGGAATGCTTGCCAAAGGCAACATTTTTATTTCCGTGTATTTGATGATGAGCAGATCCCTTTGAAGTGAGTTAACCAACGGGCTTGTTTTCTTCAATGGATTTGAGATACTAAAATCATGTCACCAGCCTAAGAGAGGAGCCATCTGTCCTGGTCACCAGCTAGGAATGTTCTTGCCTGCAGGTGTCAGAAACTTGCCTACTAGTGGCTTAACAAATAGGGTGAATTTTTAATGAGACAAAAACATTGCTCTGGGGAAGTCCAAGCCAGTGCAGTAGTCCGCCTGTGTTTTCTTTCATCAGCGTGTTGGGTGCCGTGGGGACAAAGAGCTTGGGCAGCTCTCCAGAGATCAAGATGAAGACCAGAGAAGGAAGAATCCGGAGGAGGACTCCGATGACCACTCCCAGGGCCAGGCCCTCACCCACCCTTGAACACACTCACCAAGACCAGGTGCCAGGCGCTCATCTAAGCTCCAGGCAAGTCCCCTGCCCTCCTGCACTTATGATTTAGAGCCTCACAAACAGCTCAGGCTTTCTGGGTGCTCACAAAGGTCTAGGCTGGGGTCCCCCACCTTTGTTCAGCTGACGTGACTGGGGAAGGTCTGCCAGCGGTCATCGACGGGCTCTGCCCTGCAGCGGCACCCCCCCAACTCCCACCCCCAGTGTGACAGCCAAGAGCGGCTCCAGACATGACCAGTGTTCCCTGGGGGACAGACTTACTGATAGGCAAGGCATTGTCCCAAGAAGGTCACATATGTTATCGTATCTGACCTTTGCACCGACCCCTTGGAATAGGTGTTATTATCCCTATTTTAGAGATTTGGTGGGGGGGGAGGGGGACTTAACCATTGAGATGTCAAGTAAATTCTCTAAGGTCACAGAGTTGGCACCAGAGTCTACCTTCTCATCCAGTCCGCGTGTGGCTCTGCTGGACAGGGGGGACCTACTGGCCACCTGAGGATCATGGAATTCAGAAACTGATCTTAAACCAAATCCACGGCCTCATCTATGCAGTGAGTAAGACCCACGTGCTCTGAGGTGCAGCTGGGAAAGATTCTCTAAGCTCTCTGTTCACGTTCTTGATCGCCTCCTTTGCGGCGAAGAAGCAAAGTGTGACGCCGTTTATTGATTCTTGATTGTACTTCTTGCACCTCAGGAGTCTGTGGAGGAAGTCAGTTCCTCCGCTGACGTGATGTGGGGTTGGGCCCACTTTTTCTTCTAGTCGGTGCAGGGTGTCTGGTCTAATGCTGAGGTCCTTGACCCACTTTGAGATGACTTTTGTGCAAGGTGAGAGATAGGCGTCTAATTTAATTTTGCGACTTATGGATTTCCAGTTTTCCTAGCACCATTTGTTAAAGAGTCTATCTTTTCCTTAGTATATGTTTGTGGCACCTTTGGCTAGTATGAGGTAACAGGATTTATGTGGGTGTGTCCGTTCCGTTGGCCCACGTCTGTTTTGGTGCCAATACCATGCTGTTTTTATTACTGTGGCTCTGTAGTATGACTTAAGGTCTGGAACTGTGATGCCTCCTGGGTTGCTTTTCTTGCTAAGGATTGCTTAGGCTAATCTGGGCCTCTTATTTTTCCGAATAATTTTATGATTGCTTTTTCTATTTCTGAGAAGAATGTGATAGGGATTTTATTAGGAATTGCACTAAATCTCTATAGAGCTTTTGGTACTTTGGCCATTTGAACAATATTAATTCTGCCTATCCAAGAACATGCGAAATCTTTCCATTTTCTGAGGACTTGTTCAATTTCTTTCTTTAGAGTTCTGTATTTTTAATTGTAGAGTTCTTTCACATCATTTGTTGGATTTATTCCCAAATATTTTATTTTATTTTTTGAGGCTATTATGAAGGGGATAGTTTTCCTGATTTCTCTTTCTTCATTGGTATATAGAAATTCAATTTATTTATCGGTGTTGATTTTATACCCTGCTATGTTGCTGAATTTATTTATGAATTCTAGAAACTCTAGTAGAGATTTTTGGGTCCTCTGAATATAGAATCATGTCATTGGCATATAGGGAGAGTGTGAGCTCTTCTTAATCTTCAGGTTATACAAAGAACTCAATAAGCTTAACACCAAAAAAATAAATAATCCAGTCAATAAATGGGCAAAGGAACTGAACAGGCACTTCACAGAAGAAGAACTATGAATGGTCAAAAATATATGGAAAAATGTCCAACATCTCTGGAAATTAGAGAAATTGAAATTAACAGTACATGGAGATTCCATCTCACTCCAGCCAGAATGGCAATTATCAAAAATACAAGTAACAATACATGTTGGCCTGAGGAGAAAGCTACCCTCAAACATTGCTGGTGGGACTGCAAGTTGGTGCAACCACTGTAGAAAGCAGTATAGAGATTGCTTAGAAAACTTGTAATGTAATCATCATTTGATACAGTTATCCCACTTCTTGGTCTACTTTCAAAGGAATTAAAATCAATAAAGTCCAGTGAAGCAGATACATCAATGTTTATAGCAACTCAATTCATAAATAATAGCCAAGCTATGGGACCAACATAAGTGTCCTTCAACAGATGAATGGATAAAGAAAATGTGTTTTATATGTATTTTTTATTTGTTTAAATATTTTTAATTGTAGATAGACACAATGCCTTTATTTTATTCATTTAATTTTATAAATGAATAAGGATCGAACCCAGTGCCTCACACATGCTAGACTAATACTCCACCACTGAGCTACAACCCTAGCCCCATGGAAATGTGGTTTTTATACATAGTGGAATATTACTCAGCCATAAAGAAGGATGAAATTATGGCATTTGCTGGTAAGTGGATGGAACTGGAGACTATCTTGTTAAGTGAAATAAACCAATCCCCCAAAAGTAAAGGCTAAATGTTCTTTCTGATATGTGGATGCTAATCCACAGAAAGGGATGGTGGCAGGGAGACAAGAATAGAAGTCCACTGGATCAGACAAAGGGAGACAAAGGGAAGGGAGAGGGAGGGGAATAGGAAGGACAGAAGAATTAACCAGACATAACTTTCTTATGTGCATATATGAGTATATGACCAGTGAAACTCCAAATCCTGTACAACTACAAGAATGGGATCCCAATTAGAATAAGTTATACTCCATGGATGCAGAATATACCAAAATACATTCTACTGTCCCGTATAACTAAAAGGAACAAATAATAATTAAATAATAATAATAAATAAAATCCACATGACTGGCTTCGGACAGTGCTTGAAACATGGTAATACTTAAGAAATTGCTCTTATAGTCATTATTGTTGCCTGGGCCTAAGCACACTGCCACCCAAAACGAATCTCAGGTTTATTAGTAACAGAGAACCTTGGGCTGCATGTCATGACCAAAATGACAAATAATGGTGCATTATGTGATAGCACATAACGGTGTCAGAAGCATCCTGTTTCGTAAAGCCGAGGGATCAATTTCATGTAATAGCTCTACTAAGATATTGAAATATAAGTAAAGTAGGAAGGAAGGGAAAACACAGCCCTCTCTTATACCATTTGAAACTGGAACCCCATCCATCATGAGAACTTAACTGCTTGCTGGGAGTTGAGGAGTGTGATATTTTACAGGCTTTAAGAAGCTGTAAAAGCCTGCGCTTTATTCAGAGAATATTCAGTTGTTGTCACCTATTGTTTCCATCATGAGATCAAAAAACGGACGAGAGACTCACTCGGCAGACTCAAACACCGTCCTCAGGGGCTGGCACACTCAACAAAGGAGTAGCCACTCAAAACTCTGCCCAAACCCCCTTGTCACCCAAGAAGCTTTATAGAATTAATTCATTCATTTAGACATACATTTACCACATACCTACACATTTGGAGGTCTTACTCTGAGTTAGACACAGTTCAAAATATTGAGGATGTAGCATGAGGCAGACTGCCTCACCGTCAGGCTTACCTTCCAATAGACAGAAACGGAACAAGGGAATAGTCAGAATTGGGACTTGGTCCACCTTAAGACTCCCTCACACTTCCTGCTCCTTCCATAAATGGTTTTGCTCTGGGAAAACAAAAAGCCTTCGAGAGGTGGAGGAAGATGTTTCAGATAACACTCAAGGAAAGAAAGTGGCTGAACCCATCATTTCAGAGGTGAGAAAATCGAGTTCTAGAAAGAAGAAGTTCTGGTCCAAGGTCACGTGCACCAAGATCCCTTCTGATTCACAAAAACAAAACTCACAAAAATACTCATTTTGAACTTGAACCTCTAAAAGGCAGAATGAGTCCTAGGATTGGCATGTCCAGCAGATGAACATGGGCTCTAGACCCAGGGCCTCGATGATCTTGTTGGGGCCCTAACTCTGCCCCGTGCCTCACTGGTGTTTTTCTCTCTGTCACCCCCATGCTTACTGGGGCCGGCTCTATGACTTTACAAAGGTGGCCTTCAGCAGCTCCAGGCTTACCTGCTGCACGGCCATGTAACAGTCTCCAGGAGCTCAGCTCTGCAGCCAGCCTGGCAAGCTCAAATCCCAGCCTCACAGGGCAACCCACATGACTTCTGGCACATTCCCTGAACCTCTCTGTGCCTCCGGTTGTTGTGAACATTCGAAGGGAGAATTCACGTGAAAAGCTGTTCTTTAAAGCCGTGCCCAATAGAGAGTGGACAGCCAGTGCCTGTTAGCTATTATTATCCCCCTTATTAACTCCAGGGGAAGGAACTCTGTCCCCAGCCACCCCGGCCAGGCAGGGAAGGTCATCTATCCTGTCTGCACCAGGCCCTCTTCTGAGCCACACCCTGGAGCTGGGGTAACAGAAGACCCTGCCTCCCCCCAACGCAAGCAGGGGTGTCCTGAGAAATGAAGCCAACACTCACTAAAGCTCCTCCTGACATCTTTACTTTAGGCTGACATTTTGGGTAGGGGGCACAGGGATGCTGACTTTAACTTGTTCTGAGGTCTTGCTATATATTCACCCATTCTCCCTCTGCACAAAATCTTACAAAAAAATCCTGAAACTCAATTCGTAGCCAAAGTGACGAATGGGGCTCTCAGATGGCCTTGTCTGAATCCCACAATGTTTTATTAAAATGAAAACAACCTGCGCCATATTTAATAATAAAAGTCTTCCTGTCACACCATAGATTTCTGGTATTTCTTTGGACACCTGAAGACATCGGGCATTCTGGAGCCGAGGCCTTCCTCTGGGCAAAGCCAGGTGCTCCAGCTCCTTCTACTCGAAAGTGTGGCACCTGGACCAGCAGCATTAGCATCGCCCGGAGCTTATTAGATAGGTGGAGTCTCGTGTCATGTCCCAGACTTTCTAAACTGGTATGAAGAAAAGACCCAGGGGATCAGAATGGGCCCTCACTGTGAGAAGCGATGGGCTGATTCATGGGTCCACACCTGTGCCTCCCCCATTCTCTCACGGAGGGTCAGGACCAGGGTCAGCAAGACGGGTGTGTAAGGCACAGACCTTATGGAGGCCCTGCCACCCAGCACCCTGCAAGTACCTCCTCAGGTTTGTGCAGATACAAGGTCAACACTTACCCAACCCTGGGAGTGTGCATCTCCTTAAGTTCTGGGCCTACCCACAACTCTTGCCCGCCTCTCATCCTAGCCCTGCTAAAGATGCTGACTGAATTTGCTGTTAAATGTCCCATTCGTAGAGTTGTAAGAATATATAGGGATACAAAAAGACCTGGAAAATTTCCTACTTTTGCTTTTGGAAACCCAAAACAACAAGTTGAGCTTGGAGTTGAGCTTCTAGATAGTTGTAGAGCAGAGAAGAAAATTCATGTGTCCTGCCACCAAAGCTCCTCCTCCGGCAGAGCATTGTGGCCTCCCCTGAAGCCAGCCAAGGCCCCTGGCCAAGGGGTGGGGTCCTGGAAGTAGACTAAGGATCATAGAAAACAATGCGTTTTAATTCCTTTACCAACAAATCGTTGCAAACCACCATTATTGACAAGAAACTCGATCACTTAAGTGATCTTAAGTAAACTGGATGTACTCAGAGGAGCTTGAAAGTGTGCTTTCTTTCACCTGATATGAAAATCAATTTTTTAAAATAATCAACGGCAAAGATTTCTTTACAGAACATCACAATTCACAACAGAAGAAAAAGATGAAATAGACTTGGTCAAAATTCAAAAAGAATGTTAAGATAATGAGGACAAAGCTTTGATAAGGAAAATACTGGCAAATCATATATGTGATAAGACACTTGTATCTAGATTATATAAAGAACACTCAAAACCCGGCAATAAGAAAACAGATGAATGCAAAAAATAGGCCAAAGACTTGAACAGACATTTCATCAAAGAAGACGTGTGTGTGGCGATAGGCACATGAAAACCTGTCACACTGCTAGTCATTAGGGAAATAAAGCCATGGCGACATACTACCATGCAACCTGTAAATATCTGGAATTCTAAGGCTAGCCGTCCCAACCCTTGATAAGGTTTTAGAGCAACTAGAACTCTCATACATGTCACGGAGGGATATAAAATGATGCAAGTATTTTGGAAAACAATCCATCAAGTTTCCTAAAATGTTAAACACACACCTGCCATGTGACCCAGCCACTCCATCCCAGGTATGACCCAGGAAAAATGAGAGCTCACATCCAAACAAAGCTTTTCTGTGATTCCAGATATTTAGAGGTTGTATAGTAACCGTGGCTTTATTTCCCTAATGACTAGCAGTGTGACAGGTTTTCATGTGCCTATCACCACACACACGTCGTCTTTGATGAAATGTCTGTTCAAGTCTTTGGCCCATTTTTTGCATTCATCTGTTTTCTTACTTCTGGGTTTTGAGTGCTCTTTATATAATCTAGGTTCAAGTCTTTTATCACATATATGATTTCCAAATATTTTTCCTTGTCTTCGTTCTCTCAACATTCTTTTTTTAAATTTTGACATATTCAGTGTTTTAGTCGGCTTTTACTTTGCTGTGACCAAGAACAACTTGGGGAAGGAAGAGTTTATTTTGGCTCCTGGCTTCAGAGTTTCAGTCGGTGGCCAGCTGACCGCAGGGCTCTGAGCCTGAGGGGAGGCAGAGCATCATGGTGGTTGGATGTGGCGGAGTGAAGCAGCTCAGGACATGGCGGTAAAGAAGCACAGAGAGCTCCGCTCACCTGAGACAAAGTATCAATTTTAAAGTCTGCCTGTGGTGACCTCCTTTCTCCAGCCACACCCTAAGTGCCTACAGTTACCACCCAGCTGATCCATATCAGTGGATTAATCCACTGATCAGGTTAAAGTTTTCATAATTCAATCATCTTTACCTATGAACCTTCTTGCTTTGTCTCACACACGAGCTTTTGGGGGCCACCTCATATCTAAACCATAACATTCAGGAATCTTTATAGGCTTATTTGGAGCTCCCAACCACAAAATGGCCCGAACGTCCACCAACAGACAAACAAATCAATGAATTGAGAAGTGTCCATGCAATCTAGGGAAACTGGGAGAAGAAAAGAAATGAAGTACTGATGCATACGACATGGAAGAATCCAGAAACCATTATGTCGACTGAGAGGAGAGACGCTACATGCATGTGGCTAGGTAAAACTCTGTAAAAGGTGAATGGAGCTGTAGTGAGGAACAGATGCGTGGGTTACCTGGGGTGGGGAGAGGGTGGGAAGAAGGGGAGAGAGTGGTCACAAAGACACTTCCAAGAGCCACAGAGATGTCCATTATCCTGATCGCGGAGGTGGTTTCATGAGTGTGTACATGGATCAAAACATATCTGATTGTGACTTCAGTACGCACGAGTTAAATGTCAACTGTGCCTCAACTTTTTGGAAACTAGTCTAAGAACATTAGCACCAGCAGAGTCAAACTTCTCGTCCAATGGCCTCCTTACTCACTTACTATCCCTTAGATGCAACATGCAGGTCCCTGCTGTTCCAAAGTCTTAGCACTCGCTGTTCCCTCCTGCTGGACACTCTTCTCCACGTACTCAGGAAGCTTGATGTGCACATCGTTTAGTCTTTGTTCAAACATTGTGTGCTGCATTTATAAGCTTAATCCCTTTTCCCTGCCCTCTCTTTTCCCTCTCCCAGCTTTATTTTACTCGTTCCCACTTTCTACCTGATGAGCTCTGTATTTTGCTTATTCATCTAGTCCATCATCAGCTTCTGCCTGCTGGAACGTAAGCTGTATGTCCTGCACCTGGAATAAGCCCTGGCCCAGAGGAGGAGCTTAATAGTATCTGCTGAATGATGGATCCACTTAAGTCCCTGCCGGCCCTGTGTTCACAGCACTTCTCGGTGACATTTGTGTGGCCACACTACAGATATGCATCATCAGACTCGATTGTGCGCAAAAAAACCTTAAGATTCTCTTCTTTTTATCAGTTCACACAGTGGAATTGTTTGAAGACCAAAATTAAACATGAGTTAATGGATGTTAAACACTTTATAAGCTGTACTGTTAGTTATTCATTATCAGACTTGTGCATAACCACGAGCTAACTTTCTGAGTCTGGGATAACTTAATTGTGAGCAAGTCATTTTAAAATGTCTGGACCTCAATTTCCTGGAAAATAAAAGCAGTTTAAACCCAGTGACTTGAATCACTTAGTGAAGTGATTAAGAATATAGGCTACTATCACAGAGACCTGGGCTCACATCTTGCTTCCCACATATACCCCCAGATCTGGGAAGTTCCTTAAACTCTTTAAGACCCAGTTTCCATATCTGTAAAATGTGGATGAAATGTCTGTAAAAATGCCTCTGCCTTTTTGGAATGCTTAAAGAGCAAAGTGAGATTCTTGAAAACTCTGAAGCACTTAGCAAGTACTCAAAAAAAATGTTATGTACTGTATCTTTGTTTGCTTTCTAAACTTTTCCATGCATTTTCCACTCAATATCAGTTTCATCTGTTATTCTAGAGAGATTTGGTTTTAGTTTGGATTCTAATATTTATAAATCTGAAAAGTGCATGAATTAAAGCTGCTAGCCAATAAAAATTAATTAATAAGCGCTCCCAGGTAGAAAGTTTCCAAAGAAAGAAAATTGAGTTCCACCCACCCATCTGGGCCCGGAGAGTCAGGAAGTTTAACCACATTACACACGGCTCTGTTTTAAATGCCACAGTGAACAGCACAGGCATAACTGCAATTAAACAGTCCCTGCTGACCACTGAATGTACAGTACATCATGTCAAGAGAGGCAAAGCTGTCAGATTAGTGGAAATTCATTTTGGGATTGCTGGGTAATTTCAAGAGCTGACAGCCAAAGAAAAATCTGCCATCCCCTGTGTGTGCCAGCATCTCACTCCTTCCCAGCGGTTGTTTGGGAACACACAATGCCGCAGCGCTCCAGACTCGAAAGTTCACTTCTAGAGCGAAGTTGGAAAAGAAAATGTAAGTGATGAGATCATTGTTTTAAATATATATATAAAGTGGAAAGAGACCCTGCTGGTGCCATCTTAGCTAACAAAGAAGAGATGGCACAGGCTGGAGCATGTTTTCCAGGCCAGTCACTTACAAGCTAAGGATGGTGGTTATCAGCTAGATAAGGGCTAGAGGGGACTTTGTGGCTATGGAGTCATCTGACTGGAGGGGGGATTTTTTTTTACCATCTTCTGGAAGTTTCTCAGATCTAGCTGACTGAGGTCTTCATATCTTCCACTGCTGATGCTTTCTATGCACAAACATTTTAATGGGAAAGCCCAATAAATTCTTACGCCCTCCATGTCTGATCTAATGGAAAGCCCATTAGATCAGACATGGAGGGCGTAAGAATTAGAGGTTTTTAAAAAATTCTGTGCAAAGGATCTACCTGAATTACCTGGAAATCCTTACTTGGACCTTCTGAGATGGGCATGATGTGGTTGAAGAAGCCTGGAGAAGTACAGCAATATAGCCTGGTCATACCACACCTACAAAGAGGGACTTTGCTTGTATTCTGCACCATCTCGCTGCAGAGCAGAGGTTCCCAACCAGGGGTCATTTCACCTTGCAGGGTCTGGAGACACACTTATTACGACAATTGTTCCTGGCATCTAATGAGCAGAGGCTGGAGCTTCTAGACATACTGCACTTCCCTCCACAGTGGGGACTGCCCGGTCCCAATACCAATAGTGCTGTCATTGAGAGACGCTGCTCCAGGGCAGTGCTTCCAAAGGGTGGTCCCAGGGATCTTGTTAGAAATGCAGAATCCAGGGATCCAACAAGATCCACCAAGGGACGGCCAGCAACGTGTGTTCTCACAGGTCCTCCAGGTGATCCCGGTGCAGGCCAACGTTTGAGAGCCTCTGGTCTAAAGCCACCCGAGTATATGAGCTGAGTTCCACCACCCGCTCCAAATAGCTCCCAGATCCACAAATCCCACAACAAAATTAGTACCTGGGCATTTTGCTGGGAGAATTCTACCCTTCTGCATCAGAATTCCAGATCACCTCGCAGCCTTCTTTGTCAAGATCACGTCTAAGAACCAGAAAGTGTCTACAAATTCTTTAGGAGGACTCAGTATCCCCACCAGTGCTTCCCAGGACGCACCAGTGCTGTTACTAGCAGCATGTAAGTGAACGTATGTGCACCATAATTCATTTCAGATTCTAGGAAGAAACTTGTGTATACATTAACTCCATTATTGTCACTGATCAGGTTAATGATAATTGCTAGTTCTAAAGGGCATTTCACGTGCCAAACATGCCTGCCTCACGTTTTACCTGACTGGTCCCACTCTTCAGCACTGCCCTGGGAGTGACGTTTTGTTTCCAAATCCATTTTAGAGATGAAGAAACTGAGACTCCTGACGGTATGTCAGGATGGTCTGTCCGATGCGGACATCTCAAACCAGGTCGCTGAACTCCAGCAAGCCAACTTCTTAGTGAGTGCAAAGAGTGATGGGGCTGGGGTTTCTGGGGTTTCCACTAAAACCAGTCCCCCCCCCCCCGCCATTTTTGTAAAATGAAAGGCTGGAACTGAAGCAGCCCTCACTTGCTCCCCCATCTAACCAGCCATAATTACAATGTGACATGTTTTCTTAGGATCAGCATGACAAGGGCTGTAACTCCTTATACTGATGTTTATGTTGCTTTCATTATATTAGATTGATACAGCATTTAAAAACGTCCAAGCGTTTCTCTGTCCAGGGTCTCATTTCAATTCACGCTTGTTCTGAGGAACAAAGGGAAGCTACGTTGACTCCCTTTGATCTTTGGATACCAGAAGGAAGCGGCGGTAACAGATGCTTCCTGGACCCTTGCTAGGAGCCCGGCAAGTGCTGTGTGCTTTGCGATCCTTGCCTCTATTACCCTGACAGTGACCCTAAGAGACAAGTATCACTGTCCTCACTGTTTAGGTGAGCAGATCCAGGTCCAGAGAGACGTGGGGCCACTGCACTGCATTCCCAAACCTAAACAGCCCCGCTACGCATCCTTCTTCAGAGACACTGGGGCACAGGAAGAGCCAGGACTCCCCTAATGACATTGAGTCGGAGCCTCCAAGAGCATCCAGACACCTTCCTCCTGTCCCACAGTCCTGTCACCAGAACACAATTAGACTTGCCCCTTCTTGCTGGGGCTGGGCGGGGCCCTAGGATCAGTGCCTGGCCTCTCCAGAGGGGATCTGGAAAGCTGCTCACCTTCAGCCTGAGCTTGACATGGGGGCAGGTGGGGGAGGATCTCAGGCGCCTGCTCCCTTTAAACAGATGCACCGGCCTCTGGGGAGACGAAGCTCGTTGGTTCTGTCACTTGTGAGTAATGCACCATAGCTCCCTGGTGGGGAAAATGCCAGATTATACAATAGCATGCTTTGGTGTGCAACTGTCTTTAGAATAACAAATCTCCTCGTGTGCTTGGGAGCATTAGGCTTTCATAAAAACCAAAATAGTGGCCACAAATCCCAGCTCGAGCTAAAGGGCATGTGTTGTAAATCCATGTTTGGTACACCTCTCCACAGACCCTCCCCGGAGCACACCTCTCATAACTCACAGGGACCGGAGGGGGCCCCTGGTTTTATTTATCTTTATCTTTTGTTGGGGCCAAGTCTGGCGAGCAGAGTCTCCGAGCCTGGACACCATTGACATTGACATTTTGGGTGGGGTAATTCTTTGGCGGGGTGCTGGGATAGGAGGGTTCCATTCCAGCATGATGGGGGTGATCTGCAGCTTCTCGGACCTCTACCCCCCACCCAACAACCCCCACTCAATGACACGGTCTTCCTTCAATTCTCATTAGTGCCAGCCCAGTTGTGACAACACACACACACACACACACACACACACACACACAAAATCTCCAAATATTTTCAAATATCTCCTGAGGCGGGAGGCAAAATCACCCTTAGGTGACAACCACCGCATTAATAAGCAGCCAATCATTCCAGGGGTGGGTGTTGGTAGAAACATGCCTTATGCTTCACACTTTTCCTAAGGAAAACACTCATCTATTGCTCGGAAAGCCTTCAGTCTCAACAGTGGGTGTCCTAAACCAGATCCCAGCACGGGGCTTAGACGGCCGGCAGGAGTGGCCCCTTCCTCCCCCGAGGTCCTGCAAGAAGCTGCTGGTGGGAGGCGCAGGGCAGGCGCAGGCGCACTCGCGCTCCCACCACCTTCACACTTTCCAAACTTAGAGGTGGGAACTCGCAGGTGAGAGGCGCGGAGCGGAGCCTCAGCAGAGCGACAGGTTGGAAATAGCATGCGCAGGGGGTGCTGCCGAGGGAGGATGGGTCGGCTTCCTGCCTCCTGCCTGCGGAGCAGGGCAATATGGTAGGATTAAATTTAGGCATTCCTGTTGCAAGCGGGCACCGGATCAGCGTTTGCCTCCGACTACTTTTGTCTGTTTCTGAGGCTCCGTGTCCCCTGAAAGGTACCGTTTGCCCCTGCTGAGTTTCTAGGACTGAAAGTCGTTGCCAGCCTTTGAACATTGGGAGGGCGGCCACGAAAACCCAGGCGTGAGGCCCGGAAAGCTGCCAGCGACCCGGAGCTGGGACAGGTCCTCTGCCCCTGCCACGGTCTACACTGCCTGTCTGGTTTCCCCAGGTGCTTTGGGGTCCTCTTCGGTGCTGTATCAGGCAAAGCCGATGTAGCCCAAAATACAACTTAACACATATGTAAGTTAGGAAGCATGATAACAAAACTAGCACCCACAAACCTACCAACTTTAAATCTAAAACTTTGTCTGGAAGATACTCTTGCTATTTTCTCTTTCCCTCTCCCCCTCAAATATACATGATTCTGAATTTGGGGCTTATGGTTTCTCTACTTTTTTTGTATTTAGTTTTCTCTCAACATATGCATCTTGATATGATCTGTTATTTACTTTCGTTTGTGTAAAGATGACATCATAGATAGCTTTTTTTTTTTTACCCAACTGTGTGTTCCTAAGTTTCATCCACACAGTTGCACATAGTAGTGGCTCCTTCATTTTTCAGTGCTATCTAATACTCCAGCCCCCCTGAGATCCATTGCCTCCCTCCCTCTCAGAACTCAACTTATAAGGACACTGTCTCCAAGAGCCTTGACAGGCATCTTTCCAGAGATGGTGTTTTCTGGATTTTGTCTTTATAAGCCTTCATATTTTTTTTTTTCAAACTCTCCGCACAATCTGCCATGGTGTTCTAAGTTCACTCACTTGTCCATTGAGTTTTTCCAGATGGAAAGTTCCCTGAGGGTAAGAACTGCCTGCTTCTCTGTTGGTCCACCTCAGCCTTCAGCAGGGTGCTTTGCACATAACAATAACGATGTGAAACAATGAATGTGTTTTTCTCAAAGGCTGATAAGTATTCATATGCAAGGAAATGAGAAAATGACCCCTGAACGCTGTAAGCGGGGTGCTTGGGGATGAGGCACTTGGTAAATGCAGTCAGGACTGGGGGTGATGCTGGGTGCAAATTCTGGGTCCTGCTGAAATAGGAGCTGGGGGTGAACCTTTCTGGGAAGGAGTCACTCAACAATGGAGGAGCAGCTAGAAAGACACAGGCTGCCTGAGGCCCTGCACCACCCACCCAGCCCAGGCTTAGGGAGGCAGAAGCCTCTGTTGTTTAAGCCAAAGGTCCTTACAAGAGCAGTCAGACTTGGATGCTTGTAGACATGTGTGGGCTCCGTTTGGAGGGGAGGGAATCCTTTTTCCCTGAGGCAAAGTACATGGCCACCTAGTAATCCTCAGGCTCTGTCCATCTGTCTGCTGTCCTGTGCTGTGGTTTGTCTAGGTCCCCCAGAGTTTCCCAGGTTGGAAAGGTAATTCCAGATTCCATACGCTAATGCTATCTGGCGGACGGGCCTGTGCTAGCGAGCTTGCTCTCATTGCCATGTGATGTGACCACCACGTGGTGATGCACGGGGAGGCCCTCATCAGAGGCCAAGCAGCAGCTGGTTCTCTGCCCCTGGACTTTCCAGCCTCCAGAACCATGACTTAAGTCAACGTCTATTTTTTAAAAACTATTTGGCCTCAGGGATTTTGTTTCAGCAACAAAAAAACAAGAAACCCCGAAGGGGAGATGAGTCGCCCCCAGAGTCCCTTCCTCCCCTTTCTCCAGGTGTCTTCCCGTACTGAGAGGGCTCCTCGGTGACAGAGAGCACTTTGCAATTCCACCCTCACTGGTGGTCGGACTTTATTCTTAGAGGATCAGAGAAGCAGAGAGGAAGTCAGCAAGCAGAGGAGGCTGGGATGGAACTTGGAGGCCAACTCAGTTCGGAAGACAAAATCCCCAGATTTTACCCCACTTTTGGTTGTAAATCCTCTCCAAGACACAGGACAGAGCTGAGGCTCCGAGGACCTTGCGTCTCCCTGAGAGTCTTTACTGCAGGAGCGGCCAGGTGCCCCCCTTGACCAAAAGGAAATCTGAGTACTGTGGCCATGCCACTTCCCAGGGGACCTGCCAAAACAAACCGCATGTGAAATGTGCACCAGGGACGCTACAGGAAGCGACATCTCCTATGGGGTCATTATTTACATACCCGGAGGACATCTGCCCCAAACAAGGGCTTTAGAAGGTTGGTCGGCCTCGATCCACCTGACAATCAACCCGCGGGAGCCGTGTCGCCCCAGGCCGCTGCAGGGGGCTGTCATGAGGCCAGACCATGTGAGGATAAGAGAAGGCTCACTTTTCAGTG
This sequence comes from Callospermophilus lateralis, assembly GCF_048772815.1. NCBI lineage: Eukaryota > Metazoa > Chordata > Mammalia > Rodentia > Sciuridae > Callospermophilus > Callospermophilus lateralis. The sequence continues at coordinate 190,156,242 of NC_135307.1, forward strand.
TGCGGGTGTCACCCCCAGGTTTCCTACAGCTCTTCTGGTAATGGCACCAGCTCACTGGGCAGCTGGACGTGTGAGTAACAGCAGTGGCAGCTGCTCTGAAGGCCACCTGCAGCCCAGGTAATGAGCAGCGCGCCACGCGTGCCCCCTGTGAAGACTCGGTGACAGAGCTGGCTGTCTGCGCTAGCTCCCCGCCCCCAGGAGAGGGAAGAGGGCTCGGAAGCGCTGAGCAGGTGCTGAAAGCCACCTCCCTAGGGAGGCCCTAGAGATCCAGAACCCCAAACCGCTTCCATCTCCGCTCTGAGCAGTTGCGACACTATTTCTCCAACTCTGTCCTTCGTGAAGCTCATCCACGGTTTTTGCCCTGTCTGTGGAACAACTGCCGACAAGATGTGAACTGCGTCTCCTCCAATGAGGGTCCCTTTTCTTGTTTATCTGACTTTATTTAAACATGTGGAAACTCTAAAGGCAGAGCACCAAGCACCTTAAATGGCTGGTCCCCTTGCCCACACCACAGTGTGAACGCTGCCTGCTGTTTTATTCTACGCAGCCTGGTCTGGTGAAGCCTCTAAGTCTGAGGTCTGCTCAGGGTTTGTAAAAATGGAGATTAACCCATGATAAAATGACATTGATGTCTACACGGGGACTTTCCCCCAACCCAAACAGAGGAACCTAAACAATTCAAGGGAAAATCTTTCCAGCGTGAGAGCCAGTGAAGTGTCCAGGGCCCCAAACCCTCCCGAGTCTCAACTGCTTTACGTTCTGGGAACACTCATGTACCTTCGTGGGCATTTTTGAGATTCTACAGAAATACTCTAGACCCTAAGTTAAACTCACTCATCTTGAAGCCCATCACTAATCTTGTGGATTAAAATCCGAGAAAAGCCCTGAAAGTCAAAATTTGACCTACTCTTTTTCAGGATGGATTTATTCATTAATTAATTGGTTCCTTCTTGCAATGAACAGTCCCGGAGCGTCCTAATGCTGAGAAGAAGTGGCAGCAGTCCCCAGAGCCCTGTCCTCACTAGCTCATGAAACGAGACAATGGGCAGATCGTAGCTCAGCTGGGCAGCATCCCCCAGGACAATCTACCTAAAGCCTCCCTGCCCTTGAGGAGAACAGGGGCTGAGAAACTAGACGGACAGACGGACATGCAGAAGGAGGGTGTGTTTTCTGGGTGTGACAGCCATCAGGGTAGCTGTCCTGGGTTTATTGGTGAACGGGATATTGTCTGGCTTTACTGTCCGGCTTCTGAGTTTCCACCATTTATTTCATGTTCAGAGTCACTGAATCCCGTCTCATGGCCAGAGAAGCTGTGACGATCAACCAGTCACCGTCTGTCATCAAAAAGACCTGCTTCAGGTCTCAGCCTCTCCCTCCTGTGGACAAGACCTGAGCTCTCCCAGCCAGAAAATGGGAAAGGCCTTCGGGAAAAGGAAAAACAGAACACAACAAAACAAAAACGCACTGGGATCTTTCTTTTCCTCGGGGACTCTGAACTGAAGAGAACCACTGTTGCTCTGATGGTTCTCCAGGGAGTCTTGGAGGGTAGCCATGGGCAGATGTGACTGTGCTACTGCCAAGACGAGTCTGCTGTCCGCTCCACCAGGGGTTCTCAACTAGGAGTTCTTTTGTCCCCGTAGGGCATTTGACACTGTCTGGAGAGAGTTCCAGTTGCTGTGACTGAGTGAGGATCGCTGCCAATCTAGCCTTCCAGGACAGCCTCCACCGTGGAGAGCTAACAGGTCCAATGTGCTCACAGCAGAACACGGAGTCAACAAGGAGAAGGGCACCGCCCCACTGTGTCTAAGGCAGGATACCTGGGCCCAGTGGAACCAGCCAATGGAAAGGAGGACGACAAGGACATTTCAAAGGGACATGTAAGAGTCAGACTTGGGAAACTTTGGTGAGAGGGAAGTGGGACTTGGAGAGAGATCTCTGCCAAACTGAACATGTATTCAGTGGATCTACTGAGAGCAGCAGAAAGGGGTGACTTTGAGGACTGGTTTGTTCCTTTTCCGGGGAGTCCTACACAAGGACCTTGTCATGGTTTGGAGGTGAGCTGTCCTCCAGAAGCTCACATGGGAGACATGCAAGAAGGTTCAGAGGAGAGATGATTGGGTTGTGAGAGTCTCAACCCAGCCAGTGGATTGATCCCCTGATGGGCATTAACCCAGTGGTAACTGAAGGCAGGTGGGGTGTGGCTGGAGGGGGTGGGCATCGGAGGCATGGCCTTGGGGTATATATTTGTATCTGGTCAATGGAGACACTCTCTTTGCTTCTGATCTTCACGTGAGCCACTCCCCTCCCCCACACTCTTCTGCCCTGACGTTCTGCCTCACCTTGAGCCCTGAGGACTAGAGCCAGCCTTCGGTGAATAAAGATCTCTCAAACCGTGATCCTTCAAGTAAACTTTTCCTCCTCTACAGTTATTCTGGTGGGTCTTTTAGTCACAGCAGCAACAAAGCTGACTGAAACAGAAATTGGTACCAGAAGTGGGGCTCGAGCCCACGCAGACATCAGTCTGTTGGATACGTCGAGGGGATCAAAAGAAATCAGAGACATTATGAGTGACCCCAACTGTGTGTGTCAGCTTCCGTCACTGTGACAAGATGCCTGAAATAATTAATTTATGAAGAGGAAAATTTTATTTTGATTCATGGTTTTAAAACCTCAGTCCATGATGACTTTGCCCTTTGCCTTTGGGCCTGTGGCACAATGTGCCAGAATGCACTTGGCGGACAGAGATACTCAGCTCATGGCAGCCAGAGAGCAAAGAAGGAGAAAGAGGGCCTGAAGTACAGCCTTCCAGGAAGCACCCCTAGCGATATAGCTTCCTTCCACTAGGCTCTACCTCCTGTAGATTCCAGCACCTCCCAATAGTGCCACAGACTGGTGACCAAGCCCTTAACACATGGCCTTGGGGGATGCTTATCCCAACCACAGCAGTGTGACTCAGTGAATTCTCACACTCTTTAAGGACCTTGAAGGGGAAGTAGTTTCGGGTCGAAAATGTGGCTCATACCCAATTTCTTGATGTTTGAGTATGAGCCAGAACAACACAGCGAGGTAGGTTCAAAAGTAGAAATGCATGCTGAGACTCAGGCAGCCCAGAGTGCCTTCACCAGATGCTTGGAAAGGGCCTGGGAGGCAGCAAAGAACTTGGGCTGTGGGGGAAATACTGTCCCCACCACTCGGCTGGAGAAGTCCCCTCATCTTCCTAAGCCTCCGTTCCTCATGTGTAAGACAGAGCTGGAAGCATCCCTTGGGGTGGTGATAGGAGGACTGGGTAGGACATACAAGGTCCGTGGTAAGGACCCCGTGAATTGTGGCTAGGACGACGGCTCCAGGCTGCAATGTCCCAGTTCATTTTCCAAATAGGCACCACGCCCAGCAATGGAACCACAGTAAAACAGAGGTGGTCAGCTGACAGCTGGCCCACGCCTGGTCCATCTGAAAGGTGGGCTTCTGATGGGCTCACACTCCACATTCAAGCGCTTGCACTGGGAGAATGAGGCCCAATTCAGGATAAATCACACATATGCGAAATTTCTATTTTCTGTACAATTTAGGAGCCAGAATTTCCGGTGAAACTTTGGAGCTCTCTTGTCTTTCTTTAGGACAGAAATATTCTTGAAGCAGATGAAACTGTAGACAGCTCTCGTTGCCTTCTGGGTAATCATGTCTTTAAAGTAAACTCCTGAGGCTTATTATGAAACAAATTGCATTTTACCCGTGTCCTTGGAGAGAAGTTGGAGATGGATGGGTGTTGGAGTGAAAGCTTCCAGAAGCCGATCTCATTTCAAAGGAAAAGAATGTGCTTTCAATTTTTGATGGTGTTCCGTGGATTATTTTTATACCCATTCCTGAGTCTTTCATTGGAACACATAATGGCTATCTGCTGCCACAACAGCCAGGGAATTTTCCACTCTACTCACTGTGATCCTGTCTCATCCTGACAATGTGCAGAGGAAATGAGCGCTTGTCTGGAATTAGCGACCTTTGACCATTTTCTCCTAAGGGCTCAAGATTCATCCCATAATAGCGTTTAGCCAATGTCTGTTGGGGCCCCTTCTACGTGCTTGATGCGCCGAGTGCGAATCCAGTGGTTTGGAAGACGCAGTTGTCACTGGGAGACCTCTGGGGAAGGGGCAGGGACTAAGACGGAAGTCCTGGTCAGAATCAGTCAGGACCTCAGCAGGAGGGAGGTGCAGTGAGGTCTGAAGGCACCTCTCACACAGCCCGCACCTGCTTTTAAGGAGAGGAGGGCACCGAGCTGTACACCTGGAACAGTAACTGTGGAAACCACTAATAACCCCTGTGCCCGAAACAAGAAGGACAAGTGTCACCAGAACTCAGACAGGTGACCGCAGGAAAAGCCACACCCTAGAGCACCTGTGTTGCTGCTATCCACACGCTAGTCCATGGTTTGTGGCAGGGAGGGAGACGGGGCAATGAAAATCCCAAACTCATTCTCCACCACCTGCACCTTCTTAGGTTCCTGGGCCCAAGCCCCACAAGAAGCTAGACGCCAAAGTGCCCCTGGATGCAGACCCCCGTCAGCCTGGCACTGACAGGAAGGGTCTGACTCAGGCTTCCATGAGGTTGCACCCTTATATCCATAAAGGCTGGGTTTTGTGCAAGGAGAATGCTTTAAAATGAAGAAGGGGAAGGAAAAAGAGCTGGGGAGGGGATTTAGTAAACAGGTAATCCCACACAGGGAAATGCGTCCTGCAGCAAGCTCCAGTTGCCATGGGAACACCAAAGCCCTGTCCCCCCCTCAGCCTTGGAGAGTCAGGTAAGGCCACCCAGGAGAGAGGGAAACCTGGAAAGCTGGGGGAATCAGCCAGGTGGGAGGGCGGTTATGGCATTAACCAGGACCTCACAGGCAACCAGGGCCAGGCTTGTTCTCAGAGGTCAGAGGTAGGTTTGGGTAAAGCCAAGAAGACTGGTGAGAAAAACAGGAAGGAAAGACCAAAAAGAACCTATATGTGACAACAGAGAGCTCAGATTTCATCCCCTTGAAAATGAGGAGTCACAGCAGAGAGTGACAAGAATAAATGGGTACTTTCATGTTTTCCTCCAACTTCACTCCCAGGAAGTACATTTGATGCTGTCATCCTTCAGCAAACACATACCTGTTTGTCCCTGTACCTGACAACAAGAAAGTATGCAGGGGGTGGGGGTGGGGGGGTTGGTTGGCCTTTTTAATCCATGGCAAAGATCCAAGTGGCCCCAAAGAAAGGCACCGGGTGGTTCCTTTTGGTTAGGCAAAAGTTTCCACTAGAAAGGAAGTCACTGCTCAAACCTCTGCGCTCACCCCTGAGCACCTGAATAGAGATACCAATATTTGGAAGGCAATCTGACACCCGGGTGACATTTAAGAAATAGAAGTCTTAAGCCTCAGCATCAGGAGCCGAGCCCAGATTAATGACCTTTCAGATTACAGGCTCAAGGAGTTAGGAACAGGTCAGCCTTGCAAAGAATTCTAAGAAATCACCGAACCACTGCAAATCAGGCCACTGTTCTTGGGCTGTACCCTCCCGTAAGAAAGCGACCCTCCCCTCTTCCCCTTGGCCTTTAATTCATCTGCTTCCTCCATTTCAGGTGTTCAGGAAGAGCAAATACAGACTGCCTGCAGAGACACCACCTTTGGTGCCAAACAAAGGACACAGCAAAGAGAAGCCTGTTGCTTCCTCTTGGGGTTCAGTTTGGTATGTGAGCCACTGTTCAGGGAGGAGGGCTGATTTGCTTTCCTTTAGAAATGATTTGAGTTTATACAATAAATAAATCACACAGCACCCGTGACGTGTCTGATAAAATTCCCAGGACAAGATTTGTTTTTATCTTCAATTTGATAAAAAAAAAAAAAAAATGTGTTCTGAAATGGAGAGTTGGGAAATAGAAACTGTCTTATCACACCCTGGCACCAATGACCACCAGGAGAACCTCCCAATTCCTAGAACACAAGCATGACCGTGGCATTGGACGACGTCTTTCAGAAGGTAGCACAGTCTGTTCAGTCTACATTGCCTTGTCTGAACTCCTGAATTTTGCTATTGAGATATAAACATCAGCACTTACCCGATGTCATTTCCCAAGAAGCAACAAATATTCTCCAAATGAGTCGCGTTCCCTGGCCCTTGTTAGGACAAATGCTAAATGCTTGCCAACACTCAGGTTTACACTTCTGCCAGGGCTTACTTTGGGGATCCATAGCTTTGGAGTCAAAATTCAAAACAGTTACCCCTTCCAGGGGCAAACAGCTCTTCCATTTCGTTCTGGTGACTGAGGTCGGTCAGGACACTCCCTCCCCTTTCCTGACCTCAGAGTGGACACAGTCAAGGGTCAATGATTCCTCCATATCCCTTGGCCACAGGCGGGTCCAGGGATGACTCTGGGTGTAAAGCCAAGGTCAGTCAGAGAAACAAACGTTAAGACGCTCAGGATGAGAGTCCAGACCTGTCCTGGCCTTCCCAGGGTTTGGTTAATTAGGAAAAGATTCTCCCTCTTTGTCCTGAGAGGACTTGACTTCTCTGTAACCTGCAGGAGTCCCCAGGAGTCTATCTTATAGACTCATATGTAAGCCTAGATCTACCTGCTCTTCCTGCTTTTGAGAAACTAAATTCTCATGCTGTCTATCAGGTTTCTTTACCCCTAGAATGCCAACCAAATAGCACTGGTCCCAGCACTAGACAGAGAAGGGCACCTAGACCCCCACTCCCCTTCAGCCGTCACAACCACATGGTGCACAGGGAGGTGGACGTGCTCCTGGAGGAGAGGAAGGAGAGACAGTCAGAGCGCTATCACTGCTGGGGGCTGGAATTGAAGGTCTCTGGCTAAAGGGATGGTGACCAGAGCTGCAGGACCCATTTCCAGGGGGAAGTGCATGACATCGTGGGCTCCTGGCCCCCTGCCTTTGTGCCTGAGAGACAGAACATGGGACAGATTGAGAAAGGTGGTGACGTTTCCCATCTCTGCGTAGGGAGAACCCCAAGCCTGCTCCTCAGGCCCATGACGGAATGAGCGCCCCCCCACGCAGCCCCAGAATCCTCAGCGTTCAGTGGTCACTGTCCCGACATTTGCACAGAGTTTGAGGAAGAGGCCCTGCTTTGTCATTTTTGTGAATTAGGGACAAGAACATGGAAGATGGCTGGCAGTGGGATTGGGGGTGGCCCGGTAAGATGTGGAGGTTTCTAGAAAGTACTTGGGAGACTTGCTTGGGCTGAGTGTAGGAAATGGACTGTGATTCCCACCATCCAATAATGGGGAGGAGGGACTCAGAGCTTCTAAATGGAAGAATAATAAGAACACAGCTCGCATGCAAAGAGAAAGACATCACTGGGGACTCTCCAAAATCAGACTGTCCGGGACCTTGTGTCTGCTGCATCATGGATGGGTGACCTTGATGAACTTACCTAACCTCTCCTAACCCCACTTCCCTTTTCTATAAGATAAAGCTAACAATTGAACCTATCACAATGTTAAAATTATATGACATGATACATGCAAAACAAATAGTGGTGTCTGGTACACAGTGAATTCTCAACAAAAGTTGACTACCTAGTTTAATTAACTATTAATTGAGGAGCAAGTCGTTGAACATTCGTGAATAACTAGATAATGGAAGTGTTGATATCTATATACTTTTCCTGTGTGCAAAGTAATGTTCTAAACATGCAATCCTTAAATGTTTCTCTCCCAGAATTCCTATACACCCTTAAAAACTAACTAACTAACTAACCCTTAAAAACTAAAGGGTTTTTATTTATATTGCTAAGAGTGTTCACTATTTAGCTCATTAAAAATCAAAATTGGGAAAATTTTATAATAGGCATTTACAAGGTCATGTTTAAGTAATAATAAAGATAATATTAATAAATTATTATTATTCATTTCAAGTTAACATAAATAATATATGCTTACATGAATATAACTATTGTGAAAAAGACATTTTTAACGCCTGGTTGTAACGAAAAGTTGTAGAAAACAATCACATTTTCGTATCTTGTATATTTAGTTGGCTGTGATCTGATGTTCTAGCTGAAGTAAGTTTAGAAGGAAAATCCAGTCTTGATCATATATATAGTTGGAAAAGAGAAGAGAATTTTAAGAAGCTTTTTGGGTAAGTATGGATATATTTCTTTGATACTACACCAGAACTCGACATGTAGTCATTTTATAAAGATTGGTTACAGTACGGAATCTGAAATCAAATCAATGAAGTTTTTATATTCTGTTACATTGACAGACAGAGCTTGGTCTATCATACTGACTTACCAAGTTTTGAAGCAGTGTTAATCAATTTTGCATTACTACTAATCCCAGATCAGGCAGCCTGTTGGTTTGGCTTCTGATGAAGGCATGGGTAACAACAGTGACGGTACATGCTGGAGCAAGCGGTCACATCACAAGTCAGAAAGCAGAGAGAGAGAGAGAGTCAGAGAGAGAGGGACCACATCTCCTTTAAGTCTCCTCCCCAATGACCTAAGGACAGCCTATTAAGCCCCACCTCTTTAAAGTCAACAGCACCTCCCAATACCATCACCCTAGGGACTAAGCCTTTGCACAAGGACTCCGGGAGACACTTTTCCAAACCACCATAGAAGATACTCCAAATGTGGACATATTTCAGATGACCTCCATTCTTTGCAGAGATGTATTAAGTAGGAGGAATCTGACAAGCTTACAGTGGTGGATTCAAGTTTTCCAAAATTCTAACTTTTGCTTGAGAATGAAAATTCTTGTTATTGGCAACAAACACATTAGTTGTATTCCTTGCAGTGATCACCCCTTTTTTGGAACTCTTGGAGGTCCTCAAGCCACACCTTCTTTGAGGATTGCTGTTCCAAACTACCCCGCCCCCCAGTTAATCAGCACCATAACTACAGCAGGGATGCTACTGTCATCCCCATTTTACAAATGGAAACAGGTAAAGAAGCTCACTGGAGCTCCCAGCCACTTAGTGGAAGGGCCAGATTGGGCTGGAGTGAGGGCTCTTATTGGCTGTAACAAAATAAGGCTTGGCTTCTCAACATAGTTTACAGTCACCTACTTCCCAGCTTCTACGGGATGCTATGAGGATGAGAAAAATAAAATAAAAAATACTTAAAGGGAGACAGAGCAAGCAATAAGAAGAAGGATGAAAAGAGGAATTTATCTCTGATGGAAGTTAACCGTTTATCCATGAGATTAAAATACTCCCTAGACGCAGCCAGAACTTGGCACACTTAACACTGCATTGATGCAAAATACAATTTAGATTCTTTTAAAATCAGGTAATTTAATAATGATGAGCGTAAATTAAAAGACTTGAGTGATAAATTTGGGTCAGCACCGGAGTTCAAGGAGGAGGGAGGTCAGGACTGAGCCCGAGTCTCAACATACAGTACATTACTTTTTCTTTCAAGGCAATTTATCAGGACTTATCCAACCTATAAGAACAATCCCTTAAGACCTTCCAATTTCCTTTCTTTCTAATTCCATACTTAGCAGAGCAACCGTCTGATAATTAATTTGGCTTCTCAGGTAAGTCAATACCAGGAAAGAAACTGGCTGAATTATTGTGCCAGCTATATTGCCTGCTATAAATGAATAAATTGGTTTGTGGATTTATCAATCTACCTCCCAAGTGCTCAGTTGGCAAACACCACTTTTCCTGGGGGGCAGTGTCATCTGACTTGTGGCCAGAGGAACAGGGCTCTCTTAAGACTTCCCTTTCACAATGTGTACATGTATTGAAACATCATATCCCACCCCATTAATATGTGTGACTTTTATGTCAGTCTTAAGAAAAAACTTGCTAACATGGCCACTCTTCTTATATGGAGTATGTTAAAATGTACACATTCCCCATCCACCATAGTTTCTCAGGACCCTGTGAATATAGCTGCTTGGGATTGAGCAAGACAGGTCTTGCTTCCACAACATGGTAAACAACTTTTATTTTGTTAAAAAACAGGTGGAAAGACTGTTTTTAAAGCTGTTTATTTTGCTCTGGGTCACTCATTTAATGGCTTTTAGTGAAAAGTTCCTGGTAATCATGTATAGCAGAGAAGTGGTAACTGGCCAGAATCCATTGTCCACTCCCAGGTTTGAGGGGGTACAAAGTCATCTTCCTGGAGACTTTCCCCATATTTCTAAATGTGGTCATGTGGATTATTCAGGTTCCCCAGAAAAGCAGGACCAACAGGAAATAGGGACAGACCGTTTTGGAGTGGGAGGTTGGTTCATGTGATCATGAAGACTGGGAGGTCCCCTAGGCTGCCACCTGTTATCTGGAGGCCCAGGAGGGCCCAGGTTTAGCTCCAGCCTAAGCCTGTAGGTCTCTGAACCACAGGGGCCTGATACAAGTCTTGGTCTAGGTCTAGGTCCACAGGCCTGAGAACCAGGAGCACAAACCCCAAAAGCAGGAGAAGACAGGTGTCCATTTCAAGAAGGCGCAGCGTGAATGCATCCTTTCTCCACCTTTCCATGCCTTGTGGGCCCCTAGTGGGTTGGACGAGGCCCACCCACACTGGTAAGGGCAGCCTCTTCCCTCAGTGTGCTGACACAATGCTCATCTCTTCTGGAAATGCTCTCCTAGACACATCCAGAAACAGTTTTACCAGCTAGCTGGACATGCCTTGGCCTGGTCCAGCTGATGCTGGAATTAACCCTCACACTGTTTATGTCTGGCCATCTGGACATGAGCAGGCATGACACCGGTGACTTCTAGAATACGTCACTTGATTTCTTTTACCCCCACTCATCCTTGTGGACCTGGTTCATCAAGATCTACAACTACCTCTCCCACCCTCCCTTGTTTTCTTTATGGGATGCAGGAACACAAGATGCCATCTACCTCAATAACTTGTTTATTGTTTTCTATTCTTAGCACAAGGGCAAGTGCTGGGAGGCCTTGCCACTGCAGCCACGCTGGCTTCTAGACAGAGTGGAACTTAGCAGGTGTTTAGTAAATATCAGTTGATCTAACATAGTTGTGACTTTCAAGTTATTTTTTTCGTTACATATTAAAATGATGATTAAAGAACATATAGGTCTCGAACATATTAGAAGTTCCTACAGGCTGTATAAACTGCAGGCCCTCTGCACAGGGCGCCTGCTACATACCTGTGCAGCGAGAAGGGGATCCGCCCCAGCTCAGACCCTGCATGTGCAGGGCACTTGGTGCTCCCTACAGGAGCATCGGTCTCTGCTCCCCTCACACCACCGTCAGTCCCTGTTACAGTCGCTCCTTGTGTTACCATGGGGTCATATTCCAAAAAATGCCACTGTAGGCCGGAAACATCACATGGTGGGGAATACACCTCACTTTCCAAAGCTGGCTTGGCTACGGCACACTGTGGGGTGTCCGTGCTTCCCCTGTGACTCTGGGATGACTGGGAGCTAGCACCACCAGGGACAGCCCCATGCACAATGGAGCTCAGGAAAAGATGGCTCTTCACAGCCCAGGTGCAGCTTCCCCTGAACACACACCAATCACTCACGTCACTGGGAAACCATAGGCTGAGCCATCGTCAGTTGGGACCATCTGTACTTGGGATTCTTTTTAATGAGCTGCCCCAGTTAAGGGGACTTTGTGCCCACAGAGAAGGAACCAGAAGTGCCTGGCACCTGTGTCTCAGCCAGCTCCCTCCCAGGGGGAGTCTGAGGGCCCACTTGGCCACCAGTGGAGACAAAGCTCAGAGGAATGACAGCCACTCCAGAGCTCCCACGGGATCAGGTGGAGACTGGATTTGCCTGGGGGCCCACCTCTGCCCCTCTTTCCCTGCTCTGCTTCTCTCATCCGGGGACCCTCCTCTCAAGATCTGTTTCAGGAAATCCGACCTCAGATGCCCTCAACAGCCTCCTCCCTTGAGTTTTCCTAAGTTCCTTAAGAGACAGGAGCCACCATGATTGCAGCAGCACAGGTCCCCCCAGAGGACGGAGGTGAGGCTGGACCACCTGGGGTGGTGTTCCTCCTGGCACAAATGCCCTCTGTATGCACAGCCACCACCAGTGGATGCCAGAGAGGAGGGGTGCAGAGTGGGTAGGAAATGGACCGCGAGGTGCCCAGAAGCACAAAGGTTGGGAAATAATGCCAAAATATTGAGAAATGGGTTCAATCTCAACTCACCTACAGATTCATCACCCGACCCCAAAGGAGTCTCTCTCTAACAAATTCAAGCTTCCTTGCCCTCAAGAGCATTCCTGTGTTGAGCTTTTGATTCTTCCAGAGAAAATTATCCCAGTGCCTCGCTCTTGTTTCCAGCCTGCTTGTTTGAATTAAAGCTTTGCAGTATTTTAGTTTATGGGATCTCCAGGGAGGAGTGAATATGTCAGTGTAATTAACTCATCTGATGAGAGAGGTCTTGTTTATTTCCCCTACAAAATACAGGTGGTGGTGGAGCTCCGTCACATTATGGTGATATGAAATGCATTTAGAATAAATCACATTAAGTAAATAGGGAGACAAAATGATTTTGAGGTGCGTTTTTTATTGTTTTAAATTAAGGTTTGAAAGTGAACATCTGCATACCAAAAAGTCACGGAGCTGCTACCCTCCTCCAATCTGCTCCTCTGAGAAAGGGTTAAGAGCCCTCTCAAGTTCAACCAACTCGGACTAATGGAAACTTGAGTATTGTTTTCAAATTATTATCCAGACAATTGCTGGGTTTCTGAGCACCTCTTGGTGTGTGGGACATGGCAGTCTAATCAATCTGCGTAATCAGTTAAAACAACCATATGCAATTCATTTTACAAAATCCACAGTGACATGAATTTATAAACATGTAAGAGCAACACCATGTGCTGGGCAGTAAGTAAACAAAAACAAATATGGCAGAGTCTTTGCCACTGGGAGCTCTATTCTAAAGGAATATGGCAGATAAAGAGGTGATTCTAGGTATCAAAATCTCAAAAGAGATTCCTCCTTTCTTCAAAAAGATAATGAAATTCCAGAAATCGAGTCTTTATGATTAAATGAATCAAGACAATTGGAAGCAAGAAAGAAAAATTATTGTAAGCAAACCAGAAACGTTGAAGATTCCTGATATGAATGAACATATTCCAGATATCAGCTGGAAGAAGGCTTAGAAGAGGAGAAGTTGTTTACAGGAAGGGGAAGGTGGGGGCCCAGGCAGAAGAAGGAAAAGAGAGTGAGTGGGAGAAGGGGAAGAAAAGAAGAAAGGAAGGAGGAGAGAGGGGAAAGAAGAAAGAGGGAAAGGAAGACGGTGGTGACAGGCAGTGGAGGAGGGGAGGAAAGGAGAGGGAGGAAGACAAAGAAGAGGAGGCAGCAGTGGACGGGGAGGGGGAGGTGGAAGGGGTAACAGGGGTGGGGATGTGAGAGCACTGACCGGGCTGACCCCCAAGGCCCGCGAGGAGCAGCGGCAAGCGGGCCCTGCAGGAGGCCAGAAACCGTCCACCAGGTGGGTGGGTCCGCGTCCCGGAACCTGCAAATGTTACCTTACACGGAAAAATGGTCTTCACAGATAATGGTTAAGAACCTCAGATGGGGAAATGATCCTGCCTCAAGATCAAGTGAAAGTGAACAGGCACAGAATATAAAATCCCCACCATTCCTGAAGCAGGAATTCTAGGAGAGACAGAAATCACAAAACAATAATATAAGAAAATCATTCAGAGCTGAAGAATGAAAAATATCCTTAAGTTGAATGGGGAGTTTGAACATCCAGCACCCTAAAACTAATAATAATAAAGTAAATCACGTATATACACATATAAATGTGATTTATATATATGTGTGTACACACACACACACACATATATATATATATATAAATATATAAAATATATTCTGTTGAAATTTTACAACAAAACCAAAATAATAAAAATTCTAAAAATACACCAGAGAGCTAAAACAGTTTACCCAAAAAGATTAAAATTCTGATGGTCATTAGATCTCATTAATAACATTGAAAGATAGAACACAGGGAGTCTACAGGGAATATCACAAGCTTAGAACCTGGTACAATATAATCAAAGAAGCACAAATCCAAAACTCTCCAAGCCCAGATTCCCTCTGAGTGCTTGAAGACATGCCCTGGGAAAATTACCAAGAATCTTCAAGAGAGGAAAAAGATATGTAAGAACAAGCCGGAGGTGGAAAACCAGCAGAACACACTCGAGGTCAAATGGGAGAATGTAAAACACAAGCCCAAGACAGGGAAACAGAGAGCAGAAAAGGGGTTTCCAGGAGAGGGGAAAGGACAAGGAGGAGCTGCCAGTCAAAGCCCATAAACTCCCATTCTGCAGCAGGAACCAGCCCAGAGGGCCAATGCGCGGCACAAGGACAGTGATTGACAAAGCTGCAGTTTATATGAAAGTTTTCTAAGAGAGCCGACTTCAGGGCTCTCACCACACATGTTAATCTGCTCACCTGTAGTAATCCACAATATCCACGACATAGTTCCTCAACAATACATAATGAATACTTACTGTTAAAAAGTTAAAAGGACAAATATTATAAAGATTATTATTTTTTTAATTTTCCAAAATTACCACCTTCCAACTTTCATCCACTCTGAAGTAAAAACTCAACTTAAGCCAATTGTTCTTTTGTATGACCAGAGTTCCTAAATGCTACCCGACTCTTCTTCTTTTACTATCTTTACGTGTGATCTTTCCATTAAGTAATTAAGTAAACAGATGCTCTGATGGAAGAAGAGCCATAATTTACTCTTTTTTTTTTCTCCAGTCCTGGGGATTGAACTCAGGACCTCATGCCTGTCAGGCAGGTGCTCTACCACTGAGCTGCACCGCACTGTCAGAACTTACTCTTGGTAAATCTTAATTCTACTTTATCTATTCACAAATATCATAAAGTAAAATTCTTACTTGGCCAACATGGCCCTTCCCAATTTTTCACCTCCAGCTGTAAGTTGGCTTTTTCCAAGGATCCAGACCATCTCTGGAATGGAGATCAGGGCTGGCCCCAAAGGGTACAAGTTCAGGGGCAATTTCTCCTGTCCTGGAAGCCCTCCTGCACACAAAGCAACCCTTATCACCAGCCAGAAATCATTTTGGAACTGTAAGGGTCCGGCGAAGCGTCGGAGGGAGAGACCACAAGAGACCGGCTCCATGCAATTGGCAGAAGGGGTTTTATTGATTCAGCATGCTGAGGCTCCAGGCTCACTCAGGAAGATAGAGCAGCCCAGAGCCCCTAGCAGAGGTCAGGCAGAACTTAAGTACACTTTTTGGGGAAGGGGGGGGCTTTGCATACATCAGAACAAATCATCATGAGGCGCGGGAAAATTGAACAACAACTCTAAGACCTGATTAGCACATTTGTTGGCGGGAACAGATTGAACGGGGGTGATTGGTCACTTCTAAGCGGGGTGCACATTCAAACTGATTGGTTTAGGTCCTGTAATGCCTACGTGCCAGCTCCACAGAACCCCAGGTTATTAGACAACCAGAGGAGTCAGTGAGAATATTTACTGGGCAGTTCGGGTATTGTTCTAACAGCTACAGAGATTACAGGTTCCGGAGGTAGCGGAGGAATTGTAACAATACTTAGTCTTTTATTCTTTAACCCAAGCCTTGTAGCCTAGAAACTTCACAATGTCCGGTCTTTTACACTTTAACTCTGGCTCTGCGGCTTAGAATCAGCTTAGAAATTTTACCTTTACAGGAATGAACAGCAAAGGTAGATGGTGATGAAGAAGATGGATTTTGGAGCCTGATGCCTTGGTTTTAAACCCAAGCGGTGCTGTTTACTAGCTCTATGGCCTTAACCAAGAAGATCTTCTTCCCTGTGCCTCAGTGTCAACAACAGCTGCAAAGTGCTTGGTGACCAGAGGGCCTGGCCTGAGGCAGCAGCACTTGAGCATCAAGAGCGTCATGGCAACCTTCGTAGTGCTGTGTTCAGTCTCCTTTGTGGAGGCAATTTCCCATCTGTGCAGCCAAGGGTCTTATTTCCACCCTGTACGAAGTGTTTTATGGGCAGGGTCTTCAGGCTCTTCAGGCGCTCATTGGTGAGAGAACTGTCTCTTCAGGTCATCCTTTGCGTGACAAACCACCAGGCCTGGGAATGTCCTGGTGAACTAAACTGCTTATTATCTCTAGTCCGCTGACAATAATCAAATAACCCGTCATTTAATTCTCATGACAATCCTAGGAGAACGGGGCCACTATGCCACCTCGCACATGAGGGCTCCGAGCCTCGGAAGAGCCCAGGAGCCCTGGATGGGTAATTGTTGGGCCTGGCTCCAGACCCACCTTCTTAACCCTTTCTCTGTACTGCTCATGGTGGCGGGCGCTCGGGCGGGTGGTGGGTGTGAGAGCCTCTTGATTCCTCCATGCCTGGCTGGTAGGGGACCTTGGGCTGCCCTCCTAAACACCCTGCCCTTGGGATGCCCCAGGCCCTTGATTGGCCTGACTTTGGAGATAGCCTTACTGGCTAGAAGCCCATCCCAGTGGCCGTATCTTCAGCCAGGGTTTGCTCAGATTTTCTCTTCAATCTCTCTTAAAATTGCATCTCCTTAGCACGACTCCTATTTATCAGCAATAATGACAGCATTTTCAAATATTTACAAGTAAGACAAATTTGGAGACAAGAGCAGTAAGGAGGAGCAGAGGGACAGACAGAGACAGAGTTTCCTGAATTACCGGTGCACAAATCTCAGGGGCCGAGGTGCCCGAGGCCTGCTTGCTGGACACACTACCCATGGAGCTGGTTTCAATCCAGATTCTGTGTTTCCTTCTTCTGAATCCTATGGTGGCAATTTCCATGTAGCCAAGAAAAGATGATTCAAAGAGGATGACTCCTTGTAAGCTGAGGGTGCTTCTGGCTTGGCTCACTCAGGCCACTGTTATTGGACTTTGAAAGAATACTAAGACCAGAGTAGAGACCAAATCTGTGGTCAATTTTCCCTGTAAGTCTCACTGGTACAGAGAACCTGAGGCGGATGATCCCTGTGCTAGAGTCTTACTGTAAAGGCACATTATGTCGACATAGAGTAACAAAGCTCTCCGTGTGGACAGACACATGGCTATGTTTCTAGAGGGAAGTCATCACTGAGGACTGGAACTACTGAGCAGGAAACTGCAAGGCATCTGGTACACATTATCTCATTTTGGCCTCAAGATAACCCTCAGAGATAGGTTTTGCTGTTAACCTAGTATATAAACAAGAAACTAGAGCTTACAGAAGCCACATAAATCATCTAAACTGGCACAGTGAGTGAACACTGGTAAGTCGAAGGACCAACTCTGGACTCATATCCCTTCTCCTTATATAATGTCCCTTCTAGGAGGGACTGGAGGTGTAAGAGAAAGAAAATAGAGTTTGGAGTCAGAGGCCTGAGTTAAAATCTCACTATTTCCATATACTAGCTGGTAGCACAGACAGAAGAACTTAGGACTCTCTTCAGGCCAGGTTCAATGCTCAGTCCACCCATAAACCAGCTGTTCAAAACTGGGTAGGTCAGTAAACCTCCTTTCCATGGTCTAAAAAGTTGTGTTTGCCCCCAAATTCTGTCCCTTAAGGTGGTAATACTAGTCAATGAGGCCTTTTTGAAGGTGATTTGGTTATGAGGGCAGAATGGAATTACTGTCTTAATAAAGTAGTCCCTGGGGAGCCCCCTCCTACCATGTGAGACAAAGAGAGAAGATGCCACCCAAGACCAGGAAGTGGGCCTTCACCAGACACCAAATCTAGCAGTGTTTTGATTTTTGAACTTCCTAGCCTTCAGAACTGTGAGAAGTAAATCTCTTTGGTTGATAAGCTACCTAGTCTATGGTATTTTGTTATAGCAACCCCAACAGTCTAAGACACTCCCTAAGTAAGATTCCCTGATATTACTTATGACAAGCCTCAACTATACAGAATACCTCATGGTTGTTCCCACTGACAACAAATAAAGATAGCATAATATTCCAGGTGTGAGGGCATGATGCCTGTAATCCCAGCAATTCGAGAGGCTGAGACAAGAAGATTGCAAGTTCAAGGCTAGCCTCAGCTACATAATGAGGCCATGAGCAACTTAGCAAGACCCTGTCTCAAAATAAAAACAAAAGGACCTGGGGGTATAACTCAGTGATTTAGCATCCCTGGGTTCAATCCCCAGTACACACACACACACACACACACACACACACACACACACAGGAAAAAGATAAAAAGATGGCACAATAAACCTTGGAAGTGCAAAGGTGTCCTTGAGAACCACAAGTTACAAAATAGGCGACTTGAATTTGGTCTGGCTCAAAAATCTATTTAGTTGCTCTGAAGGGAAAAGAAATAAAAAATAAGAAAGTCTGAAAAAGCAGAATTCCAGCTTCTTTTCAGGAAATTTGCCAAGACTTAGATATTTCAACAGGACGACAAGCTGCAACTCTGGCCTGTTGCCGCAGCTGGCATGGCAGATCCCCCGACTCGGTTCCTTACACCTGCCGATCCACCCAGGCGCATCATCTACCTACACCGAGAGATGCTTAGGTGAGCAATCCCTGTCATCAACAAAAAACTACTATGAGCCAGTGCGAATTAGCTAGAGGGAGGTTCTTCCTGCCCAGCCAGTCTGGAACCCAGGTGCAAGGGACCAAGGTCCTCAGTCCTTAATGGCCACGTTATATCATCACAATGCAGCACAGTAACCATTTCATTTAAAAGGAGTGACTGCTGGAATTACATTTCCCATGTAAAACAATAACACAATTCCCAGTTGATCAGCAAATAAATAAGAGAAAACAGCTTTGTAATTATTTCAACAGTGGTCGGACTCAAAGAAATTCATCAAATCCCATTTCATGAGAGCGAGCCCTAAGCAGAATTGAACAAACATTTTACCTGAGTCTCGTCCAACACATCCTGCTCCGGAGATGACTCCTATAATGAAAATCTGTCGTTTGCAAATGACTCATCATGTGAAAACTGTGCTGGAGACATTGGAAATGCGGGTGATGCATGTGAAAATGAAATTAATCAATATGAAGATGAAGATCAGCAGTCTATCACAGCTGAGCTGTTTGATAATAATGAAACCCGGGGAACAGACGGGGCTCAAGAAACTCAGGAAAGTGCAGCAAATGTCAGGGGTGATCATGAATTAGCAACTCTAGCTAGAAACCCAGAGACGGGAGTAAGCAGACAAGAAAAACCATGTGCCAGGAAGCAGGCCTGTCTTGGACCTGCCTTTGTCCCTGCCACCAGTCTCTCTCCCTGTCTTATGACCATGGCCTCCTCGCTGTGTGCCCCCACATCTTGTTATGCCAGCCGGGATGATGGGGTTAGAACACAAGTTGCATCAAAGCACTTGCCACCCCTCTGCTCAGAATCCTTTGGTGGCTTCTGTGAGAAACATACTCAGCATGTCCAAAATGCAAAGAATGGACAAAGAGACGCAAGGTCTAGCAAAAAACAGGGCTTTTACTATTGGCCTTGTGAGATGGGGTGTCTGGGCGAGAGGGCACTCCTAGAGCGGTTCCAGTCAGCATTTAACTGCCTGCTCCTCATTGGCTGAGCACTCTGGGGTGCCCGATCCCCCCAACATCACCTAGGTTGCACTGCCTCCTGTTGGGTTATTGAAGGAAAGACCTACAGTTGTTCCCACCTCCCTTTGTTCTCTGGTGGTGGAAGGTCTTCTTGGGGCGCATGCATTCTGGCACATATGCAGTTCTTACTTCTTTACCTAAGTTACTTTTTCTTTACAGAGAGACTGCTGTCTCTGCTGGTGAGGCCCAGCCCTTCCCCGCCTCCTGGGTGTCGAGGGCTGCTCAGGTGCGTGGACGTTGGCTCTGCACCTCCAGGAGCCATGGAGCTATCGTGTGAGTTAACTGCTGGGAACTTTCCATTCTGCTCTGGTTCTTTTTCATCTGTCTTTCTTACATCCCAATTTTATAGTTTAGGCTAACTACTAGGTTCTGAAAATGGACCACCGGACTTCCCATGACTCACAGCTTCGTGTCACCTGTCCTAAAAGCCAGCATCCCCACAGTGACCTGGGAAACCTGCAGGACTCCCAGCACCTACTCACTGCCTCTCCACTTGCTGAAGTGCACCCACCAGAAACCCAAGGCTCCCAAACACCAGCTGTGCTCCCCCTCAGGGCATAAAGAGGTGTCCTCCCGTCCTTCTGGGTTCTGTTCCTCCTGAACAACCTCAGAACCCGTTCCCTCGCTTTCTTCCAGTCTTCCCTTAAAGGGCCTCACTGTGTGCAGTCGCCCTTCCTAGCTGTCATCTGAATTGACACTCTTCTTCCCAGCCCACCCACCCACACTTCCTGCTCCCTTCTCTCCACGTTTTTTCCGTAGAGTATCTCAATTACAATTGTTTTAGGCAACATTGTCTGCCTCACCCAATGTATTGCAAACTCCAGATCAGAGAATTTGGCCTATTTTGTTCTCTGAGTCCTTAGAACATCATATGTGCTCAATAAATATTTGTCAACCATATAACTAGAAATCGAAGATAGGTGGAGAAAGAATAACAGTAATAACATATAAAGAAAGAGTGATAGCAATAACATATAAAAGGGATTTGCTAAATTTCCTGAAATACCTGAAGGCAACAACCCCCATAACCTCTAAGGATCTGAAAAGGTAGTGAGACAATGTCGGTCTTCTCTGAAGTGAGAAGACAAAATCGTGTCCTAGAGCCAGGAGGGCTGAGAACCTAGACTGGCAGGGGAGGCCACTTCTGCCTCTACTTCTCCTCTGGAGTAGTAGTCACGTGGTGAATCCTGTCCTGAAATCACAGTTTGACTCCCCCCCCCATTCTTTACCAAGTATCAGAATGGATTGGTTTGTACTTCAATTCAACAGACATTTATTTACTGAATTGAATTTGCAAGGATGTTAAGGGTTCAATGCAAAGAAAGGGGACATTTTTAAATTAGTTCATTTTTCAAAGACTTTTTCTTACACTTATTTTTGAAGATTGATGATGAATATTGGGCACAATGCTGATTGCTTTTTTATATGCACACATCTTTTAATAAAAACTACTGACAGTATTTTGGCAATATTTGTGCTTATCTTGAAAACTATAGCTAGAGATAAGAACTAGAAAATGGTGTGTTCGCAAGATGTCCAGTCTCAGGATGTATTATTGGCATCAGAGTGGGTTTTCTGCCTCCACCTGGGAAGCTGGTCCTCTTAGGTATATCACTGGGGACCCAGGACTTGCACATGGGGCGGAAGCAGGGACCACATCAGCTGACTCCTTAGAAAGTCCTACATCTGGATTGGTTAAGTATATTTCTCATTATCTGTCCTTCTTCCTTCATCTTAGAGGAGATATTTGGAGGTCCAGAAAGCCCTTGTAGCAAATAATCATGCCTCTGTTTGTTTCCATGGTACTTTAGACCTGAGTTTCCCAGCCTCAGCACTATTGACATTTGGGACTGCAGACCTCTATGGTGGAGACTGTCCTGTGCATTGTAGGATGTTCAGCAACGTCCCTGGCCTCTAGTAGGCATCAGCAGCACCCACCCAGTTATCAATGCCTCCAGACATTTCCAAATGTTCCTTGGAGGGAAAAATGTCCTCAGGTGAGAACTGTTGTAAACTGAATCTTTCTATAAGTCAAATTATGTTTTCACCACCTCTGGTTAAAAAGTAACATATAACTAGGACCCCCCCTTCCTCCCCTTTTATATTATTTCAGACTCCTGGGATCTATTCTAATCAGGGGGAAATCTGATTAAATAGATAAATAAATAAATAAATCTATTCAGTGTGACCAATAAAAATGTACACATCCTAAGTGTGTGCAAGAGCCTCAGACCAAAGAAAACAGAACCAGGACTTTCAGGACTCACAGAATGCATGAGGTCAATCTCTTTCTTCCCTCTTCTCTCACATTTATTCTCCATGTAGTAGCAAGAGTGATCCTTTACAACAAACCTGAACATGTTATTCCATGGTTTTCATCACGCTTAGGAAAACATCCCAAGTTCTTCCCAGGACTCGTCAAGTCTCAGAACTCACGACTTCCTCCCTCTCTTCCTCTTCTCCAGCCATACAAACCCTCTTTCCATCCCAGAGATGCTCAGACCTCTGAGCTGCTGCTCCTGCTCCCTCTGCCTGCTGTGTATCCATGTGGCCAACCACTACTTCATCCAAGTCCATGGTGTCTTCGAGATGCCTTTGTAAAACAGAATCACCCCTGTTGAGAGCCACAGCCGAAGGGGCCCCAGCAAACTTTCAGACTGCCAGCTGATTATTGGCTCACAGCGGCCCCAGCAACATCTAGCTGATAGGCTCCTCTGCGGTGATGCTCATTGGGCTGTTTCCCTGCCCTTTCAGACCACGGAGCTGCTCATTGGGGGACTTTTTTGGCTCCGCCCATGCAACCCAGCCAATCGGCCTCAAGAGCAGGAGGATTGTGGGAGGAAGAGGTTGTTGGGATGTGTGGCTTGTGGGAAGCCAGTGGTGGCAGTTGGGCTCTGAGGGTTTTTTCCTGAGGAGCTGTTTTGTTTATCGTGTGTGGTTCTAAAAATAAAGTTAGTTTCTTTTGACAAGTGGCTCCTGAATTGTGCCCAGCCAGACTGCGGCATTTGGTGGCTCGCACGGGGAGCGACTGAGGGTAAGTAAACCGCTCGCCCCTGAGGGCAGGGTGAGAGGATGGGGAGCCATTTTAAGATTCCTCTTTTGTTTTGCTTCATTTTTGTTTTAAGTTGCCTGTCCCTGGAGATGAGTGAGACGGAAGAAAAACCGCTCACTTCTGAGGAAAAACTATTTACGTCTGAGGAACAGATAGGGAGAAAGGACGGATGCACATGTAAGGAGGATAGAAAGGCTATAATGAATTTTTGTTGTTCCATTTTTATTTCATTCTGTCTCGGTTTTGTTTGGCGTCATCTTGTTGGGTTGTATTATAGTAGAAATACGGGATCAGAAACTAGTAAAAAACAAACTGAAAGAGTGTTAAGTAAATTGTTAGAGGAAGGAGGCATCCCAGTAAAATCAAGAACAGTCAGGGCATACGTTGATACAATGCAAAAATGTAGCCCATGGCTTTTTAAGGAGGAGTTGTTAAATATATCACAATGGAACCATCATGGTGAAGATTTAAAAAGAATAGAAAAGAACAGCCCAGGAACTCTGCCAGCTGGCACATTGGCATTGTGGGCATTGGTATCTGGTTTTCTTAGTCCAAAACCTTCAATTCAGACAAAGGTAGAGGAAGGAGAAGACATATTGATTCAAGTAAATGAGGAGGTCTCTCAAGTTAGTCAGAAAGAGGAAAAGATTCAAGTAAAAGAGAAGGTCTTTCGAGCTAATCAGACAGAGAAAGAAAGTTTAGAGCAGAAAAAGCCATCGGGGGAAAGTTACAAAAGGAGACTGCTACTAAAACCTTTCTATCACCAGAGGGCTTAAGTGTCCAACCAACAGCACCACCTCTACAGGAGACTGCTACTAACACCTTTCTATCACCAGAGGACGTAAGTGTCCAACTGACAAGGCCACCTTCATATGCTGAGAGGCCCCCAACCCCCGCAGTGGATAGTTCAGATCCTGCGACAGGATCTCAAGTATTAACATGCCCTGTATTTGAGGTAGGAGGGCAGCGAATTTACCATACTTTAAATTTCAAAACAGTGAAGCAGCTAAAAGAGGCTGTAACAACCTATGGTCCTCAAGCACCCTTCACTGTAAGCTTGGTCGAATCCATTACCAACTTGAACACGACGCCAGCAGATTGGGCTAATATGTGTAAAGCTGTGCTAAATGGAGGACAATACCTGTTATGGAAGGTTGCCAATGAGGAATTTTGCAAGGAGACAGCTAGGCGAAATGCAGCAGCTGGTTATCCTCAGAGAAATCTAGATATGTTGTTAGGAAAGGGACCTTATGAGGATCAGCAGCAACAAATTGCATATGATCCTGGTGTATATTTACAAATTGCTGTAGATGCAGTTAAGGCATGGAAGACTTTACAAGGACATGGAGGTTTACAAGGTCAATTATCTAAGATAATACAAGGAACTAATGAATCTTATGCTGAATTTGTAGATAGACTTATTCAAACAGCTACCAGAGTTTTTAGGAATACAGAACAAGCAATGCCATTAATAAAACAACTGGCTTATGACCAAGCGAATCGTTGGTGCAGAGATATCATTAGACCATGGAAACATGAAGATTTAAACACATATATTAAATTATGTAGAGACATTAATGAACAAGAGCAAGTCATGGCAGCTGCAGTAAAACAGGCTTTAGATGCCAGAGACATTAATGAACAAGGGAAAATTGTGGCAGCTGCAGTAAAACAGGCTTTAGATGCCAGAGACATTAATGAACAAGGGCAAATTGTGGCAGCTGCAGTAAAACAGGCTTTAGATTCCAGGCCAAGAACATGCTACAATTGTGAACAAACAGGACATTTTAAAAGGAATTGCCCCATAGGAGGAGGGTTTAACAAAACTAGGTATCAAAGGAGTAGAATACCGGGTATTTGCCCACGATGCCGTAGAGGGAGACATTGGGCTAATGAATGCCGTTCTCAAACCACCATAGAGGGTACCCATTATCAAAAAACGAACAAGGACCAAGTGTTTATCCACGATATCGTGGAGAAAGGCATTGGGCTCCATTGCCAAAAAATGGACAGGGGGGCCCAATGCTCCGGGGCCCAAAACCACAAATATACGGAGCACTGGAGGAACCCAGCAACCCCATCAGGGTAGTGCCCAGGACACATTGTCCATCAGATCCCTCATCAGACAAACCAGAGGGAGCGCAGGGTTGGACATCTGCGCCTCCGCCAGATCAGTACTAACTCCAGAGATGGGAGTTCAAATCATTCCCACAGGGGTGAAAGGACCTCTTCCCAAAGGAACAGTAGGCTTATTATTGGGACGCAGCTCTTCTACTCTAAAAGGACTTATGATAAGTCCTGGGGTAATTGATCCCGATTATGAAGGTGAAATAAAAATTATAGCCAGTTCTCCAAATGGTATATCAGTAATTTCACCAGGAGGTAGAATAGCACAGTTACTAATAATACCAAGCCTACATGATAAATTTTCCAGTCGTGCTATAGAAAGAGGTTCCAAGGGATTAGGCTCCACAGGTGTAGATTAGGCTATGCTGTCTTTAAATTTAGATTCTCGCCCCATGCTAAAACTAAATATTCAAGGACATGAATTTAATGGGCTACTGGATACAGGTGCAGACCTTAGCATCATCTCTCGTCAAGAATGGCCAAAACATTGGCCATTACAACAAGCCACTCAAATGCTTCGAGGCCTAGGAGTGGCGACTAATCCCCATAGAAGTGCAATGGTATTAGATTGGAAGGATCCTGAAGGATGTGAAGGAACTATACAGCCATATGTATTGGATCATCTTCCTATAAATTTATGGGGACGAGATGTCCTAGATCAATTAGGTTTGACATTAACAAATAACATCAACCAAAATGCACCCACTATTATGACTAGACAAGGTTTTAGGAAAGGAAAAAGATTAGGAAAACAAGAACAAGGTATAGCAGCACCAATACAAATAGATCAAGAACAGACAGACATGGGTTGGATTTTCAGAAAGGGCCACTGAGACAATAAAAATTACTTGGAAATCAGAAAGACCAGTATGGGTTCCTCAGTGGCCCCTGACTAAAGAAAAGATACTAGCAGCCCATGATCTGGTCAAACAACAATTAGCAGAAGGACATATACAACCTTCTGTATCTCCCCATAATACTCCCATTTTTGTCATCAAAAAGAAATCTGGTAAATGGAGATTATTGCAAGATTTAAGAGCCATTAATAATGAGATGGTTATTATGGGACCTGCTCAATCGGGGATTCCTCAATTGTCTGCTTTGCCAAAAACTTGGTATGTTTTAGTTATAGATATTAAAGATTATTTTTTTTCAATTCCAATTCATCCTGAGGATAGTCCACGTTTTGCATTTACTATCCCTGCACTGAATCATGAAGGTCCTGATCAGAGATATGAATGGAAAGTACTCCCTCAAGGGATGGCTAACAGCCCAACTATGTGTCAAATTTATGTTAACAAAGCAATCCAGCCACTTAGAAATCAAAATCCTGAACTACAAATATTTCACTATATGGATGATGTATTATTAGCACACAAAGCTAAAAACACATTGCTAGACTGTTATGCCACACTTACAAACTTATTAAAAAATTATAATCTAGAGATAGCAATAGATAAAGTACAATTAAATTTTCCAATTAATTATTTAGGAGTTCTATTATCCTCAACCATGGTCCGTCCACCAAAAATTCAAATACGAGTAGATCAACTCAAATCACTTAATGACTTTCAAAAGTTATTAGGAGACATAAATTGGATAAAGCCTTATCTAGGTATACCAACAGGAGAGTTGGGACCTTTATTTGATATCCTAAAAGGTCCATCAGATCCAAATTCACCCCGAATGTTAACGCCTGAAGCAAGAAAGGCATTAAAAATCATTGAAACATATATGGAAAATATGCATTTGGATAGAATTGATATAAGTTTGCCTTTATTATTTATTGTACTACCAACAAAAAATATTCCTACAGGAGTATTTTGGCAAGAAGGCCCATTATTATGGATACATTTATCTTATTCTCCTAACACTATTCTTACTAGGTATCCTGAGGCTGTAGGACAATTAATACTCAAAGGAATAAAAGCAGCAAAGGGAGTGTTTGGAATTTCTCCCAATAAAATTATTACTCCATATACTATGAATCAAATTGATGAGTTAGCTAATGAGTTAAATACTTGGGCAATAATCATGTGCAAATCTAATGTTTCATTTGATAACCACTTACCATCTAATCCTTTATTGTCTTTTTGGTCATCGCATCCTGTAATTTTTCCAAAAATGACAAGAAAAACACCTATCGGGAATGCTCCAAATATATTCACTGATGGATCAAATAATGGTACAGCAGCAATAGTTACACCTGATCAAACTTTTACATTTTTAGTACCCAAACAATCAGCTCAAAAGGTAGAGCTTAAGGCAGTATTACAGGCTTTTGTGATGTTTAAAAATTCTGTATTTAATTTATTTTCCGATAGTCAGAATATAGTTAATGCTATAGTATCCCTTGAAGATGCTGGTAGGATTTCCCCTTCCTCTACTATTTTCTTTTTGCTTTCCACTATACAAAGTCTAATCTGGGACAGAAAAGATCCATTCTTTATAGGACATATCAGGGCACATACAGGATTACTGGAGCCCTTAGTTTGGGCAATGATTTAGCAGATAAAATTACACATGACATACATATTTTCTCTACACTAGAAGAAGCTATAAATTTTCATAAAAAGTTCCATGTCAATGCTAATACTTTACAAAAGCGTTTTAAAATAACTAAGAACAAGCTAGACAAATAATAAAACAATGTCAAAATTGTGTGACCTTTTTACCACAAGTTAATCTTGGAGTCAATCCTAAAGGATTGATACCTAACCATATTTGGCAGATGGACGTCACACACTTGCCAGAATTTGGAAAATTAAAATATTTGCATGTTACAGTTGATACTTCTTCTGGATTTTTGATGGGCTCCCTTCATGCTGGAGAAAAAACTAAAGATGTTATAGCTCATTGCTTACAAAATTTTGCCACTGTGGGCGTTCCAAAACAGTTTAAAACAGATAATGCCCCTGGTTATACTTCTACCTCTTTTAAACAATTTTGCTCATCATTTGGCATTACTCATATAACAGGAATCCCATACAATCCACAGGGACAAGGCATAGTTGAAAGAGCTCATCAAACTATTAAAATGTACTTATTAAAGCAAAAAGAAGGAATTGGGAAGGGGTATATATTCCCCAAAGATAAACTTAAAATAACCCTTTTTACTCTAAACTTTTTAAATTTGGATTCATCAGGGCTTAGTGCTGCGGAAAGGCATATGTGTCCAAAAAATGTATATAAGCCCAAGGTACTTTGGAAGGATATTCTAACAGGACAATGGAAAGGTCCTGACACAGTAATTGTCTGGAGTCGGGGGTCTGTTTGTGTGTTTCCACAGGGAGAACAGCAGCCCATTTGGATTCCAGAGAGATTAACTAAGGTCCTGACCCAGTGATTGCCTGGAATCGGGGGTCTGTTTATGTGTTTCCACAGGGAGAACAGCAGCTGATTTGGATTCCAGACAGATTAACTAAAGCGATTTCTACAGACCAAAAAGAAGATGTGATATCCAGAACTCCAGTTTGGTTATTCTTACATCTGCGACAGAACCAGAATGCTTTTTTCAATATCTATTTTATTATTGTCCTTTCCCATTTTTTTTTTTTTTGAGCTCATACAGACCTAGGTTAATGTTTTGCTGATCAGTTCTATTTTTTGACTATAGAGTTTTTAAACATTGCAATGGAGATTTCACCTGTAAAAAGTTATAAGGCCTTTACTATTATGTTATGTGTCGTATGTATTATGTGTGCACACTTGTGTTTTGTGTTTGAATGTACGTATGTCCATATGTCATATATGATGAGCGCTCATGAAAAAATGGATCCAAATAATTTCTTTTTTTTATTCACGTGATTTAAATGGTTTAATTTAAATTGGGTAAACAGCTGTTGAAGATTGTTTTAAAATGTGAACAAAAAAGGAGGTTAACAGATCTGTTTGTTTACTTTCACCTTTCCTTTTCATTATATTTAATAATTCTCTTAAAGATAATGTAAATTGTTAAGAAAATTGTTTTCTTTTAATGCCTTCTGGAACGTTACATAATTTTTTCTTTAGCCATTATTGCCAAAATTCCTATCTTCATCCCAGTGCCGGTGAAGACAATGTAAATTGTTAAGAAAATTGTTTTCTTTTAGTGCCTTCTGGAATGTTACATAATTTTTTCTTTAGCCATTATTGCCAGAATTCCTATCTTCAGTGAAGACAATGTAAATTGTTAAGAAAATTGTTTTCTTTTAGTGTCTTCTGGAATGTTATATAATGTTATATAATTTTTCTTTAGCCATTATTGTCAGAATTCCTATCTTCATCCCAGTGCATGAAGACAAAGATAAAACCAATCTACAGCTTCTGCAATAGCCATCACTGAACTGCTTGCAGAACTTGCCTGGACTATGTATCACTTATATGCATTATGAACTCACTTGTATGCATTGTGAACTATCTGTTGGTGCAGCAACTTCTGGTAGTGTTGGGGTATACATGCTGATGGTGTCATCGGTGGTACAATTTTTTCAAAAGGAGCCGTCAACTGGCTTGGTGTATCTTCCTCCCTTCTGTTTGTCATGATCGTTCAGCTAAAATTTGGGGGCCAACAGAGGTGAGGCAAAGAACCTCACCCCCCCGCTGGTACGAAGACCTCTACACAGGTGTGGCTGTATACTGGACTGGTAGTCAATGACGGGTAAGATCCAATTACTATGGTACCAACCTAAGACAGGAGGCTGACGCCTTGAGGTCAGCTCATCCAATAACGGGTAAGGACCATATGTACTATTGGACAACCTAAGGCAGACACGGTCCCTAAGCCACATGCTTCTTGTTTAAACAGAGAGGGGGAGATGTTGAGAGCCACAGCCGAAGGGGCCCCAGCAAACTTTCAGACTGCCAGCTGATGAGCTGAAGGGGCCCCAGCAAACTTTCAGACTGCCAGCTGATGATTGGCTCACAGCGGCCCCAGCAACATCTAGCTGATTGGCTCCTCTGCGGTGATGCTCATTGGGCTGTTTCCCTGCCCTTTCAGACCACGGAGCTGCTCATTGGGGGACTTTTTTGGCTCCGCCCATGCGACCCAGCCAATTGGCCTCAAGAGCAGGAGGATTGTGGGAGGAAGAGGTTGTTGGGGTGTGTGGCTTGTGGGAAGCCGGTGGTGGCAGTTGGGCTCTGAGGGTTTTTTCCTGAGGAGCTGTTTTGTTTATCTTGTGTGGTTCTAAAAATAAAGTTAGTTTCTTTTGACAAGTGGCTCCTGAATTGTGCCCAGCCAGACTGCGGCACACCCCCTGCACCCATCATTCTTCATCCCTTTATTCTCTTATCCTTTCTACGGAGCCCTCAACTCTGTAGCAACGTCATGTGGTATTACTTGTTGATTATCTTTCTTGTACCTCTATAAAGCAAATTCCAGGAGATGAGATCACATCATTGTCATAATCCTAAAGCCCAGAACAGAGCCTGGCATTTGGTAGGTTCTTAGTCAATATTTGGCAAGTGAGTGAACACTTGTCTCATTCTTCATTTCTTAATGATGGAGCCCTGTACTCAACACCACCTGGATAGCTTGTCATAGATACTCCAAGATGGCAGCCCCAGTTCGTGAGCCTATGAGAATCTCCAGTTTGGGCCCCACTCCAGTCAATTCATCCAGTGTCTCTATTATTTTCAATATTGTCCTATCTAACCAATCCTGACTGAGCACCCACTCATGGTCCAACAAGCTAGAGTCAGAGAGCAGGCTCCTAGGGCTAAATCTCCTAAATTATAAATAAGGTAGACTCTCTAAGAGGTATAAAGTTGGCTGAGAAGCTGGAACCTTCATCACTGAGTATTTCAATGTCCCCATTGTCATTAACATTTTTATGACTGATAGTTTTCAAGGAGCCAGGAAGTGAAACTCCTTCAGAAAGTCAAAACTCAGTCACGTTGGCAGGGAAGAATGGGCTAATGTAATGCAAAGGCCAGAGACCATGGCAGTGGTGCTACCTCTGATGACGGGCTCAGTACTTGGAGTTTTGAACTTGAGAGCACAGCAAGATGCTGTTTAGTCCAGGAGAAGGTTGTAAAGACGTGTTGGGGACCAAGAAGCTAGAAGAATGTATAACTGAATTTGAAAGTCCGAAGATGTGGTTCAGGCTGACCATGTGGTTGCATATCTCATGGGAATGAGTTGTGGGGGAAAGAAAGTGTGATACTCAGAGACCTCAGACAGGCAAGAAGAAATGTGCCTGTGGAGTGAGCACGGAGAAATGGAATTCTTACTCATTTGTCATCTGATAAGGAAGTCTTTAACGAAGGGGAGCCCAGTGAGTTTCCCAAGAAGCAGCTCAGCTGAGATGGAGTCTGACCACTAGCGAGGATGCCTGCACACTGCCTTAGTCTTACATGCCTTTCTGGAGAGAGATGTGTGATGTGTGGAACGAAGGCTGGGTGCAGCAGGGACGGTGCTCTACCCAGAGATGCTCATGGTCATGATAACCTGCCTTCATCATGATCCAGTCCATCACTTTTTCCCCCATTAATGTTACATAAGGGACACTAACAGGGCATTGGTCCTTTGTTCAGAAGCCCCTAGTGACTCATGGCTGCCTAGCGAATGAAGTAGGCAAGACTCAGTCTTGCACTTATCACCTTCCATGGTTCAAGCTAAAAAGTTCATTGTACAAGAAGCAAAGAATATTGTGGGTTGAACTGTGTTCCCCCAAGGTGCTCAGAATGTGGCCTTATTTGGATGTAAGTCTTTGCAAATTCAACAAAGTGGAAGTCATTAGGCTAAGCCTTAATCCAACATGACTGCTATCACAAAAGGGGGGACTATGGGCACAAACCCAGCACCGAGGAAGAAGATGGCCATGTGACAACAGGGGCAGAGATGGGAGAGAGCAGCCACCAAGCCAAGGAACACAAAGCCTGCTAGAAGGGGTAAGGAAAGCGTCTCTTCAGAGCCTTCAGAGCAACTGTGACCCTGCTGAGACCTTGGTTTCTCACCTCAAGCCTCAGGAACTGGGATGCACTTTCATTTCCATTGTTTTGAGCCACCGGTGTGTGGTGCTCTGTGCCAGCGGCCCTAGAAAATGAACACACTGGGGAAAGGGAACCACGGGACTTTTGTCTCATTTCCCGTGGCACTGAAGTCACCTTTTGCCCCAGTTCACCCGGGACTAAGGGGATTTCCCAGGGACTTTCAGTGCTGCAATTGGGAAAATCCCAGGCCCAGTGGGACCAGTGAGTCACTTTATAGGGCAGCTTTCTCTCGTAGCAGGCAGAGCTCCGAGGAGGAAGGAGACCCATGGCATGGAGGACACCGACCCTCCTCTTCTTGAGAACAAAACCAAAGAGCACCTTCAGGCTGAGGGTGAGACACAGTAGCCTCAACCAATGCACAGTGGCAAGAAAGGCTAACGAGACCCAAGAGAAATTGGGATTAAAAATCTAGTCCCCGCAGGTTTGGAATCAGGAGAGAGATAAAGCAAATAGCAACTCCATCTTGGAGAGATGGTGAAAAACAGAAATTTTCCCTCTCTGGTCTTCCTAGGGTTGATTGATCACAACTTGGCCAGCATTGAGTATTGTTT
Organism: Callospermophilus lateralis; assembly: GCF_048772815.1. Lineage (NCBI taxonomy): Eukaryota > Metazoa > Chordata > Mammalia > Rodentia > Sciuridae > Callospermophilus > Callospermophilus lateralis. The sequence continues at coordinate 190,188,438 of NC_135307.1, forward strand.
AAAAAATTGCATTTGTTTATAGAGTAGCTAAAAAGATACCTTGCTCTAATGTGAATTTTTTTGAATTAGAATTGATCACTTTCAAATATTAACCATTTATATTTCCTCTTGTATGGATGGAGCCTTTGGTCTGTTCCTGTTCTTTCCTCCACAAGTCTTAGTTTTAAAAGCTCCATTGGTACTAGGGCTTCAGTAGTAGATCCATCTATGCCTCGGGCACCATGTGTGCTTAAAGCCTGCCATATAACTGAGCTTGTGTTGCTTTTCGAAGCATCTACTATTTACTTAAATTGTTGATATTTTTGTGAATTTGGCCATGTTTTAAAGCTAGGAAATCCTTACCCACAATATAAACTCATTTTAAATTTTTTAACAGAAAATGTTAATATTTTATCCCTGGAAAGAGAGGCCTGTCAGGTTAGAGCACTCACATTCCACATCATTACAAAGTCACATCGTCTCTGTTCATTGTGTCAAGTGGCCCTTGTTCTTCCTCCCCGTGCCTGCCACAGCAGAAACATGTACTGGGCTTGGGCGAGGGGAGGGAGGGCCCAGGACACAAGTGGAGGGGTGGACGGATCAAAGAGTAATTAGCTAATGAGCATGTTCGAAAGCACAAATGCGACCGACGCTAAAAATCTGAAGAATCACAGAGGGATCTGGGGAGAGAATGCTGGAAAAAATAAGAGAGGGGTGAGAAAGACAATGAAGCCATTTTCAAAAACAGTATCAGAATTACAATGGAGAAGAAGCTTCAAGAAGGTAGGGCTGTGAGGGTGCTCTGGAAAACTCTCACTTACTTGTGAATGAATGCAACGGACACTGGACACCACACTAAGTACCACGCGTTAGGGGGGCGAAGAAACTGAACAGGCACCTCACAGAATAACAGATGTGAGTGGTCAACAAATATATGAAAAAAATATTCAACTTCTCCAGCAATTAGAGAAATGCAAATTCAAACTACACTGAGATTCTATAACAAGTGATGGCCTGGTGTAGATTGGATTCTCACTCCAATCAGAATGGCAATTATTATGAATACAAGGAACAATAAATGTTGGAGAGGAGTGGGGGCGGGAGTTTACTCATGCATTGCTGGTGGGACTGCAAATTGGTACAACCACTATGGAAAGCAGTATGGAGATTCCTCAGAAAACTTGAAATAGAACCACCATTTGGTCCAGTTATCCCACTCCTTAGTATATACCTAAAGGACTTAAAATCAACATACATGAGTAAAACAGCCACATAAATGTTTATAGCAGCTCAATTCACAATAGGTAAGCTATGGAACAAACTTTGATACCCTTCAACTGATGAATGGATAAAGAAAATGTGGTATATATACACAGTGGAATATTAATGAGCCATAAGAAGAATGAAATTATGGTATTTGAGGGTAAATGGATGGAACTGGAGACTCTCATGCTAAGTGAAATAAGCCAATCCCCCAAAAAATTTAGTATCCACATATCTCTTTGATATGTGGATACTAAAACACAATAAGAATAGAGGGAGGGAAGAACATTGGATTAGACAAAGGGGAAAGAAGGGAAGAGAGGAGGAATGTGATAGGAAGGACAGTAGAATGAATTGCACATAATTTCCTACTTTCATATATGAACACATTATGTACAATTGCAAGAATAGAATCCTAATTAGAATAAGTTTTACTCCATGTATGTATAATATGTCAAAATACCCTCTACTGTCACGTATATCTAAAAACAATGAAAAATAGATATTATAAATCAACAAAAAAGTAAAAAAGTATTTTTACTTTGTAAAATTGGGCAAAGCAATATTAAACATTGTCTTCAATATCAAAAAATATATATTCCTCATCTTTACAGCATTCTGTACTTATCAAATAAACTTGCTTCTGCCATATTTCACACTTTTGGTACATGGACTATAACAAGTGATGGCCTGGTGTCTTGAAATACCAACGGCCAGGAGCATGGTGGAACATGCTTCGTATATACTTCTTCATTGACTTGAAGAATAGGAGGAGGCAGCAGAGAGTCAGCCCTCCATGTTCGGAACTGCTCCCTGCATTTCTCCCCTCACTTCCCAAAGTCCATAAGGACTTGGGGGAGCTGGCTGCGGGATTCTCCTCCTCTCTCTTCTCTTACTCCTGAAGTTTCAAAACAAGATGGTAGGTCTTCATCACAGCTGCTGAAAATCCCTTGTGATTTCCTGAGTGATGGGATGATGGGAGCATCTGCTACAAAGAAGCAGATGTATCCCTGGATTGCTTTAGGATGGGAACTGGCTACCAGAAATACCTTGCCTTGATTTGAAGCTTAGACCTTACAGCCCCACCCCAATCTCCTGGTTAGGAAAAGGGCCCGGGATTAAGTTAATCACCAATGGCTAAATGATCTAATTAATCCTGCATACATCCATTTGGACCATGCCCTTGTGTACCTCTTCGTCTGAATCTTCATTTGTATCCTTATTAATAAGCCAGTAAAAGTAAATAAAGTGGCTTTCTGAGGTTAGTGATTCGTCCTAGTGAATTATCAAATCCAAAGAGGGAATTGTGAGAACCCCCAACGTAAGCTGATTGGTTAGAAATACGGATGGCCCAGGACTTCAGGTTGGTGTCCGGATCAGGGGCAGAACCATGGGAAAGAAACCTTTAACTTGTCGACACCAGGTAGAGATGGCATCCACCTTCAACTGGATTCTTGGCCGCCCACCATTTCCTAGAGAGTTGGAGAACTCATTGGCATGGAAAGAAACCTCCCTCTTGGTGTCAGAGTGTCACAAGTACTGAGCGCTCAGCTGCCAGCTCCTCCTTCTCCAGAATCCCCCTGTGTGTTTCTGCCCCTGATGCTGGAGCTTAGGGGGCTCCTGTTATCCCCACCCAGGAGCAAGGAGTCCACCTTTCAAAGAAAGAGGGATCATGTACAATATTTTATTTTATATGTAATTTATCTTAAGTTTTATTTAACATGCATAGGGCAATACTAACTGATTAAACATGTTGCATATTTGAAAACCTGGGAATGTGGCTCTTCTTTTTTTTTATATTACATTCCCCTGAGAATAAATCTCACTGGTAAGTTGTATTTTCTTCCTATGTAATCTCAACATATATGAGACACTAAGTAATATCCAAAGAAGAATTATTTTCTTTATTATAAACTGCACTTTCCTGTAACATAACTAACTTCCATATTGTCTCAGACCTAACTTGGGTGTATATTGAAATATTCTCTATTTAAGAGCACTTGGGGCCACTAGTGTCCTAGGTGCTAGGGATTGGGGTTAACAAGAGGGTCATGGTCTTTACCATCAAGAAGCTTAGTCTGGAAAGTGTGTTAGAAAAGGACTTCTCGCTCCTGAGCTACAAGTTCTTTCTGTAGTGCACTACTTAGCTGGGGACAGCAATGGTCCATAGGCTCCTAGGAAATCAGATGTGGATTGAATGAGCTCATCTGCACTGTTGGCTGCTGGGGAGGTGAGATGCAGCAGCAACTGTGAGACTGGAAGCAGCAGTGTCCCAGGGAGATGTAGGACATGGCTGACACTGTCAGCACCTGGCTGGTCAGCTTCCTTCACAGCACAGACAGCAGCTAATCAATAGCAGCCCCAGGTCCTCTGTCTCCTAAAACCAACTCTGGTTGAGTTTAAAAAAAAATTAAAAACCCTATGTTTATGTAATTTTTAACAACTACTAGAACAAATTCTGAGTCAGTGTTTGACAATCCAAATCCCTTTAAAGGCCTCTGAGGGATTTCAAGTTGTTTATTGATCAAATCCTCATGTTTGGCAAATGAATTCCTCTATGAAATTGGGTGAAGAAAGTCCAATTGTATGAATGAGCTGATCTTTTCTGCCAAGACCAGTAGCAAGATAATTTATAGGTAAGAATTGAATGTGAATCAGCTAGTGAGACACTGGGGGTTATCCTCAGAGGGGAAAATCTAAATATTTGTCCAGTTGAAAATAGTCACACTTATCTCCCATCTGTTACAAGTATCAGTAAACAAGAGGTATAGTAAGACTAGCCAAGAGGTGAAAAATTAAAGTTTCGAAAAGGAATGAAATATGAATATTTTTCACTGATTTTTTTCCTTTAAACTGATGATATTTGTTGAAATTAAACTTTTATGGACTCTTATAATCTGGGCTATTAAGCAATTCTTTACTGCATTTTTGCTTTTATGCAGAAATGGATCAAAATGATAAACACTAATTTAACAGCAGCATGTCACCAGCCAATCAGAACAGACACTTGTACAAACATTAACACCTTAGCTGCAGCAGCATGGTCGCTAAAAGTCCCCAAGCAAGGCCTCAATCTCAATGACTTGGTGACCAGGACAGAGGGGGCATTCAGAGGGAACTGGAGAAAGAGTGATAGACGTTAACCAGAACAGCGGTGCTGGTCATCCTCACTAAATATTAGCTCTGCTTGAAGTTCAAGGTCAACTCCCTTATAAAGAAGGTCATAGAAACAATCCCTTTGCTGCAATATTTCATCCTAAGTGATTGTGATTACCGTGACCTAATCACACATCTTTGGTATAAAGGTGAAGAGAACAACTGAGGTGCAGTCTCTTTAAATGTCAGTGAGAAATGCAAAGTTCTTGGCAAGATAGAGAAAAAGTTTTAGTATTATGGACTTGTCACTACCATCTCTTCCTTTCCCAAGCTCTTAAATCTTTTGATATTTTTCATTTGGTTTGGATGGTGTATTAGAGTTCACCAAAGAGACAGAACCAATGGGAAACTCGACAGATGGACAGATAGATAGGGAGACGGCGCGGGGGGCGGGGGATATTTTTTAAAGTTTGCTCATGCATTTGTGGGGGCCGGCAGGTCCAAAATCTGTAGGGAAGGCCAGCAGGCTGGTAATTCAGGTGAGATGCTGCTGCAGGCTTCAGTCTGAATCTGCAGGGCAGGCCAGAGACAGGAAATTCAGGCAGCCTTCCTGTGTCCCTGTCTTGAGATAAAATGGCATCTTCCTGCAGAAACTTCAGTCTTCACTCTAAAATCCTTCAACTGGTTGAATGAGGACCAACCACATTTTGTAGGGCACTGGCATTACTTAAAGTGCACTGATTCTAAGTGTTCATCACATCCGCAAATACCTTTGCAGCAGCATCTAGACTAGTTTTTGACCAAATAACTGGGCACCGTGGCCTAGACAAGTTGACACATAAGATTAATCTCCACAGATGGGAATTTTAGTCTTAGTAGTGGACAGGATAATGGATCTGCTACTATATGGCAAAAACAAAAACCCATGACTAATTCAGTATCCTTGAGAATGTACCCAAGGGCCAGGCTCAGAGCAAAGCTCCTCCCTCTTTGTACTTCACAGTAGCCCAAGGGGATAAACATTGTTATTATTCCACTTTGTACACAACCAAACAATGGTTTAGAGAGATTTCAGCTCTTGCTGTAGAATTTTCCTAACGTTGCTATAACAAATTAGCACAAAGTTAGTGGCATAAGAGAACACAAATGTATTGTGTTCTCATTCTGGAAGTCAAAAGTCCACAATGAGTCACTCAGGACTAGAGTCCAGTTGTTGGCAGGGCTGCATTCCTTCCAGGGGTGGAGGAAGGATTCATTTGCTTTCTTCCTCCAGCTTCTAGAGACTGCTGTATTCCTTCATTTTCAAAGCCACAGTACGGCATCTTCTAATCCCTCTACCTGACTCCGACCTCCTTCTTGTGACATTGGGCCCACAAAGATAATTCAGGATAATTCTCTACCTCAGGATCATTAATTCAGTCTGATTTTCAAAGTCTTGCCAGTTTAGGTAACATTTTCACAGGTTTCAGATGTTGGGACATAGGGCCCTTTGGGGGTGCCATTATTCTGTCTGCCATGTTTGCTCAATCCCATGTAACTAGTCATGGCGGAGGCAACCGTCACGCAGTTCTGTCTGGTGGCATTTCCCTTCTCACAAACAGCACACAAACAGAATTTAAGACACCAGAGTGACTTCATTAACACAGGCAGGAATCCTCAAAAGCACTGGTTAGAGAGGGCTGCAGACAGATTAGCAAAGAGCTGTTCCCAAAAGTTACCCAAAGGCATGTGGGAACGCTTGTGGCAATGACCATCTAAGCATCATGGGCTTTAATGAGTTGTTCAGACAGACAACTCTAAGATGAAACTTCTCCACTCACATAGATTATTAACGAAGTTAAATTAGGAAAAGATTGAATGAAAGAGTGTTTCAGTCAGAAGAGAGAGAGAGAGAGAGAGAGAGAGAGAGATAAGGATACCTTAATGCCCAAATTATGTCTATTGTCCTCACATAGAACTCCCCAGTGTCTCAAGGATCAGTTTTTAAAATTGACCTGCTCCAAGGAGCCACAAGGACACAATGGGGTTTGGAGGATTTGGGAAATAAAGCTTGGAATCAGCAGGCTTTTGACAGGAAGAAAAGGGATTTCTTTCCTTAGGGGAATAAGGTCAAAACAGGGCTCAGAAAAAGGACAAAATAGCCTGAGGAAATGAAAAACAATAAAACAAACAGCTCGGTAGGAACTCACTGCCCATTCTCATCTAATGGTCTTTCCACTAATATCCCAAATAATCAAGTTGCAGGACAACATTTAAATAAGTGACCTCAAAACCAGCCTGCTCAAAGGGGATATAGCAGCATGAAAAGCAGGAACTTCCCACACTTCAAATGCATAAAACCTTAACTTGATTTTTCAATGACCTGATTCTGGTTTTCTGTACTGAAAGATATTTGGTCATTGATTTACAGGTATGAGATGGGATCCGTTCTAGAATAGTGACTTTTCTCTTTATTTTGAAGGAAGGGAGATTAAGCAAGAAAGAAGGAATTTGCATCTGCATTCTGTGATCACCTCTCCAGAAAAAAAACTGATAGCTTGACAGTAGACAGTAGTGGTTCTCAATTGGGACCATTTGTACCCCAGAGACAAATGACAGTACCTGGAGACACTCTGGACAGTTGCACCTAGGGATATGTGAGCAGAGCATGGATTGGCTTTTTCTAGTGGGTAGAGACTGCAAGACTACAAAGCACCCTACAATGCCCAGGACAACCTCCACATGACTATCCAGCTCAGAATGATAATAAGTGCCCACGTTAAGAAGACCTGATCTATAGTGCAGTAGGTAAGGACAGAGGTTTGGAACCAGAGAGCCTGGGTGCAATTTACCGGCCCATGGAACACCTTGATATTGCTCTATGTTCAGGTCTTTATTTCTAAAATACAAAATAAAAGCTCCCACCTTAAAGAATTCCTGAAGGTCTTATGTAAGTTAATTCAGGTAAGTGCTCAGAGTAGAGCTAGCACACATAACATGAATATAAAAATTATGCACTTGTTGTTAAGTGTATCATTAGATACTACGAACCTCACTGAAACTATTTTATTTGTCCAAGCCCTTTACTTCCTCACTAAATTGTGAGCATCCCAAGGGCAGAACTGTCACCTCAGCACCAAGCACAGAGCCTAAATAGAGGCAGATTTCATCCACCAAGAAAGAGCACTTGAAGCCATTATCACGGGTGTCTGTTCAACCCCTGACACTTCAGTGGACCGCGGCCTCAGGTTCTTGTTGCCTCAGGACTCTGACCTCCCTGCCCACCCCATCCACAACACAGCAGGCCTGAGATGCCAGGAATCAATGCCCCAGGGAGTAGTCCTCAACCAATAACTGGTGAAGACTGGTGTATCCACACCCCAGCTCCCTTACCCCTTGCAGACATGACAGGTGTATGTTGCCCTCTCCCAGGGTCCCTGCAGGAAGAAGCTCTAGTTCTCCAGAGTGGTAACATGCTTGGTAACATCCCTTTCCTGGTTCCCTTTCCATATTTGTCTCACATTTCTACTTCTCTACCAACACTTTTTTGGCTTTATCTTCCACATAAAATACTGTCATAGTCTCTGCGTCTATGGGCTCCATCTGTGAGCCCAACCAAACAGATCGAAAATACTTGGAAAAAAGTTGCATCCATCCCCAACATCTACAGATTTTTTTCCTTGTCATTATTCCTTAAATAATAACATATAACAACCATTTACATAGCATTTACATCATAGTAGATATTGCAAATAATTTAGAGATGACTTAAAATTCATAAGAGGATGTGCATCCATTATTCACCAATATGATGCCACTTAATGTAAGGCATCTGAGGGTCCTTGGATTTTGTAGTCTTGGGGACTCCTGGTCTGAGTGAGCTCCTGGGGGAACTGCAAGCAGCAGCAGCTAGAACCAACCAGGGCTCCAGTTAGGGGTCACATCACAGAACACTTGCTCCCAGGCGTCCCCCCTGTTCACCTTCTCATCTCGTGGGATGCGCATCCCCATCCACAGGATGGCAGGGGCTGCAATGGGAAGTGGAAGAAAGAGAGTCTGTTCTCAAAGCGATGAAATAAATAATCCACCTCGGGGTCTGTGGTATTAAATGAAACTAGAGGTAATCTTGCGAACAGAGCTTGGGGGCACCTGTGACTTCCAAATGGCGCTACTCTGTTTCTAGGGAGATATATACTTTTAGAAATTAAGCTCGAGGCTAAAAGCTTCCAACAATCAATCTCCCTGAGGCACATTCCTCTAGGGACAAATATGCCGGGAAATCTTCAAACAAGGAGCTTGGTTTATCACTTGGTGTCTCTTCGCCTCTAAGGAAAGAAGCCTCTCTTCTTCCACTGAGAAATCAAGTGGGCCTGAACCTCCGGGAGGCCTGAAGAGTCCTTCAGTTCTCTCCCAGCCCTGCTGGTGAATGACCACAGACTCAGCTGTCCGGAGGGGACTCTTTAGAGACACACGCTGGCCATCAGTCCTGTTCCTGACCCAAACAGGGGAAAGAAACAAGCCACAAGAAGCACTCATCCTGCTCTGTAATCAATAGGCACCTTCAACCCCATCCCTTTAGCCATCGCAGTAAACTTTAATGATACTAGGAAGAGTTCCTGGAGCACTACTGTGTACCAGACATTTAAATTCGTCACCTCAATCCACAATTCCATGAGATAAGTAGCATTTGCAGAGGGAGAGTTTTCAGCAAAGCTTTAAAAAAATGGCCAAGGTCATGTCAGCTACTTATAAATTGGAGAGCTGGGACTTCTAAACCAGGAGACTCTGACTTGAGAATTTTAAGCTCAGTGGTTACCATATGTGAAATCTGAGTACAATGTAGCTGATAAACATCATCCGAGTAAAGCTGATCATCGTCCCACTAGACATCAGGAATGGAGACGGGGAACATATAAAAACTGACAGTCACCCAAGGAAAAGTCCAGCCAATCATTTCAGATTGCTAGTGAAGTCTTCTAAGGGTCTGCAATTTCAAACTATTTCTCCCAGGTATGCCACGTGGGCATGGACCTACAACACCACTGCCGAAGGGTCTCATTTGTAGGAAAAGGAAATTAAAGCCAGGAGTAATTGAGTTAACAGGAAAATGAGATACAGCGAGGGGGAGACCGTGCTCCACCCAGACCCCACCCATGACTGGAAAAGCTCACAGATCCTCAGAAGCAAAGGTGCTGACTCGGGCGCATCTCCACCTTCCCCCTCCCCTGTGCCTGCTGCTAGGCCGCCCCACGTCAGCTCTAAGTCCCAAGCCTTGCTAGCTCTGGAGGCTTGAGAATTTGCCTCTATTTTTGTGAGCCTGTGTTACCACACTACCATATGACCAGGGATAATACCTATTGTTGTAAAGAAGGGCGACTCGGGGGCCAGAACACAATAAGATTCAGGGCTTTCCTTTGCCCTCACCTGGGGCCTGAGAGCACCAGTCAGGTGCACAGAGCAGTCTTTATGTGTGGCTTCCCTTGGACCCAGAGCCAAGGAGAGAGGCCCTGGTTAGGTTTCTCCCCATACAGACTCCCAGAGTGCATGGAGGGCCTCTTGCTCAGATGATGTGGCTGTAACAGGACTCCAGGGTGAGAGGCATCCTCTCTTCATTCCCAGCCATGCTGGGTTGGGATCTTACAGTGAGAGACACAGAGGACCACTCAGCCCTGGGCATGAAGATTCTTGGCGAGCTGCGGGGCGTGTTGAGCAGAGAGAGCATGTGCACAACCAGGACACGAGGCATGCGCAGGTAGGTGGTAGCCAGACTGATGGGTGGCCCAAAGCACAGTTTTTTTCTCCAGAGGTTCATGAAAATATCCCCTTCACAGAAATGATTCCCAGTCCTCACCATCAGTCAACACAATGGTGCCATTATTTCCTCCTTGCAGATTGAATTGAGCTCAAGCTTCAACTAACCTCCCACAATGTCCTGGCGGTGGGACATGGATTTAGAGTATCAGTATCCCGACCATAAGCCGTCTACTCCCCCTTCCATGTCTCTCTTGAGTGATGAGTGTTCTGGGGATAAACCTGAAAACAGGGTGTTGTAGACACAGACGCATCTCTCAGATCTCTTGCCAGGGACAGAAAGCCCTGCTGCCCGGCTGAGGGGCGTGTGGTCAGAAGCCAACAGCCAGCTGTCTGTCCTTTCTTCTTTTTTAATTGGTGCATTGCAGTGGGATTCATTTCGCTAGATTTGCACATGTCCAGAGCACAGTTTGCTCACTCTCACTGCCCAGTGCCTTCCCGTTCCCTCCCCCCTCCCCCCCCACTTGCTGTACTCACAGATCTCCCTTCTTATTATTATTTTAATTAGTGCATCATAGTTTTGCATATAGAAGCATATGTGTACATATACATTCATATGTGTGTGTATATATCTATGTGTCTGTATATGCACATGTATGTGCTGGATTCACTGTGGTATGTTTGTACCTGGACACAGAATGATTTGGTAGATTTAGTTCCCAGGTACTTCCTGTTCCCTCCTGCTTCTTCCCTCTTGATCCCCTCTCTCCACCCCACTAATCTTCCTTCTGTTTTCATGAGACTACCCTTTTTAAAAATACCTCTCTACGTATTTATCTCTATCTCTATCCTCTCTAATTTCCATGTATGAGAGAAAACAACTGACCCACAACTTGCTGATTCTGGGTTACTTCTTTACGGCTGAGTAAAATTCCACTGTGAATATATATCACATTTTCTTTATGCACTCATCTGTTGAGGGGTACCTGGCCTGGTTCCATGCTTGGTTGTTGTGAATTCTGCCACTGTAAACATTGGTATGTGTATATTCCTATAGAATGTTGATTTTAGGTCTTTTGGATAAATACCAAGGAGGAAGACAGCTGGACGATGTGGTGGTTCCATTTCTAGTCTTAAGGAATTTCCACACTACTTTGCAAAGTGGTTGTACTAATCTGCAGTCCCACCAACAATGTACAAGTGCACCTTTCCCCCACATGTCCTGGCCAGCAATTAGCATCGCTGGTATTCTTGGTGATTGCCATCTAATTGGAGTGAGCTAAAATTTCAGTGCAATTTTATTTGCATTTCCGGGACTGCTAAGGATGTTGAACATTTTTTCATGCTACTTGTGGGCCATTTCTGTTTCTTCTTTTGAGAAATGTCTGTTTATTTATTGATTTGGTTATTTTTTGTTTGTTTGTTTTTTGGGGTTTTTTTGATGGTATTTTGAGTTCTTTACATTCCTGATGGAAGAACAGAGCTAGCTAGCAAAGATTGTCTCCCATTCTGTAGGCTTTCTACTCATGTTTTTGTTTCCTTTGCTGGGCATAAGCTTTTTAATTTGATGCCATCCCACTTATTGATTCTTGGTTTTATTTCCTAAGCTTTAGGAGCTTTATTAAGGAAGTGGGTGCCTGCCAATATGTTGGAGTGTTGACCCTCTGTTTTCTCCTAGCAGCTGCAGTGTTTCTGGTCTAATTGCTAGGCCTTGGATTCACTACAAGTTAATTTTAGTGTAGGGTGAGATCCCAGTTCATTCTTCTACATATGGATATCCAGTTTTCCCAGCACCATTTGCTAAAAAGCATATCTTCTTTCCAATGTATGTTTCTGGCAGCTTTGTCAAGGATCAGATGACAATCTATGTGGATTTGTCTCTGTGTCTTCTCTTCAATTCCAATTAGTCTTCAAGTCTGTTTTTCTGCTGATGCCATGCTGTTTTTGTTAGTATGGTTCTGAAGTATAATCTGAGAGCAGGAATTGTGAGGCCTCCAGCAACACTCCCGTTGCTCAGTATTGCTTTGCCTCTTCTGGGTCTGTTTTGCTTCCATGTGAATTTTAGGACTATTTTTTTTTTTTTTTGGTAGTTCTGTGAAGAATGCCATTGGTATTTTGATGGAGATTGCATTGAATCTGCAGATTGCTTTTAGTAGTATGGTCATTTTGACAATATTAATTCTGCTTATCCAAGAACCTGGGTGGTCTCTTTCATCTTTTAAGGTCTTCAATTTCTTTCTTCGGTGTTCTATGTTTTTTCACTGAAGAGATCTTTCACTTCCTGAATTTTTATTCTCATGGGTTTTTATTATTTGTTTTGTTTTTGTTTTTGTTTCGAGGCCATTGTGAATGGAATCATTTTTTCTGATTTCTTTATCAGCAAAATCATTCTTGGAGTATAGGAAAGCTATTGATTTCTGTCCATTGATCTTGTTGAATTTGTTTATCCAGCTCTAGAAGAGTTTTGTTGGAGTTTTTGAGTCTCTTATGTACAGGGTCATGTCATCCGCATACAGAGATAATTTATCTTTGTATCCTTTTAACTTTCTTCTCTTGCCTGATTGCTCTGGATAGAGTTTGAAGAACTATATTGAATAGGATTGGTGAGAGAGGACCGTCCCTGTCTTTTTCTTGGTTTTAGAGGAAATGCTCCCATTTTTTCTCCATTCAGCATGATGTTGGCTTGGGTTTGTCATACATAACTTGACGGTATTGAGCTTAGTTCCTCCTACCCATAGTTTCTTCAGTGATTTTAATATGACTATGTGCTGAATTCTGTTAAAGGCTTTTTCTGCATCTGTTGAGATGATCATGTCATCTTTGTCCTTAATTCTATTTATGTGATGAATTTCATTTGTTGATTTGCATATTTTGAGTCAACCTTGTCTCCCTGGATGATACCAACTTGATAATGGTGTACAATCTTCTTACATGTTTTTGAATATAGATTGCTCATCTTTTATTAAGAATTTTTGCTTCTATGCTTATCAGGGATATTGGTCTGTGGTTTTCTTCCCTTGATGTGTGGTTATCTGGTTTTGGTGTCAGGGTGATACTGATTTCATAGAATAAATTTAAGAGTGTTCCCTTCCTTTCAATTTCATGGAATAATTTGAGGAACATTGGCATTAAAGTTCTGGTAGAACTCAGTTGAGACTCCAACTGATCCTGGGCTTTCTTTGTTGGATAACTTTTAATTACTGCTTCAATCTTGTTTGCTTGATATTGGTCTACTTAGGGGTTTTCTATATCTTGTTGGTTCAGCATGGGTAGGTCATACGTGTCTAGAAATTTGTCAACAATATCTAGGTTTTTTCAATTTATTGGAATATAAGTTTTCAAAATAGTTACTAATGCTCTTCTGAATTTCAGAAATGTCTATGTGATATCTCCTTTTTCATTCCTAATGAAAAAGAGTCTTCTCTTTTGAATTTTGGTTAGTTTGACTAGGGATTTATCAGTTTTGTTTCTCTTTTCAAAGAACAAACTCTTTGCTGCAATAATCCTTTATATTCTTTTTATTCTTTATTTCTTCAATTTCAACTCTGATCTTAATTTTTTTCCTGTCTTCTACTGTTTGGAATTAGTTTGTTCCTTTTTTCCCTTGGGCTTTGAGATGCAGCATTAGATTGTTTACTTGAGATCTTTCTTTCTTTTTTTGTCTGTAATGTAGACACTCAATACTATAAACCATCCTCTTAGAACAATCTTCACAGTGTCCCAGAGATTTTAGTGTATTGTATCACTATTTCCATTTGATTCTGTGGAATTTTCAATTTCTCCTCTCATTTCTTCTATGATTCATGTTCAATCTTCATGTTTATGTGGTTTCCTGTGTATTTTCTTGCTGTTGATTTAAAAATGCAGAATTCTTCGCAAATTTGGGTGTCATCATTACACAGGGGGTGTGCTAATTCTGTCAGCACCACTCCAATTTTAGTACATGTGCTGCTGACATGAGCACTCCCAGCTACCTGTCCTTGACTGTAGGGGCTGCCCACTGTGAAATGGCAGCTGGGCCCAGGCCATGCCCTCACCACAGCAGAGTGTGGCGGGGCAGGAAGCCAGCCACATTCACCCAGAGCAGTACTCTAGTGGGAAGGACATGTCCCATAAGGTCCCAAGAAGAGGTGGCCAAAGCTCTATCAGGGCTGCTTACTGGTTCAACTTCTATCTCTGTTCAATCTTGCTTCCTCTCCTTCTTTCTATAGGTGTTGATCCCAATAAATACCTTGAACCCCCAATTCTGCCCAAAGACCTGCTTCCAAAGACCTCAGCCTGCCCCACAAATCATGGCACAAAGTCCTATTTGTAGACCCATTCTGACCCTAAGGGTGACTAGAGCCACTCACATTCTCGGGACCTAGGAGCTCAGGCCCTGTAAGGCACAGGCGGGTGAGCTCATGTGGGGAAAACAAAGGTCAGGACTGGGAGTCAGAAGCTCCATGGGACTCCTGCACTGGGCAAGCCAGGTGACCCCAGTGGACTTTTTATGAAAATTGAGACTGAAGTTACTTCACAAGATCAATCAAGACAATGCAAATAAACATCAGAGCACATTTTATGATGTTCATTACTGTCAGCCTGACAGGTCCCCTTAGGTCCATTACAGATGAATGGGAACGGTTTATTTGTGGTCTGGGAAAAATGTTCCTCTCTTCCCCAATGTCTCAATTCCCCTTTCTCTAAAGGAAAGCAAATGACATTCTTCTCCAAAAGTGTCCCAAATCAGCATCCCAAGGCTTGCAGGAAAGCAAGGAACATTGTTATTCTTGAACAGCAGAGCTGTAGCATATAATTAAATCATTAAGAGGCAAATTAACTCCTCCAGCAATACTCTTCCAAGTATTTGTGGGTAAACCCATTAGTGGGGTGCCAGTAAATCCTGAGATTTCTGTGCCTGCAGAGTAAGCCACTATGGCATCTAAAGCAAGGGGCGGGGTGGGAAGTGTGGTGGGCAGGTGGTTTTGACCTCCTACAGAGATAGGAGGGAGGGGAAAGGTGGAGAATGGATGGAACCTAGGGCCATGTTGTGACTACACTTCATAAGCCCTTTGAAAGTACAGCTGCCAAGTTTCCCTGACCTACAGCCAACAATAAATCTATTCTCGGAAAAACCATTGAAGGGCTTTCGGTTTCTCATTCACTGGGTCCTCATCCACTGTCTTCCATTTTGCTAAAATCATGAAGCTCGAATGGTTTTTGGAGAGGGCCTGGCTGGGATGATTACTGGGTAAGTAGAACATGTGTCTTCCCATGGGACACTTTGGAGCTATTTATTTAGCAGGGTTTTCAAAATAATGAATATGAAGTTGGCTTCGATTTTGCAGCCAAATATATATTTATGCTATTGACTCAAATTCAGGATGACCAATCTGCTTGGCTGTCTGTGTCCTTCAATTCGTCTAGGCCTGAGTGTTTCCGTCAATACGTTGATCATTTATATGATGGCCCTGCTTAAACCATTTAATAAAATGTAAACAACATGAAAGTGTATTGGAAGTCAACATAACTCATTATTGCCGCTTATACACTCATCAAATCCTAGAGGGGGGTGTCTGACCTGATTGGAGGTTTCCTCCAGAGTCATACAATAATTTTAGCTGTGAAAGGAAATTTTACAGCATGTAAGATTAGACCACACTAATGCAAGGTCAAAAATAATAGAATCAATAGGTAAACTCAATACTGTTAACATTTTGAGAAAATTACTACCAGAAAACAATGTCAACAACAGATTGAAACGGGTCTCCAAAGTCCTCCCATTGATTTTCTCTCACTTTGGAAGCAATCTAACTCTCTCTTTTAAGCAATATAGAATTTTTTTAGCCTCTTTCTCAGCTCTACTTTAAACATGGAGTATTACCTTTTTTTTTTTTTTGACTGATGTCAAACATTACATGTGTCAAAAAATGTACATGGTGGTCCATATCTAAAAGAACAGAATAGGAAGAGTTATTTTATCAGGCACAACCTTTAGTAGGCCTTTAATTTAGGACTCAGTGGATAAATTCAGGAGTTATTTGAATTATAGCAAGGCATCCATGTACAAATGTAAATAGTGCCATTATTAAATTATCAACTAAATAAAAATCTTATTCTGGAAATACATGGCCTTGGAACTGGTTTTCTTCTGCTGTACCATCATCAGCTTTGATGTTGGTAGGGCATTTACCGTTTTACAGATCCATGTTCTTTAGCGTTGGTTGACAGATCAGTTAAGTACCATGCAGTAACAGTGGAATTAACAACTCCAGCCCGCCCCGCACTTTTCTGCCCTAGTCTCCCCATTTTATTCAAAGGCTCCATCAGCTCCCATATCCCCATCACCGCTGACTCATTCAAGCCAAAACTTTAAGAATTGGTATGAATTTTCCCTTCCTCTCTCCCACAGCCTATCCACCAGCAAGCTCTGACAATTTTAACTCCAAATTATACTCTGAATCCACCCACTTAGCTCCGTCTCTGGTGATTCACTGCATTAGCTTCTTTCCCAATCTTGTTGTTTACATTTTCTATCCAAGAGGCCATCACTATGACTTTAAAACACAAATCATATTATTCTTATCCTTAAAATTCTTTCATGGGTGCCATTGCATTAATGTAAAGTCCAGATCTCCTCACCATGACCTTGCCTACCACTCCTTCCCCCTCAGTCTCCGTCCCTCACTTTCTGAGCTCCAGTCCTACTTACTGGTCTCCTTTTGACCCCAAACACACCAAGCTCAATAATATTTCAAACAGTCTGCCTGGGATATTTCCCTCCCAGCACACCTTCCTCTGAACCTTAGTTTCCTCTCTTCAGCCAGGTCTCCGTTCTTCTAGAAGCGCTTTCTCTGAGCAGGTCGTCATATTTCTTGGTAACTGTCATGTCTCCATCATTTCTATAACGAGGCTGATGTTTACAACCACGACTCCGGAGCGTAAGAGGCAAGGGGAGGGAGAGTGGAGTGTGAAAGTCGTTTGCCCTAACATGGACTCCTTTTGTTCTCAGGCTTCACTCCCATGGAGTGCAGAACTCTCTTAATTTATGAATTAAAAGCATTGGTGCTCTTTTCGTCAAGTTTTCTTTGGGGCTACCTTCTGAGCTTCTGGAGGTTTTCTCTAATCTTGGTGTTCCCATCTCCTTCCCAGATTCACCTGAATTACCAGGGAAAATCAGTTCCTCTTGGTACCAGGAGGTCATATCTGACCCCCAAGCTCTGCTTCTAAATCAGTTCCTTCTTCTCATGGTCTGCAGGCTTTGCCCTCTGTGCTTGGATGCTCAACAATTGTGGATCGCACCATCACCTCTGGAAATGAAGTCCTGGTCACCTAAGCTCCCCTCACCTGAGCCCAGTCTTCTAGGTTGATAGCTCACTATCACCTTCTATATCCCCCTTGTTCAGTAGTTGCTTGTTTCCTCTTCATGGAGGGGAACGTGAGGGTCCTATGAGGCTATCCGTAAAAATCTACAGGGCATTAGTGCCCCAAGCTATGTCAGAGTCACCCTTGTGCCCATGATTGAGCTTCTCCATGGGACTCACGTCCCAGTTAGGTTTCAGATCAAATGTTCCAGGTGATGTCCATCCTAGAACCAGGATAGTCATGTCAGAATTCCCTGTCTTCCTCTCCTTGCTTCATTTCTGGAATCCTTCTTCTGGTCGCCCAGGTCTTTCCCCTTCCTATGTGATTAGAATTGTCTTGCAAGTCAAACCTCACATTTCTTGCACTTTGTGATCGGCCCATCAAGCCTTGGATTTTGGGATATAAAAGCCTGGTTTGGGTGATACCCAGAATAGCAGCACATCCTTGAAGAAGCCCAGCTTTTAAAGCTATCTTCTTACTAAATATCTATTTTGAAACTTGAAACTAAGAATTATAATTAAGATAATTAGATTTTAATAAGTGTTGCTTGAGGACTTTAAAATTACTATAATTTTTTTATTTTGAAACCATCTCTAAATTGCAGGAAAGTTGCGCCTATGATTTTTCCCTCTGAACTGTAAGAGCAGATAACTGACCTGGTGCTGCAGACACCTTAGTTTATATTTCCGACAAACAAAGATTTCAATCAACCATCAACATCAGGAACCAAATACAAGAAAATCCTACTAGCAATTTTTAAATCCCAATTGTGTTTCTCAAATTGTCCTTTGCAGTAGAAGGATCAAGTTCGGAGTCCCCCACCATATTTTGTTATCATGCCTTTTTCCTCTCCGGACAGGACCAGCTCCTTGGCCTTTCCTTGACTTGCATGACACTTTGGAAAATCATAAACCTATAATTTTGTAGACTTTTCCCTTGGTGTTTGTGAGACACTTAAGCATCTTCTGAAGCCATGAGTAAGAAGACAGACTCACAGAGTCACATTCTGTCTCTACTATTCCTGATTGTGTGGTCTGGGGCAATTTACTTAAGCATCCTTTGTATAGGTCTCCTTGTCTGTAGAATGAAAGAAGCAGTCACACTTCCTTTGTGGAGCTGTTAAGACTCTTTGTTCTGCATACTCAAAGCCTGAGTTGTCTGGAAATTGGTGTCCCCTTGCCATAGTCCTTATAAATGATTGATGGTTACAAGGAGTGTACATACCCCAGCTCCTTCGCTCCCGACTGGGACAACCTGAGTTGTGGCAACACTCTTGAGCTTTCCCGTGGGACAGAACCCAAGTTACTCCCCAGGATTCACTGGCATTACAGACATGTTTGGCCTGTTTCTCCTCCTGATGTAGTTTCCCCCACTCCCCTTCTGATCTTTTCCGGCAGCACTTCCTAAGACATTTTAGGCTGAGCATCCTAATCCATACATCTGAAATCAGAAATATGCTCCAAAATCTGAAATAGTTTGAGTGCTGATATGTAGCTCATAAAGTTTCAGATTTCAGAGCATTTGGAGTTTTGGGATTAGGGATCCTCAAATGGTCAAGTCAGTGCAAATATTCCAAAATCTGAAACACTTCCTGTCCTAAGCGTTTCAGACTGGGGATACCAGTCCTGTACCTTTACAGAAACCCTCCTTTCAGATCTGCTTCTGAGAAATACCAACTGAGAAAGTTTCTTCTTTGAAAAGGTGGCTTTCCTGCTGTATGAAGAATGGATGGCAGATAGGCCAGTTCAGACAAGCCCAGGCAGGAACCACATGGGCAGAGAGGTGAGGGTGCACTGGAGTCTACCTACAGGACTGGCTCCCAGAAAGGATTCTGAGAATCAGGGAAAGAAACAAATCAAGAGCAAATCCAAGACATATGCAAGTCATTTCAACTTAGGAGCAGAACAGCACTTCACTCTGGAGAGCGGATATTCTCAGAATCTCAGTTAATAATACTAAACATCATTGGTAACAAGGACTGTAGACACACAATAGAATTTAATCGCTGGTATCACAGCTTCACAATGGGAAAGGAAAATGTCCTGAATTTAATAGGTTTCATTTTTCAAAGTGAATATTTTGCTAGTACAATCTCTCACTACCAATGATGCTCTTGGGTTAGAACTGATTCGAGAGCCTTCTTTTATCTAGAAATGAGGCTCTTGGCTAGTTATTGGTTAGTTTTGTCCAGCTGAATCAACCCCTGCACTCCTCTTCCTCCTTAATGTCCCACGGACTTTGGTTGCTTCAGAAAGGCCTGCATTTTCTTTCCATTTCAGCAAACAGTGACATACAGAGAAAAAAAACAAAACAAAAAACATTCAACCTGAGTTCCATCCACTAACCCCAGTGCTTTGAGGGGGGACACCCAACATCAGATCCCTAGGCTTCTAGACCAACCTAATGACTGCATTCCACAAAGGCACTCCAAGCACCTACCCCTTGTAGGCTTACTGATCTCCACTGGGGCCACAGAGACGCATCACTCTAGCTCCTGATTTCACAGAACCTAGAGCAGCACCCAATATCATCCCCATTCCTATCCACAAAGTGTTTTGTAAAATTAGTGGGAATTGCAAATGTACATATTACTAGAATTTGTGTGATTTCCATATCTATAGTTTTAAAAATATTTTTGTTTACTTTCTAATATTATCAATTGCCATTCAAATCCTTTCTTACATGTTCTAAAGATATGAACACATATAACTATTGATATTCACAATCCCAATCTGGAACCCTTCAGGCCAAATTCTTTATAAATGCAGGTATCACTTGGATCTTAGGAAATCTGGTTCAGACATCATGGGGAACTGGGGCAGATTCTTCTAAACAAACCCAGTATTTCTGCAGTGAAGCAGGAATGTCCCCACTCAGCAGAACAAATAAAGAATATGTACCAGTTTAATTCAATGTTGGTGATCAACTAAATCATAAAAATAAACCAATGTTGGTCTTCACGAGTTTAGGGGTTCTTCATAACAGCACTGAAGAAATTGTGGGCCTTCAGCTCATAATCTTTGAAATAAGTAAGACATGGGTTGGGGCTTGGCAACCAAATTTATCAAAGTTATTCATTACAACTGCATTTGCTATAATGGTATTTGACCTACAAATGACCCAGCTTTATAAATAAACTTAAAGCACCTCCAACTCCATTAATATTTCATTGATCCATAAAATACTCCCAAGTACTTATATCTATCAGCCTCATGGAAAGACCGTATCTGATGTGGAAGCCACACAGAAAGAGCGTTGCTCTAGATCGTAATTCTTGTGAACATTAATAGTCAGTAGTCAGCTATAATATAATTTTTAAGGCCTCAGGAGGGACCAGTGGAAGTTGGCATGACAGAATTGGACCATGCCATATGCTGGGCCAGCTTTTCCCACACTTAGATAGCAATGTCCAGAGCCTTCTGCCTTCAACGTCCAGTGAAGCCAGTCACTTCTGCCCGCAGCCCTCCAGTGGCTTCCCACGGTACCTAGAAGAAAGGCCAAATTCCTCCCTTGGCCGACACCATCTGACCTCATCATTCTTCCCCCTCCTGAAGCTCCAACCACCTGGCCTTCGGATTCGTCCAGCTCCCACCTGCCTGCTCACCTTGACCCAGCTATTCCTCTGCCTGGAACATTTGGACAGGCCTCACCCCCTCACTGGGGTCCCCCGTCATCATGGTGTCTCAGCCGAAAGGCCATCGGCACACAGGAGACTCCCCTAGGCCACCTTCACGGGTCACTCCTTATCATACCACCCTTTCTGTCTTCAAATCATTTCTCTCTCAGAAGGGATGCTTGAATTTACTTATTTTTTATCGTTTGTTGTCCTTGTATTGCTTCAAATCTGGTCTGGTGACTGAATTTATGCCAGGTATTAATTTATAAGGGGACTGAATAATGACGAAGGGAAGTGGATACCATTAAGCAAAGCATCTCTGAAACTCGCAGTTCCCCTCGAGACAAGGGGCATGTCCTGCAGAGCCGCGGGGAGCTGCACAGGCCAGTCCAAAGCTCAAAAGAGCCAGGGGAAGGCAAGGACCTTCGGCTTTCCTGCGGTTTCCAAAGGGAAGGCAAGGCAGGGCAGGGTGACCACGTAGGACTGGCCAGTTGGTGTGGTTCTGGCGGCTCTGGGGCTGGGGCTAGTTGCCTGGTGCCTGGCCCTGGGTTGATGTAGGGCAGAAGAGACAGTAACATGGTATGTGAGAATCAGATAAACAAGAGCGTTCTGGAGTGGACCAAAGGGGAAATGAAAATGACTTTGGTGCTCAGTTTGGCCCTAAATTCATGGATACCAAAGAGAGAAATATAAAATCGAAGAAAGCTCAAAACAATGACATTTAACACAGATCCAAAAATAAGAATGTTTTAGATAAGATGATGGTTATTTTTTTCTTATATAGAATAAGCTCAGAAGTAGTAAATTCAGGGCCAATATGATGGCTTCATCACATCACCAGAGAACAAATGGCCCTCTTTCTGCCTTTACCATCCCAACTTGAGACAGGTTCCCATCTCAAGATCACGCTGTGTTAGTTTCCTCTTGCTGCTATAACAAATGATCCCTTACCTCATGGCTTAAATCAACATAGTTTTTATCATTCCATTTTGGAAGTCATAATCCAAAATAAGTTCACAGGGCTAAGAAATAGTCATCAGCAAGACAACGTTCCTTCTTGAGGAACTTTCTTCAGAGAAAGTCAGTTCCTCTGCCTTTCGGCTTCTGCAAGAAGCCCACAACCCTTGAACCATGGCCCCCTCCCTCCACTTTCACAGAAGTCACTCCAGCTTCTGTTCACGTGGCTGCACCTCTTTTCACCCTTTGACCCACTCTTGTCATTCTCTAAGGACCCTGCTGATGACACTCTCCACCTGCATTATCTTCCATCTCAAGATCTCAACTCAGACACAGCTGTGATGTTCCTTCTGCTGTGTGAGGTAGGGATCCGGGTGTGCACATCCTGGGGCACCATGATTCTATCTGAGGTGGCAACCAGAACTCAGGAATCGCGCCCAACTGCTCCTCCCATGCATCCCTCTCCTCATCAGTGAAGGTAGTAAACCACCTTGTATAGAAGTTAGCTCTTCTTCTCATTTGCCAAGAGTATGACCATATTGTCAGGAGGTAAATCTACTTGGCATTGCAACTCTGATGACAAGAAGTTTAAATGCCACCCTTCTCTCTGGTCCCCTATGAAAGTCCTCAGTGTGATTTACAAGTAAGAATATCATGCTCAAAAAACTCCAGCCATTCATTTTCTATCACTCTAATGTCACACAATGAACAGATGTTGGCCAAAGAATATGTCAGCAGCAACTGGGTTCACCAGTTTTTGCCAACAGATCATAAAAGAGTTTGGGATTTTAATCAAAGTTTGTCATCCATCCAGAACCTAAGGAATGAATTTCCATCAAAAGGAAATTTAAGCTTCTCAAAGTGACCTAGCCCATAGAGCAACCCAGGTGAACTCTAGATTTAAAAAGAAAATAAAAACCAATCATGACAATTATTGGACTAAATTATTTTAAACTGCAGAGTATCGAGAAGGCGCAGGTAAATGTCGGCTGTCACGCCAACCAGCAGCGCTGTCCCCGTCCCTGACCTTTTTCTTGTTAAAATGCATGTCAATATGCAAAATAGAAGCGTTCTGTATCAGAACTGAATGCACTTTCCATTTCCAGAAGTTCCCAAAATAGTCTGCAGAAAATGAAATTCAAGGGACAGTTCGGCTTCACCAGAAACACGAACACACAACCTTTAGAAACTGTCTCACCTGAGGGCGGCTGCTCTGTCACGTCAACTCCGGTCTCAATGGACTCAGACCTTATGTCCTGAGAGCCAACCCTTGAAACGCCTCCTGACACACAGCCCCCGTCTCTGCCCAGCCCAACACCTAATCTAACCCAGGTCCTGTGGAAAGCAAAAGGCATGGTCCTCCGGGCAGCCACCCCAAGCCCTTGCTGAGGAGGAACTCCCCGCTCTCCGGCCCCTCAAGTCTTCCCACCTCGGCGCCTCACTCACTCGGAGGGAATCCAGATGGCACGCGCAGATCCGGGTGGCTCCAGGGCAGCGTGGTGAGAGCACTGCGTACAAAGGGGTGTGGAGTGGGGAAGTGAGAGGTGTCCACACCCCTGCATATGAAGGGTCAGGGAAGGGAGAGTTCCCAGCACAAGGAAAAATTCTGTGTGGAAAAAGCCACTTGCGGAGGAATGGGGCCGTTAAGGAAGCAGCCAGCCGAGGTACCCCACAGGAAGGCAGCCTGAGAAGTGCACCTTCCAGAATGCTCTCTTCTCTCTCACGACTTGCCAGCTTGCGCCAAGGGTGCAGCAGAGCCAGGGGCCCCTCCACGCAGCTCCTGAGAGTCAGACTTGCTGCCCAGAGCAGGATGGGAGGGTGAGGCTGCTGGGTCTGCAGGGGCAAACAGGACAACTGGGTGCTGGATGGGTCACCGGGGGTTCCTCAGCCCCAAGCACAGGCAGGGAAGCCTGAGTGACTGTAGCCTTGCTCAGAAAAGCACATTTGACAACAATAAAGAAGGAATCCATTCTTGTCACAAATACCAAGGTAGCCTAACATGTAGGCAGGAGCTTTCGCAATGTTCAAAGGGTACAAATTCTCTCCCTCGAAGGAATTGAATTCACCTCTTGTCAAATGGGACCACTGAAAGTTGGGCCCAAGTCTCCCTGCTGCCTAAGATGACCCCACGGTCCAGATACTGCCGTAACTGAATAGCAAGTAGCCCAGAAAAGCTTAAAAAGAATTCCATTGGCTCATTTAAAGAAGGCAGGGATATGTTTGGGATATTTTAAAGGATTTCTTTCCAAAAGAGATAAAATTCATTTGCTAATTCACAAAACACAAGAGCAAGTGCCACTTTATGGAGTTATTCCTGGACATGGGGCATTTCCTGCACCAATTTCATTTCCTCCTGGCCCCAGAGGATGAGCTGGTAGAGCTGCTTCACCCTCGTTTCACA
Source organism: Callospermophilus lateralis (assembly GCF_048772815.1). NCBI lineage: Eukaryota > Metazoa > Chordata > Mammalia > Rodentia > Sciuridae > Callospermophilus > Callospermophilus lateralis. The sequence continues at coordinate 190,212,827 of NC_135307.1, forward strand.
CATGGCAGTTACTTAATTTGCCCAAGGTCCTTTGGCCAGTAAGACTTATTGCCTGGTTTAAACTCAGGCCGTCTGGCCCCAGAGCCTGTGTTCCTCCCCAGGTAGGCAGCCTTGGGCCCATACCTGCAGCACCTGCTGGGAGGAAGCCGGGCTTAAGGAGATGGCTTTTTAAAGGACACCTGTGTGGCCTGTAGTACAGGACAGGCACATGGGCTCCTCTGGTACATGAATTGACAGTTGTTGTGTAACAGTTTACCACCGACTCAGCATCTTAACATGGCCCTGTTCATCAGATATTGGTTCAGTAGAAAACCTGAGGTGGCCTGTCCAGGCTCTCTGCTCAGGATCTCCAGGCTGAAATGGAGGTGTCGGCCAAGGAGCCTCCGTATCTGCAGGGTCTGGGCAAAGAACCACTTCCAAGTTCACTCAGATTGTTGGCAGAATTTAGTTCCTTAAGGTCCTAGGACTGAAGTCCCCATCTTCTTGCTAGCTATTGTCTAGGGACACTCACAACTCACAGAGGCTGCCCACACACCCTGCCACATGGCCCCTGCCATCCTCACGGCAGCAACAGAGCATCCCTTTCCTCCCTCTTCAAATTTCTCTCCAGGAGAAGTAAATCCCTATCAAGGGCTCACCCAGTTAGGTCAGGCCCACTCCAAATAATCCTCCAATTTTAGAGTCAATTAATTACTCATCATAATTACACGGCAGAATCCTTCTTCCACAGGGGTCATATCCCTTGATAGTTACTGGTTTCCATCATACTCCAGGTAGAGGGAATTACATAAGGGTGAGGGCCCCAAGGGTCATTTTAGAATTCTGCCAATAACAGTGAACAACACTCGGTAAGGGGCAATGACATGGGATGATCACAAAGCAAGGGAACTGGCCCACACGGCCTTGTAATACACCACGCAAACACAGAAGTCACTCATTAACCTAGTAACCCTGCCATCAGCCCATAGAGGTCCTCCCTGGGCTCAGCCTCTGTCATCCAAGTGGTTTACTCTCCCTGAACCTCAGAGCTGTTTCTTATTCTGGTGCCAGATGAACGTAGTGTATTCCTCATAAGGTCTGTGAGAGTGACAATCCTTAATTCATGTGGACACCAAGCCTGGCACCTCGCATGGAGTGGGCACTAAGCAGCGCTTAGCCATGGCAACTAATATTAGCATTACTGCTCAGACCTGGATTACTGTTCATATTTGGATTATTTAGCCAAAAATTGAGATAAGCCTCAGCTGAGCTCATGGCACAGCTGAGAAATTCTCTGTCACTTGTACAGTTTGACATGGATTCTGGGAGCAATAACCCTGGTCACTGACGCATCAACTTAGGAATCGATGCCTGTGGCCCCTGGCAAGAAAGGAACAAGAACAGCCCTCGCGCCAGCTCCATGTACAAGATGGCTTATCGCTCTTTATGGATTCCTGAGACAAGAGCACTAAGGCGTCCAGAGGAGGAAGCCTGAGGAATTCCAATACGCAGATGGGAACATTCACGACATTCTTCAAAGCATATCGTCTCCGACCCAAAACAGACACGCAACTGGAAAAGGTGCCTTCCTCTGTCTCCATAAGCTGTAACAAGTTTCTCTTCTACATTTGCTTTAATTTGAACAGCGCCATATGTCCTGCCACGTCCTTCAAGACACACTCGATTCTGTTCCTTTGGCTCCATCACTCAAGGGAAGAAGAAAAGGTGTGGGGGTGTCCCCTTATTATTATTTCTAAAAGCATCATCCTCTTTCACTGGTGAGAAACTGAGAAATGTTTGTTTGATTTTGTCTACAGCAGTGACTTCTAAAGTGGAAAATAAGTAGAATTTTAAAAAAAATAGACCTCCTATTTATAATTATTTTATTCTAAAAATAAGAGAGAAATTAAGCAGTGTTATATTTTAATAAACAGCTGGACACTTGTCTGGATCACTCTGTTTGGGTTGATGTGGTACTGCAGGGATTCTGAGAAAAGACAAGCATTCTACCGTCTCCAGGGAAGGGGGTGTGCGGGGAGATGGGGTTCTTACTCCCTCTAGCCTGCAGCTCACTGACACATCTCCCAATTGCCCTTACCCAGGACTATGGGTTCTCAGGTGGCATCTGCACACTCACCTGCTGCAGGTCTCCCACAAGGACAGGTGGCTTAAGGATTCTCACAAAGCCACCTCGACTGAAGGAAATATCTACAGTGTGAGCCTCTGCATCCAACGGGAAAAGCACAGGCCATGTCTTCTCCCACTCCTACTTGGAGCTTCTTGTTGGTTATTGTGTGATGTAAAAAAATAGTGGCGGCCAATGGAATTGTATCAGGAAATTAAACAAACAAGAAATAAAGTCATCAATAAGATTATTTAGCTAATCACGGCAGTGCATGCCTGCAATCCCATCTAGGGCGGAGGCTGAGGCAGAAGGAGGGGGAGTTTGAGGCCAGCCTGGGTAACTTAGTGAAAAGAAAAGGCTGGGATTGTAGCTCAGTGGTAGAGCCTAGCATGCGGGAAGCGCTGGGTGTGATTCCCAGTGGGATGGAGGAGGGGGAGAAGGAAGAAAAGGAGGAGCAGAAGGAGGAAATTTCTATACTAGAATATCAGCTCCGCAGCTTCCATTCCTGCTTCCTGCAGAGGGCTTATTCTGAGTCCTGCTATGTAAAAAGTCCACCATGGGCCCAGCTCCCAGGGCTGCCAGCCATGCAAATGGGACACCTGGGACATCCATCCTATTAGGTCAAGCCCTCAGGTGACAGCAGCTTCTACCAGTGTCAAACGGTGTCATATGAGCAACCCCAAGTGAAAGCCAGCCAAATAAGTCCTTTCCAAACTCCAGCCCAGAAATCATGAGGAAAAAAAAAACAAACAAAAATGGGTTTAAACCACTAGATTTGAGGACAATCTGTTAGATAGTACCAAGTAGCTGGAACAGTGAATCTCATCCCGAATAGGTGTTATGTTTTGGAACAATTTTTTAATAATAGTGTGAAGCCATCAAAACTGATGAAGAAAGTAAAACTAGTATGCAGTTCGTTTTAACACTGATAGAGGAAAGAGCTTTCTGTACAATTAATGAATATAATTAGATTACAGATAAGTTATTTCAGTTTTATCTTATCCATTTGCAATGGACTGAATATTTGCGTACCCCCAAAAATCTATATATTGAAATCCCAATATGATGGTATTAGGAGCTGGGGCCTTTGGTTAGGAATTGGGCCATAATGGTGGAGTTCTTAAAAGGGACCCCAGAGACATTCCTTGCCTCTTCTCTTACCCATTAACCTGACAGACCTTACCAAGTGTGATAACATCCTGGACTGGCAGCAGTTTGGAAAAACAGACTGAGTAAGAATGGGAAATCTATAACAACCCTCCAGGGAAGTAATCTGCTCTGTACATTTAAACTAAAATTATACCTATACTTTGAACCAACAATCCTATCTTTGAAAATAAACCCATAAACAAGAGTGTAGAGTATGTAAAAAAGATGTGTGCATGTGTGGGCACACAAAAACACACATGCATCCATACACAGGAATACATACAAGCATTTGCACGGGGTGAGAGGGCTCTGAGTAAAGGGACAGAAGGATGTGCGGTAGCTGTCGTATCAATTGTTTTAAGGGAGATGGAGATGGAGAGGAGTAGAGAAATAACCCCTTACACACCACTGTTACCTTTGCCATAATGAACTAGTATTTGCTTCATGATTTTTCTTTTTTATTTAATTGAAGAAAGAAAGTAGAAACCTTGCCTGTTCACTGTGTTGTCTTCCCACAAGTCAAGTATTGACCTCACCCTTCCCTCCCACCCAGAGGAGCTTCGGTCCTTAAAGGCTGGAGTTTCAATGGTGGGTCCTTGGACTTTTGACCAAGGATGAGATGAAAACAGCATGGGCCCCGAGGTGTTTGAGATGCTCTCTTGGCTTGGCTTGAGGCAAACAAAGCCACTGGTCTGTTTCAGGTGATATCAAGAGGGGATGGTTTGGGCCTCGGAGCCTCCCAGACCCCCGGGAACCAAGCTATAGCACAAAGCTCATTGGTCATGAACGAGAGCTCAAGGAGCCCAGGAGCCCAGAAGGTCACACAAGGACAGTGGAAATATCTGGCCTGCTGAGTCAGAGTTGCACTTGGAGTCCTGCACACGGTAGGGCCCGGGGAACTGGATTCTCTTCCAAAGGCTGCCCCTGCTGTGTGTGCCCACAATGCCCAGGGCTTGCGGAGAGGGCTTTAACGGTAGTGCTCAGCAACATGGCTCTGTGGCAAGTCACCGCCATATCCCTCCTGCCTGCCACCTGTTAGCTGTGTGATGTGAAGATGAGAGTTAACGTTTCTGAGTTTCGCTTTCTCACCAGAAAAAGGGAGCTGATTACCAACCATGTGGACGTCCGGCCAGCATTACCCAAGCTGGTGTTTTCATCAAGACTCACTTAATGGGGCAGCGGAGAGGGTCAGAACGGAACCTGAATGCCCCGAGGAGTCTATTCCCTTGCTCACCAGAACGTGAACACAGGCAATTTACTTAACTGCTCATAAATTTTTTCCACACTCAGGAAGAAGTAAAATTGATAATTGTGCATTGCCTCCGAGGTTGTAGGGTCTTAGCACAGCAGGTGTTCTGCAGTGGGGAGGAGTCTCCTCGAAGATGCAAGTCCCAGGAGGATGAGGGCTCACCTCCCTCTCGGCTGAGTTCTGACTCAGAACAGCACCTGGCGCATAATAGATGCTCAGTACAAATCAGTTAATCAGCCAAACACTTGTCAGTTTGATGTTAAGACCAGCTCTCAGCCTTCTCTCTACAGTCTTTATATTGCCCCAAATTTTGGACTGGGACTTAATAGCAAATTGTCAATGACCAAGCACCTATTTTGTTTACTGATTTTATTCACCCTCTGGGAACAGGGCAGTGATGTCTTCCTGTGGAGAGGTCACCCCTGGGCACTCGCCTTCCCAGGGAGGGAGCGAGGGGGCTGGACATCAGGCAGGGAAAGGACCTGAGAAGAAACCAAGTGCGGTGACGGCGAGGAGTTCAAAGAGTGTGCTCAGAGAAGTGTCCTGAGAAAGTGGCTTCTGAGCTGAGCCTGAGGAGACAGGAAGAGCCAGCCCTGGGGAGTACTGAGAGACGGGAATTCGGGAAGAAGTCCTGAGGTGGTGTCTCGGGTTGGACTGAGTCCTCACGTCTGACCTGCTGGTGCCGAGACTAGGAGCTGACTCGGAAACGGGGCTTTGTGGTCGTAATCAAGGTAGAATGGGCCATGCTCCATTAGCACGGTCCTTAGTCCAATGACAGCGTCCTCACAAGAGGAGAAGAGAAGCAGAGGCACCCAGGAAGGATGCCAGGTGACAACAGAGGCCCAGAGTGGGGCAGCGGGTCCTCAAGCCAAGGAATGTCCAGGATTTCCAGAAACACTGGGAGCTAAGGGGAGGGCCTGGCCTGGATTCCCTGCAGCCCTCGGCGGGAAGTGACCGTTGGGGGCACCTCGGTGTGGACTCTGGCCTCCAGCACTGGGAGGGAGTCCGCTTCTCTTGTTCTGCCGTCCAGTCTGGGCTGCTGTCTTACAGCAGTGGGGAAATGAACACAGAGGGGATAAATGTGGCCTCTCCGGAGGCAGAGAGGAGCCATGATGGAGGACTGCAGGGGAGAGTGGAGACAGGAGGGCAGAGAGCGCGAGGCGGGCCCAGCACCTGCTTGGCTAAAGGGCAGGAGGACTGTCACGACGGGGAGCTGGGACAGGAACTGCAGCGCGGAGGGAAGGATCCGACTTAGGATTCTCAAAATCCCTTGGGCAGGCACCTGTGATGCAGGGACACCTGACAAAGCAGGTAGGCAGGTGACCTGGGGACAGTGACTGCTGCCTCAGAGCCTGGGGTGGTGTCATCACCTTATAGCAGTGGTATCGCCATGCGGAGGGAGGGGCAGGGCCTTCAGCTAGCTGAGAGAGCTCAAAAGCGTCCTGAAGAGCCAGGAGGTGCTCAGAAAGCATCAGATGCTCAAGGACCTTCTACCTCAAACATAGCCTGCCATCTTTCTCTCCTACATTCTCTCAGAATGCCCTGGAACTGAGGCATCTACTTTCTGTGAACGTGGATCAACACATACATGTGCACATACACATTCTACATATTGCCCTAAGTTAACGGGGCATATTTAAGGGCAGAACAAGCAGCAGAGCTTGCTACGTCTGACCAGCCTGTTTTCTCTTTCTCTGAGTAGGGAAATGCTGCATTCTGTATTTTTTCCCCCACTGTGATCATTCTGTTTTTGTGACTGTGTATGAGTTACCCTGGCAACATGGTAGACTCAATCTGATTGGCCAGGTTGCCAGGTTCATTGTGAGAGCCAGGGGCCCAGTTTCGAATGGTGGATGTGTGTGTGTGTGTGTGTGTGTGTGTGTGTGTGTGTGTTAACCAGAACTACAGACAAGCCTGGTCAGGAAAACCCAATCAAGCAGAATGTGTGCATCCTCTCTGCCCGCCCAGAGATCCCTCCCTCACCTGCTGGGCAAATGCCCCTCACATGGCTCTGGAGAGCATGCCAGAGCTCGACTCCACCTTTGAAATGCCTATTAGGAAATGTGCTTAACATTGGTCCGTCTGGCCCAGAATGAATGTATCTGTGATGAGACATTAATTCTCAAAGAAACTAAGGGAGGGGGGGCAGCCCTGGACAATGGGAGTGGAACCCTGAGCAATCTCAAGAAAGGGACAGACTCAGGCAAATGCTTCATTTTCTGTAAATAAATATTACTCTTAAAAGGGGGGCTTTGTGTTAAGGATAAGGACCTGGAAGCCAGTACACTAAAGATTTAAATGGGGGCTAAATGATACTTCAGTCCTGCCAACAATATGGGTCTTCTCTTCAGTTTATCAGATGTATGCTTTATTCATTAGCCCAGCTCTATTTACGAATCACCTGGGGAAATAATCAAAATCCTGCCTATAGCTGAAACTCTTTGCTAGCCAATGAATAAATAATCCCAGAATAGAGTTAGGTACAGCCCGATGCCTAAGGAAGTAATAACTCTATTTTTCTTATTTGCACAAATTTTTTAGTAGCCTCCTCTGGCCCACTTTTTGCAATTCTTGTGTTTTCAAAGGAAGCATATCATTGACACCTAAATCTACCACACTCTGCATTGAACATATTATATTTAACTGTGCTATTTAACCAGCACAGTCTTAATATAGACGTAAAAGTCACTGGCAAGCAGTCGTTTTTCACCTGGGTTAAGTGTTACAGGATGTTCGGCTCTGGTAAAGCTAACATTTAGGCTGTCCAATTCAAAGAAGGAAAGAAATCTGAAGGGAAAAGAGACAAGGAGCACATTCCAAATGTGCTTCCAAAAAAAGCTGATTGCATAGTAATAATTAATTCCTCTGCTGAAGTTACTAGGAAAGAAATGTAAGCTCTCCAACCCTCCTACTACTCCTCCCCACCCTTTAGGAGGAAAAAATGGCTGTGAAAGGTGTTGAGAGCAGCCCATTCTAGCTGGAGCCAATGGCCCAATGGTATTAACTTCCCAACTCGGCTGTCCTTTGTGGGGCGATTTTGTTAGCGAGTCTTTTTCGCAAGACCATTGGTAGCGCAGACCAATTAAATGTTGACAAACCCGCTAATTCGATCGTATGTGGCATCATGACACAACCTTGATTGTGTGAGGAGTGTTAAGTGAAAACACTTTAAATATTCCATGGTTTGGGGTCTGTCTTCATTATCTTCCCGGCTCTCCCTGGGACTCTGACCTCCTTGCTATAGGATCTGTGGGCAAGGAAATCCTTAGGGGAAGAGGCTTCCCCAGAACCTGGCTGTGAGCGGCCCTTCTGCTGGTCCCTGGCTTACCCCTGAAGCTACCTCCCCACCTTCTTTTCCTAAAACTCCAGCTTTTCAGAGAAGACACAGCAAAGCAAGGAAATGCAAACGCAATGTAAGTCTGTGGGGATGGAATTAGTTAAAAGGAAAAATAATAATAACAACAGTAAGGTCAAGGCCAGGACGCTGGGGGTCGGGGCGCGGGCAACAAAATCTCATTTGGAGCCAACAGAGATCGTCCGCGGGAGGAACCCCCGTGCAAGATCCCGAGTGAGCTGGGAACAGACACAGGGACACCCGGGAGACAAAGGGCCGCAAGCATTAATAAAACAGGGAAAGAATGAAAACGCAACACAAAGCCCTGCGGTTCCACACACAGCCAAGGTACGCACACACGCCACTGAACGCAGGAAAATGGGGAACAAAGGATGTCATAGCAACCTCAGCCAGCCTGCCGTGCACCCGTGCAGCCCGCTGCAGCGCACATGGTCATCCATCAAGAAACCTGCGGCACCTGGACACCACGTTCACGCAGGAAGAACAGTGGCCCCCAGCCAGAGAGCCCCAGGACGGCAGTGCACTCCTGTCCCCCTTCCTTTCTTCCCCGCTGCCCCCAAATCCATGGCACATCTGGGCCAAGATTCTCCCTCCTTTCCCAACAGCTACTTGTCTGAAACGCAGGGAACCTGAATCTGCATCCGGGTACGCTGGCATCCCCCAAATTATTTTTCCAAATTGTTTCTGATTTGGGTAAAGTGTAGCCTTCCCTCGTGCCCTCAAATAAATCCCCTGCTCTTTTACAAACAAAGGCAGTGATAATAGCAAAAGAAAAAGCACATAAACACGTTTTGCTTGCCGTTGCAAAATTAAGCATCCCACCGATCGGATTCACAGGGGATTGCGGATTTCCAGGGGGATCTAAAGCTCATTTACCTGTGCCTAATTCAAAAGAGAAATGCTCATTTCCTTTCATCTCTCTCTTCCCCTTAAATTATAGGTCTCTTCTGTATTAATAGACCATCATTTCTTGGCACTTTCTTGGGGTTGGAATGGGGGAAGCTCTGTGACACTGGAGGAAAAAGACAAGAGGAGCATTTTCACCAGCAAGACTTGGAATTCAGTGGAAAATAAAAGAGAACTTTTACAGGAACCTAATGGAGATATTGACATGTGTGGCTGGAAATCTAAACTTAGCAAAGTGTAAGGCAAGAGCAGGCTTTCTCACTTTATTTCTGTATCTGGAAAGTTTCAGCGGCTGGTACCATATGAATATTTATTAATGCATTGTGAATCCGAACCTGTGATTATTACTCAAACTATCTTTTTTACCTTACAAGCTTCAACTCAGAAGAATAAAAACACATCTGCTTTTGCTCTTCCCCATATTTTATTCAATGTTTTAACAGCTTTGCTGTAAATATCTCATCCATTACGATTCAGTTGTGACTATATCGGCTTCCCGTCTCCTGTTTTATTACTGTCATCGCACTGAAACAACACACTGTTAATTCTGTTAACTAACAAGTTCATTGTTCCAGCTAGTCAGCCATCTCCCATTTGTTGGGTCCACATGCTAAAAGAGAATTGGTTATAAATCAGCCAAGGGCCTGAGTGAGGCGTGTTCCTTTTGTTCAGATGAGTGGGTCCTTATGTGAGATTGTCGTTTAATACGCTGTCGTAGGAGAACTGAGTAGCTCTGCAGACAGGGCCAAACCCAATTGGATTAGATGAAGAGGTCACACAGTCAGCTCTGGAATATGCACACATTCTCAGAACTTCAGATTCTCAGCATGAAACGGTCCTTCTGTAGAGCTCTCCAATTTAGACCTTGCAAACCTGGCTTCGTGTGGATTCTTTCCAGAAGCAACTGGCTACTCTCTATTACCTGCTAGATGGAAACTGAGCCAGTGGGTGTGGTCTGATAGTTTAAAATGTCAGCTTTAAGTCCAGCAGACCTGGTGTGCTTTCCAACTCTGCCTCCTCCCCGTGGGATGGGCCTGGATGGCTTTGACACCATCTGTGAGCCTCATCTGCACACTTGGAGCAGCGGCAGCACCCACCTCATTGGATGGTTGTAAGAATCAAACCGGCAAAGGTGTGCATAGTTCTGTCACAGTGGGGATTTGGTCCAGGAAATAGACATCTCTCTGGATATCTCAAACATAGTCAGTATCTCCTACCAGCAAGAGGTATGTCCTGAGACCCCCAGAGGATGGCTGAACCACAGGTGGTATTGATCCCCACAGGGACTCTGTCTTTTCTTCTACCTATGTATCCTTCATAAAGTTAGTACAGTGAGAGATTAATGATGACAACTAATAATAAAATAGAATAACAATGTACTGTAAAACATGGTCTCTCTCCTGGTCTCTCTCCCTCTCAAAATATGCCATTTCATATTTTTGGATGGTGGTTGACCACAGAGAGTGAAACTTGGGTAAAAGGGGACTACTGTAATGAATTAAAATCTGGGTATTGGGTGTGTGCCATGATGAGGTTGTAAACACACACATGTACACACACATGCCCACACACAGTGGCTTAGAACAGTGAGCGCTCACTTAAATTCCAATTCTGTAAGTCAAAGATTTGAGCAGGGCTGGGCAGTTCTGGTCATTTTAGGCTCACTCTATGTCTTGTTGGATCTTGTCTGGTGCAGTGGGGCCAAATGTATGGTTCTCCATCAGGACAGCTCAGGCAATTTCCTAGCAGAGACAGAGGTGCCAGAGAACCTCTCAGTGGGTGATTCTTGCTTAAAACAAAACAAAACAAAACAGGACAGGTTGGTCATCCCAAGGACATTTCATTCAAATTTGGGCTGCAAGGGCATGGATGAAGGCAGAGTTAAAGAATTTGAGCCTTATGCAATGAGATATTGCCTATCAAATTATTGGAAGAGGGAGTGTTGGTTTAAAGGTCATGGCACTGTTACCTCTATACCTTTCACTCACAAAACTCAACAGGACCCTGGAACCTGGTGTCAGGCTGCATGGGAGCACCCCGTGTATCCCTCTCCTTCCTTCTGCAAGCAAATAACACAAAGAGTCTGAAACTAACTCTTAACTCTGGCTATGAAGGAATCCGGGAAGCACGGTATTGAGCTCCCTCACCTCTCCAAGGAGAAGGGAGAAGATTCTGAGACAGACCAGGCCTGTAGATATAGTGCCATGAACATCTGGCTCATAGAAATGCTAGCAGCCCTGGTGGCAGAACTCAGTCATGGATTGGTCCTGCTACCATCTCCAGGTCTGTGGCCCTCTCCCTGGTTTAACTAAGTTGCTGAGGCTCTCGCTAACTCACCCAGGCTGGCCTCAAACTTGGAATTCTCCTGTTTCAGTCTCCTGAATGGTCATGATTACAGGTGTGCACCCCAATACCCTGCGATGAACAGATCACCTTCTAAGATACTCGCTTTCCAAAAGCTACCCTTAAAAAGGGCAGTCATTTTAAAGAAAATGTTTTAATAGCATTTCAATTCCCAAGAACAATTGGTAAATTTAAAATAAAGCAAAAAACCTTTTTGTTCTCACCTTGTTTTGCTGTAGCTATTATTGCCCCCCCCCCTTTTTTAATTCTGCTTCCTCCGACTATCTGGGTATTTTCAACCTCTGGAAGGTTTTTTCCACATTCTGAGTGAAGATTTATGTCATTTCCCAGCACTTTAGCCCAGCTAAAGTGATCACATGCCGTTATGAAATAAACAAGAAAAGGTTGTGTTCTGAAGACATCTCAAAGGGCCACCACAGACCATGACCGGTAACTGACCTAGTCTTAAGAAAGGGAGAAACAAAAACTTACCTTTAGAAGGTCATTGGAGTCCACTGATATCAAAACACAAGCGAGTTGAATTTATTAGGAAAAAATTCTGGTTCATTAGAGCTAATTTTTCTTAGATACAGTCCCTTCAGGAAAATATACCTTAGTTGTGATTCTAAATCTGTCTCCTGAGAAATCTTGGAAGCCTGCTGATCATTTTGAATTCCTTGACGCCCTTAACTTCCTGGCTGCATGTTAGAAATCATTTTAAATGAATTGAATAAAATTCACAAGTGTTATATGCCAGCAAATGATGAACTCACAGGAAATATGACTCAAATCCACTTTTTTCATTTTGTTTTTTTTTTCTCATAATAAATAGAAATGAACAAATGTGGCTTTAATGACATCTTGGAGTGAGAGCTTTTATTGATATATTATCAGTTGGAAGTGTGTAATGCTTTGGTGAAATAAACTCCATTCTGCATATTTATAACCAGATTGAAAAAGGTGTGTTTGTTATTTTGTGTGACATTTCCTAATGATAGTGAAGTTTTATATATGAAGATATACATGCACCATCATAAAAACGAACAATATTTCAGCTTACAAAATGTTTCTTTGATTGAGGATGTTTTTGTACTTACTTAGTTTCCAATTACTTTTTTAACCTGTGCTCACAAACTTGCAAATATCTTTTCTCCCTTCCTGGAAAGCTATAAACATATTCCCAACTGAGTCAGCCAAGACAGAATTTGCAGCATCTGTTTTAGGGTGACAAGCCCTTCCTTGGGCAGCTAAGGTTCTGGTTATTAACTAATTATGGTTTGTATCAGATCAAAATCTTTGTGTTGAAAAAAGATGGAAACTTGCTTAAGAAGAGAGAAATTGCTGGATTCCTAAAGTGTGGCCCACAGTGAGACGGGGGCCCCCAAACAGTGTCCCCAGAGCTTGTGTCTCTTGACTCTCCACGTTGCTTTCTGACTTGTGTTAGCTTTCTTTTCAGATAGGCTTTCTTCCCCAAGTCACAAAATGACAACAGCTGCAGACTAGCCTCTGTGTTTCACATCTGCAGGAAATGGAGTCTCTTTCTCTCCTCAGCACCCCACTTCCTCTTTCCCCCAGGCTGGTTTGCTATTGGCTCAGCTGCTCACATGCACAAATATAAACCAACTGCTGTAACCAAGGGCATATCTGTTGTCTCTAGCTGTGTAACAAATCAGCTTCCTAAAACTTAGCAGTTTTTTTAAAAATGCATTTATTACCCCATAGTTTCTATGAGTCAGGAATCCAATATGGCTTCACTAGTTTCTGGAACATCTTTCTAAAGTCATAACCAAAGAGTTGGCTGGGGTTCCCATCATCTTTAGTTCAACTGGGGCAGATCCTCTTCCAAATGTGCACAGCAGTTGCTGGCAGGTTTGAGATCCTGATGGGAATTTGGACAGAGAGCCTCAATTTCTCATTGACTTGTTGGACGGAGGCCACCTCAGCTCTGCCGTGTGGGATCACCATAGGGCATTGACAAAAAGATAGGTGGCTTTGTCAGAGCATGCAAATGAGAGGAGAGAGGAAACTAGACAACCTAATATCAGCAGTGACATCATATCACTTTAGCCATATCTGACTCAGTACCAGCTAGTCATGACTCCACCTTACATTCAAAAGGAGTGGATTAGGCAGGGGTGTGAGTGCCAGGAGATGGGGACCATGGGAGTCAGCCACATCAGAAACTGCCCACCGCCAAGGGCAATTAAATATGGAGATCAGTTTAAATCACTATGGCTGATCCAACCTTGGAATTGGGGGAGGATCAATCATAGCACTTCCAAACCATGAGTGGAGGTTTCCATCACAGAAGGAAATTTGCACATGGCTGGAAAATTTGCCATTGGTTTGCATGGAGTTGAGTGGACATTCATGGTCACTATTCAGGGCACTCACTCTAGAGTTAGTTTTTACCACCATGAGTCTTAAGGATAATATGTCCGGACCCTTTTTTCTGACTCTGATGCCCATGTTATTGTTTCAAGAATCAAAGCACAACATCTTCAGAGGACTTAAGTTAAAATACAGAAAAAACGGCTGCCTGACCAAGCTGACCTTGACCTACTTGAATGTAGACTCTTATCAAGTGGCTTCATCGTTCCTGTATAGAGTGTCTGATATTGAGATTCCTGAACATTGGAGGCCTAAACCATGTTGCACTGTTTTTCAGAAGAGGGTTTAGAGCATATGGTATGAAATTCAAGGAAATAAAAGGCCCAGGATTCTGGAGTTGGGAACCCCTGACCCTGGGTTGTAAGATGTCACCCGTTTAATAATTATCTCTTTGTGTTTCATGCATAATGAACAAGGACTTGTCTTTCATAGTACAGGAATATTCAGGGAAATATTCCCTTTCATGGACTCCCTTTAAGCTGAGCATAGTCATGTGTGTGACACATGGCTATGAGACAGAGTCTGTCTATGACCTTCTTGAACACATTTGCTCTCCTGATTCAAGAAGTAATTACAGTTTATAGAAGTTGCCTCTCTTTTTTTATTTCTGAATAATGAATGCACATAAGGAAATTGGTACTGAAGCAGCCACCTTGGGACCATGAGGCAACTAGTCATGGTACAAGTATTTAAACACACCTCTGGACTGGTTATGTAAGAAAAAGAAACACCTTAGTATAATCCTAACTTATATAATAAGTATCAAATTTATGCAATTATGGAACAAATAATTTAATTATTTTTTATTGTTTTATTCTTTTTTTTCCCCGTTGGATCAAATGGTGGTTCCATTCTCAGTTTTCCAAGGAATCTCCATACTGCTTTACATATAACCTGCACCAATTTGTACTTAGCATTATATTGTTTTATTTATTTATTATTCTAATTTGTTATATATGACAACACAATGCATTACAATTCATATTACATATATTGAGTACTATTTTTCATATCTCTGGTTGTATGCAAAGTATATTCACAACACTCGTGTCTTCATACATGTACGTAGGATAATGATGTCCATCTCATTCCACCATCTTTTTTACCCCCATGCCCCCTCCCTTGCCCTCCTACCCCTTTGCCCTATCTAGAGTTCATCTAATCCTCCCATTCTCCCTCTCCCAACCCCACTAGAAGTCAGCCTTCTTATATCAGAGAAAATATTTGGCATTTTTTTTTGGAATTGGCTAAATTTATTTAGCATTATCTTCTCTAACTCCATCATGTACCATTATTAAGAGTTGCAAATGCCATGATTTTATTCTCTTTTTTTGCTGAGTAATATTCCATTGTGTGTGTGTATGTATGTGTGTGTGTGTGTGTGTGTATATATATATATATATATATATATATATATATATATATATATATATATATCACATTTTCTTTATTTCTCGCCCCCCATCTATTGAAGGGTATCTAGGTTGATTCCTCAGTTTAGCTATTGTGAATTGTGCTGCTATAAACACTGATGAGACTGTGTCCCTGTAGTATGCTGTTTTTAAGTCCTTTGGGTAGATTGAGGAGAGGGATAGCAGGGTCAAATGGTGGTTCCATTCCCAATTTTCGAAGAAATCTCTATACTGCTTTCCATATTGGCTGCACCAATTTGCATTCCCACCAGCAATGTATGAGTGTACCTTTTCCCCCACATCCTTGTTAATATTTAATATTCTTTGTGTTCTTAACAGCTGCCATTCTGACTGAAGTGAGATGAAATTTTAGTTTTGATTTGCATCTCTTTGCTAAAGATGTTGAATGTTTTTTCATATATTTGTTTGATTGATAGTATATCATGTACTGAGAGATTTCTGTTCAGTTCTTTGGTCCATTTATTGATTGGGCAATTTGGTTTTATTTTTTTTTCTGTTTAGCTTTTTGAGCTCATCATATACCCTAGAGATTAGTGCTCTATCTGATGTGTGAGGGGTAAAGATTTGCTCTGAAGATGTAGGTTCTCTATTCACCTCACTGATTGTTTCTTTTGCCAAGAAGAAGCTTTTTAGTTTGAATCCATCCCACTTATTGATTCTTGATTTTAATTCTTGTGCTATAGGAGTCTTATTAAGTCAGTTGGGGCCTAATCCAACATGATGGAGATTGGGAACTACTTTTTCTTCTAATAGGCACAGGGTCTCTGGTTTAATTCCTAGGTCTTTGATCCACTTTGAGTTGAGTTTTGTGCATGGTTAGAGATAGGGGTTTAATTTCATTTTGTTGCATATGGATTTCCAATTTTCCCAACACCATTTGTTGAAGAGGCTATCTTTTCTCCAATGCATGTTTTTGGCACCTTTGGCTAATATAAGATAATTGTAATTGTGTGGGTTAGTCTCTGTGTCCTCTATTCTGTACCATTGGTCTACTGGTCTGTTTTGGTGCCAATACTATTTCTGTTACTATTACTCTGTAGTATAGTTTAAGATCTGGTATAGTGATGCCACCTGCTTCGCTCTTCTTGCTAAGGATTGCTTTAGCTGTTCTGGGTCTCTTATTTTTCAAGATGAATTTCATGACTGCTTTTTCTATTTCTATGAGGAATCATTGGGATTTTGATTGGAATTGTATTAAATCTATATAGTGGTTTTGGTGGTATGGTCATTTTGACAATATTAATTCTGCCTAACAAGGAACAAGGGAGATCTTTCCATCTTCTAAGGTCTTCTTTAATTTCTTTCTTTAGTGTTCTGTAGTTTTCATTGTAGAGGTTTTCCACCTTTTTTATTTTTATTTTTTGAGGCTATTGTAAATGGGCTAGTTTTCCTTGTTTCCCTTTCTGAGGATTTGTCACTGATGTACAGAAATGTCTTTGGCTTATGGGTGTTGTATCCTGCTACTTTGTATGCTGCTACTTTGCTAAATTCATTTAATAGTTCTAGAAGTTTTCTGGTGGGACTTTTTGGGTCTTCTAGGTATAGAATCATATCATCAGCAAATAGAGCCAATTTGAGTTCTACTTTTCCTGTGTATCTCCCTTTAATTTCTGCATCTTCCTAATTGTTCTGGCTGGAGTTTCAAGAACTATGTTAAATAGAAGGTGAAAGAGGGCATCCCTGTGTTGTTCCAGTTTTTAGAGGGAATGCTTTCAATTTTTTTCCATTTAGAATGACATTGGCCTGGGGCTTAGCGTAGATAGCCTTTACGATGTGAGACGTTTTCCGTTATGCCTAGTTTTTCTAGTGTTTTAAACACATATGGGTGCTGTATTTTGTTGAATGCCTTTTCTGCGTCTATTGAGATGATCATATGATTCTTATCTTTAAGTCTATTGATGTGATGAATTACATTTAGTAATTTCAGGATGTTGAACCAAACTTGCATTCCTGAGATGAACCCCCACTTGATTGTGGTGCATGATCTTTTTGATATGTTTTTGTATTTGATTTGCCAGAATTTTATTGAGAATTTTTGCATCGATGTTTATTAGAGATATTGGTCTGAAGTTTTCTTTCTTTGATGTGTCTTTGCCTTATTTTGGAGTCAGGGTGATATTAGTCTCATAGAATGAGTTTGAAAGTGCTCCCTTTTTCTATTTCCAAAATAATTTGAATAGTATATGTATTAGTTCTTCTGTATAGGTCTTATAGAACTCAACTGTGTATCCATCTTGCCCTGGATTTTTCTTGATTGGTAGGCTTCTGATGGTGTCTTCAATTTCATTGCTTGAAATTGATCTGTTTAAATTGTGTGTATCATCCTGATTCAATTTGAGCAAATCATATGACTCTAGACATTTGTCAATGCCTTCAATATTCTCTATTTTATTGGAGCACAAGTTTTCAAAATAATTTTTAATTATCTTCTGTATTTCTTTAGTGTCTGTTGTGATATTTCCTTTTTCATCACATATGTTAGTAATTTGAGTCTTTTTCCTCCTTCTCTTTGTTAGCATAGCTAAGGGTTTGTCAATTTTATTTATTTTTTTTAAGAACCAATTTTAAGTTTTGTCAATTTTTTCAATTATTTGTTTTGTTTCAATTTCATTGATTTCAGCTCTGATTTTAATTATTTCCTGTCTTCTACTGCTTTTGGTGTCAATTTGTTCTTCTTTTTCTAGAGCTTTGAGATATAATATTTGGTCATTTATTTGTTGACTTTTTCCTTCTTTTAAGGAATGAACTCCATGCAATGAACTTTACTCTTAGTACTGCCTTCATAGTGTCCCAGGGATTTCAATATGTTGTACTAGTGTTCTCATTTACATCTAAGAATTTTTAATCTCCTCCTTCATGTCTTTTGCAACCCATTGTTCTTTCAGTAGCGTAATATTTAGTCTCCAGTTGTTAGAGTAGTTTTTATTTTTTATTTTATCATTGATTTCTAATTTCATTCCATTGTGATCTGATAGAATGCAGAGTAGTATCTCTACTTTTTTGTATTTGTTAAGAGTTGCTTTGTAGCATAATATATGGTCTATTTTAGAGAAGAATATATGCATTGCTAAGAAGAAAGTGTATTTGCTTGTTGATGGATAAAATTTCTGTTATGTCAGTTAAGTCTAAGTTATTAATTGTATTATTGAATTTCATAGTTTCTTTGTTCAACTTTTATTTGGAAGATTTATCCAGTGGTGAAAGATGTATATTAAAGTCACTCACAATTATTCCGTTGTGGTCAATTTGACTCTTGAACTTGAGAAGAGTTTGTTTAATGAACATAGATGCTCCATTGTTTGAAACATATATACTCATAATTGATATGTCTTGTTGGTGTATGGTTCCCTTGAGCAGTATGAAATGTCCTTCTTTGTTCCTTTTGATTAACTTTAGCTTAAAGTCTACTTTATTTGATATGAGTATGGAACCCCTGCTTGTTTCCACAGTCCATATGAGTGGTATGATTTTTCCTAACCTTTCACCTTCAGTCTGTGGATGTGTTTTCCTATGAGATGAGTCACTTGGAGGCAGCATATTGTTGGGTCTTTTTTTGATCCAATCAGCTAGCCTATATCTTTTGATTGTTGAGTTTAGGCCATTAACATTCAGGGTTATTATTGAGATATGATTGGTATTTCCAGCCACTTTTGTTATTTAACTTGACTTGGTTTCTCCTTTGATTAGCTTTTCCCTTAGTGTAATACCTCCCTCTGCTGATTTTCATTGTTGTTTTTTATTTCTTCTTCATAGAATGTTTTGCCAAGGATGTTCTGTAGTGCAGGCTTTCTAGCTGTAATTATTTTAACTTTTATTTATCATTGAAGGCTTTTATTTCATCATCAGATCTAAAGCTTAATTTTGCTGGATACAAAGTTCTTGGTTGGCATCCATTTTCTTTCAGAACTTGATATATTTTGTTCCAGGATCTTCTAACTTTCAGGATCTGGGTTGAAATATCTGCAGATATACTAATTGGTTTTCCCCTATTTGTAATCGGATTTCTTTCTCTTACTGCTTTTAATATTCTCTCTTTATTCTGGATGTTAGGCATTTTCATTATAATGTATATTGGTGTGGGTCTGTTGTGATTTTGTACATTTGGTGTCCTGTAAGCCTCTTGAATTTGGTTTTCCAATTTGTTCTTGACGTTTGGGAAATTTTCTGATATTATTTCATTGAATAGATTGTCCATTCCCTTGGTTTGGACCTCTATGCCTTCCTTCATCCCAATAACCTTTAAATTTGGTCTTTTTATGTTATCCCATATTCCTTGAATCTTCTGATCATGGTTTCTTACCATTCTCACTGTATAATCTACATTCTTTTCAAGATTATATATTTCGTCTTTATTGTCTGAGGTCCTGTCTTCCAAGTGGTCTAATCTGTGGATGATGCTTTCAATTGAACTTATAATTTGATTTTTTGCTTCTTTCATTCAAGGATTTCTGTTTGGTTTTTCTTTAGAACCTCTATCTCCCTATTGAAGTAATCTTTTGCTTCCTATATTTGCTCAGGTAGCTCTTTGTCAAAATGATGTTTTGCTGCCTGTATTTTCTCTCTCATATCATCGTTTAATTCACAGAACATCTTAATTATGTACATCTTGAACTCCTTCTCTGTAATTTCTTCTGCTGGGCTGGCCATGGATTCTAATAATGTGGTGTCTTGATTTGTCTGGGGCATTTCCTTCCCTTGTCTTTTCATGTTCATGTGTCTTCCTTCCAGCTCTGTGGATCCAAGGAGTTACCGTTTTTACTCTGTAGGCTTATAGAGCCCCTGCAGGTTTCCAATACCTCTCCTTTGAGGGGAAGGACAATGTTAACAAATCCCAGTATAAACAAAATACCACCTAAAAACAAGTGGTTGTTATTCAGACGCTTAGAGTTTGGTCACAATGTACAGAAATTATAAATTCAATTATTATCTACAATATAAGCAGTAAGTTTATAAAAGGCTCTATAGTTTCTGATGATGGACAAAGAACCAAGGGTGAGGTGTAGGAAGATATGCTGAGGAGGTAGGAGGTAAGGATATAGATTTATTCTATCTTAGGAAATGTGAAAGAGAAATCTAAAGAAGAACGTTAGTAGCCGGAGAATAGAGAGTTAGTAATTTGGGAAAGACAGTAGAGTACATAAAACACACAAACACATATATTTTAAGAAAAAATAGAAAATGTTAAAGTAGTAAAACAAAAGAGAAAAAACAAAACAAAAAAAGAATATACAACACAACTGTAATATACTATTCAGTTGTCTCAGTACTCAGTACCCTAATTCATGCAAAGTACTCAATTTCACATATGATGGGGATGTGAGGGTGGGAGAAAAAAGAGGGAACAATCCTTATTTCTTCTCAAAGGAAGAAATAAGGATTGTTTGGGTTGGCAATTGGTGTCTTTCCTGCTTCCCTTCTCATCCAATAGGCAGGGCTGTCTGTACTTAGTCGGTATCTTCACCCTCAGGATGATGGGGGTTACCAGGGTGTGAGGGTTGGTCTTGGGTGCAGGGCCCCTGGAAGTGAGGTATGGCACCCACCAGTCCCGTGGGAGACTGCACCTCAAGGATCTCCTTTAGGATCTGCTCCTCTGATGTGGGCACTGGATCTGCTCTCCTCATCTCACCTGTTGACCTCAGTTCCTGGCCTCTAAATTGGTCTCTAAAGTGTATCTCCCTCACCCTCTCCCTTTCTACTTCCTAATCAGGAACCTTCTCTCTGGGGTTCCTTGTTGCACTCTGGTGGCTGCGCACCTGTCAGGAGGGCTGTTTTGTGTTGGGCAGTCCCTCTGCTGGGTTTGCCACTGCTGGGGATTGGGGGGAATCAGAAATTATGGGTACCTGGATATCCAGTGTTCCAAACTGGTATTTGCCCAACTAAAGATGTGATGGAGGTGGCCCAGGATGGAGGCAGCTGCTTTCAGCGGTGGGTGTCGGGTCAGGTGGGGGGAGCCAGGCGATGGCGTTGTGGGATGCGTTCAGGGATGAGTTGTGTGGCTGTCAGCTGTCTTTAGAGCCTGTGATGTGCCCAGGTGCAGGCGGGCTACCATGCATAGGGGACTATGGCAGTCGCTTCAGAGTCCCAAGATGGAGGTGACCAGGGGCGTCCCATGTTGGCAGATGGGGGTCCACATGCGAGGAGCAGCCAGAGTTCCTGCCAGTGGATAGGGGCTGAGTGTCCTTCCTGGGATCAGCGTCTGGGAATTCTGTGCCGGTGCTGATGCTGGTGGGTCCCGCCAAGGCCCCCGGAGACCTGCGGGGCAAGTAGCTGGGAATCGGGGGTCCTGCTCTGACACTGAGGCCCGGGGTCCCACACAACAAGGTGGCTGTGATTCCTGTGGGCGGGTCCTGTATCACTCTCAGCAAAGCAGTATTGCCACTAGTTGAGACCTGGATCATGAAGCCACACAGAATGCTGGCCTGCCATCTTGGATCTTTCAGAACCAATTATTTAGGAATAAAATCTGCAGTGGTTCTGAAGCATCCCTGATCTTCCGATTTCTTTAGTTACTTTATTTCCTCATTTCATTTTTTTCCAACTATGTATCAATCTTCAGCACTCAGACAGAGCCCTCATTGTGTCAGAAGGAAACTCTCTGAAGTTAGAAAAATAGATCCAGGAGTACAGCCCTGAATCCCCCAGAAGTTTCTTTCCTGGAATCTGACATCTGTTGTCAGAGCACATCAACAAAGCAGAGCAAATGGCTGCGTGTGGCTGAGCTTGTTCCTTGTCTTTCCGATTCTTGAATACCTGATCACCACTCGCAGGTCTGTCTAGACTCCTGGTTTAGAAGCCAGTGTCAGGTAACCTCCAGGTCTGTTCACTTCATAAGTAACTTCCCTCCATCCCTCTTTCATGCCAGGAAGCGGGGATGGGAGCCTCCCATTTGTTCTTTCAAAGGTCGCTGACACACAGACAGTCAGACACACTCTTTGGAGAAACAAAGAGTCAAACTGTTCTCAGAACATCTTGTGGACAAACTAGGTGAAGCAAAACTGCCATCAGGGGCCTCCCAGAGGTAGGTCGTCCACAAGAGACCTAAAATGAAGCAGTGAAGTACTAAAGGCCATACCAAGGACAGAAATAAAGGGAAAGCATCTTCACAGGAGGGGAAATCTCTCTGGAGGGTGGAAGAAGAGACCACATTCACAATGGACCTTCAAAAACGGAAGGAGTTAAGATCCTCAGAGATGGAACAGCAGAGTTTAAAAGTGGTGGAGTGAAGGTGGGAGTAGCTCATGGGTGGCCTTGAACGCTCACCCAAGGATCATCCCAGAGGCTGTTGGGAGCTATTGATGTGGGCAGAGCAGGTCAATGGTCACCTGTCCCTTAGGCTTCTGGAATTACTTTAGAACATAGTGCACGCTGTAAAAGTTATAGTTTCTGCTAGCTGGTGTGAAGTTCTATGAAGAAGCAAGGAGACAGGGACCACCTTACTGTTTGTAGGTACTATGTTACTTGCTAAGAAATGGTTCCAAGAAGAACCCTCTTCTCAAAATGATAGAACAGTAAAGCTTGAATCAAAATATGTTTAGTGCTCCACCAACCTGGGTAGTTCATCATTTCAGAAGTAGGTCCCACACTTCCATACCCCGTGTGGCTGAGGCACCTTACAATCCTTTGCAGTAAATGTGAACTGTCAATAAAAATGTAAAGCAGCAAATAAAACTGGTTTGTGCTTCTTTAAAAATAATTTTCTAATAACATCCACTGAAAATCAAACTCAAATACTCTGGGGGAATGGGAGCGCTGTCCCTCTAAGGGGACGGCAGCTGCTCAGGTCCAGCTTTCTGCTGAGCTGTGCTCACATCTGCTGTCAACACATCTGACTTCTTCAAGAAAAAAAAAAAGAAAAGAAATTCCTATTCCTATATGCACTGTCTCAACTATTGGCTCCATTAAAAACAAAATATACTAAAGCAAGGGGGAGGCTCATCTGCACACTGGATTTGAGGCACTGGCTCCCAGTTTGAAATTTTTGACCTAACAGCTGTACCCATGTCGTCAACGCTCTGAAAAGAACCTAAGATACCAGAGGATATGTTAAAACCTGTGAACAAGCCGTCAGCTCCAGGAATTTTAAAAGTCGACTAAGCTGTGCTGCATCCATGAAATAGATTGTTATGTAAACTTTAAAAGTTGTTAACAAAGCCTATAATAGTAACATGAAAAATTTGGATTAAAAAGGAAATTAAAAACTGTGGGGACAGAAAAAGATCAGTGGTGGCCAGGGTTTGGGAGGAAGACGGGAGGAGTGACAAATAGAGCGCAGACACTGTTTTAGGGCAGTAAAACTATTCTGTAGGAAACATGGATATGATCGAAGTATGCTCCACGCATGTATGAAAATGTCACAAAGAGGCCCATTATTTTGTACAACTAATACCCACTGATAATTATAATTAAAAAATTACTCTGTATGGTATAGTGATAACCAGAAAAGCCATATTACACTATAAGGGTGTCATTGCACATTTGTTAAAACCCATAGAATGTACACCACCAAGAGAGAGCCCTCGTATGAACCATGAACCCCCAAATGCCAATGGGGGTTCTCCCCCTGCAACAGTTGAACCCCTCTGGTGTGGGGTATTGATATGAGGAGACAGATCTGTTTCACCTGGTTTAAAATGTGCACACATATGGAAACATCACATGTCCCCTATTAACATGGGACATTTTTACGTTTCTGTATGTGAGTTTAAAAATAAATGTAACTTGAAAATGTTTGTCAAGACATTAAAAGCTGTCATACTGTTGTCTATAAATGCACAAAAACGGGAACACTAATATTAATTTAATACACTCCAAACATAAGGAACATTGACAATCGAAGTGTTGGCTTCTTTGCGAACATGAGTAATTGGAGCAGCGCTAGGGTCCTCCCTGCATGTGGATTACCAGTGGGCCTCTGCCGAGCCTGGTGAATCCCATACTTGCTTCTAAACCTGGGTCCGCTTCCAACATTCTGACTTTAGTTCTCTCGCTGGCCTGAGGCGTTAGTTCCTCTAATATGAGGCCGTCACTCTGGATCTTGTTTACCCTTTCATCACAGTCACTTTCCTCGTGTGTTCTGATAAACTCAGCCCCTCCAGGGTCCTCTGGCTGCATGGGTAGAGTCTCGCCCACAGCAGCGGTGTCTGCATCTTCCTGGTCCAATAGCTCCGTCGAAGGTCAAGGTGGATTTTACCTCAAGCATTACGACTTTGTTTCTCTGGTATGCTTTCTCTTTGTTGCTGATCCTCTCTTTGGATTACTCACTTTTATAAAATATGTGGGTTCAGCACTGGGAGACAAGGAAGGAACTCAACCGCGTGCTTTGCTCTTTGATGCTCAGTGGCCAATCCCTGACTTTGGAGAAAGGAAGTGATGGGTCACAGATCCCAAGGTGCACCTCTTATTTATGAAGGGATCTGTGGACCGCAGAGCTAGCAGTAAAGTTCGTACTTTAGGCAGTTACTCACAGTTAATATACCATGGTAACTGAAAAATGGAACCATATTGTTGGGGGCTAGCGTTATTTAACTAAAACATGGCAACTGAAATTTGCACATATTGGAATCATGCAAAGCAACAGTATTTCAATATTGAAAAATAAACTTTTTTTGTTAGAAAGTAATATCATTCCTTGCTCCTTTGATTTAAAGACTAAAGATGGACTGTTGAAGAAGATATACGACTGGTGGAGTCCGGGTGATTTATGGCCCTGGAGACCTCATGGAAGATTTTGTAATGCTATTTTGTTCTGGCTCCCTGTGAATATGTACATCTGGAGACATATATATTTATGGAAAATGCTCAATATTTTTTTCCTCCTACCTTATGTCTAAGTAGGTCATGTTGGCAATATTTTGAGTAGCTAATACATTTGAGCCACTGCATTTCCAAGAGCATGTTGGATGTAGCTGTGGGATACACATGGGCATGACAGTCGGAGTCCCCACCTCAAAGTCCTTTAAATGTGGTTGTTTTCTGGGAAACTAGAACATCATAGATCAAAGCAAAGAAATGCAAAGTCAACTTAGACTTTAAATTTTAAAAACCATCTGGTTTTCTTAATAGATGCAAAATGGATAAAATTCAATAATTCTAAATGATTGTACTATAATAGAATATAAGCAACATAGCAGTCGAAAGGAAATTCTTAATAGGATAAATGTGTAGCAAACACAGTTTTTAGTGGATGTCTCAGTGAGTCTAGGCTGCTGTAGCCAACTACCATAGGCTAAGCTACTTATAAGCCATAAACTTATTTCTCATAGTTATAGAGGCCAGAAAGTACAAGATGCTGACCAATTTGGTGTATGGTGAGGGCCAACTTCCAGGTTCATAGATGTTTAGATTTTCATCTGTCCTCATACCGTGGACTCCCGGATCTTTTTTACAAGGGCATTTATCTAATTATTGAGAGCTCTACCCTCATTGCCAAATCACCTACCAAGTCCCCACCTCTTAACACCACATCACATTGAGAGACAGGATTACGATGCATGGATTGGAGTACACATAAATACTCAGTTTATGGCCATCACGAAAATTTAGAAAACTTGCTATCAAAGCCAACAATTCAACAAGTTATATTGCAAAATTTTTCTGAAAGTCCCATTCAATGCACCTAAGAAAAGAAAAGCAAGTAAGAAGCATGAGGCTTTGAAAGGAAGTAAATGCATCAAAATCTACAGCAGAAAAAAATCATTGAAGGGGAAAAGAATCAATCAATGATTACAATTAAAGGGTATATTTTCCAAATTTGATAGACATAAGATGGGCACTTAAAATTTCCCAGATACTAGAAAACATTAGAAAACATGAAGATGCATCCATGTTATTCCTAAACCAACAAAGCTGGAAGAAGCCACAAGGAAGACATAAACACGGAGAGGTAGATGTGTCCATATTTAGGGGACCAGGGATAAAATCAGGGACAATGAGAACCACGAAGGACAATATCCACAATGCCCAGGCAAATACTGGCTTGTGCCTGGAATGCCTTAATGCTATGAAGCCAATTAGTACATGAAGTGATTGTGTTCACTAATCATGTATAACTAAATCACCTGGGATCACCCCATTCCTTAAGGTTTCATTAATTTTCTTTGTGCCCTTTAACAGTCCTTAGAAGTTCAGAGCTAACCTACATTTATCAAGTTCAACCAATGTTGGTCCATAGACTTGAGTCAGAGTTTTTGAGCTCTTCAGAAAAGAATCCCATCTTCCCAGGAAGACAGCCTTCTTCGGGGCCCACACCTCTCTTTTCCCTGAGAGTCAAGTAGCAAGATGCTCATGGACTCCCCATACAACACTGGCTGCAATCCCTTTGAGAGATGTTGACTATGGGAGCCATGTGCCCCCACCCAGCAGGCTACCCGTTCATGAAAATACTACGCATTGTTACCAGGACTTCATGGGTTTCTTGGAGCCTATCCAAGCATCCTCCTGTGCAATAGAAGGCATGTCTCTTCCTAGATGCACCGTGACTCATTACAGTCATGTGAAATAAAGAAGCCCTCCACCGGGACTGCCTGGGATTGCACCTCAGCTCAGTCCCTCAACAGCCCAGGTTGCATTAGTTAAATTATTTGCACCTTAGTTTTGTCATTTGCAATGGGGATCATAATGGTGCCTAACCATAGGGTATTTACAAGGATAAAATGAGACAATAGAGGGAAAGCTCTTGCCACTCCAATTATCACCCCGCAAATGATGGATCGATGTTGCTTATTGTTTTATGATGACTAGTTTTATGAATGTTTTGTCTTTTAATTTTTATTTTGTTTTAGCTTTTTCAGATAAATACCTTTTATAATTTTTATTAGAGTTTCTAAGCCTTGACACTATTGATGTAGAGGGCCAGATAATTTCTCCTCGTCAGTGGTCTTGTCCTGGGTCTTGGTAGATAGTCAGTGGCATACACTCCCACGAAGATCCCAGAAGTTTCTCCTTCAAATTGTGACAACCAAAAATGTTTCCAGATACTTGCAAATGCCCTCTGGTGGACAAAATTGCCCTTGATTGGAGAGACACCGGTTACACTAGTATTTTGAGGGTTTTCTTAATAGCAGAGGGAAAATGAAATCATTTTATTTAAAGCGTTATCATTATTGATAAAAACTTAGTGAGACCAAAAGGAATTATCTTCAAAATGGAGAAAAAAGTAAAAAAGAGAAAGCAAGCCATGACCAAGGACGGGGAACTGAGGGATCAGGATATGGACATAGGAAAAGGTGATTGATGGGAAGAATAAGGGGTGTGAAAGAAGCAGAGGGGAAAATAAATTCTGCAGTGGAAGGAGTACACCAGAAACTTCCCAGGGAACAGAATGGCTGAGCCTAAAGAATACACAACACAACCCCTGGAAGGAGCCAGCAGAGACCTCATGTGAACGCTGGAGAGGAAAGGAGGGACCGAGTCTGCAGACGCCGGGAGAGGTCCATGCCCTGGATTCAGGCAAGACCACCTGAGAGAATCACGAGATGAAAAATTGCAGGGAAGAGACAGGAGATATGGAAAGGGGGGCTCAGGGATCCCCAGAAGAGGGCCAGAGCTAATGTCAGGCTGAGACCCCAGAATTAACTTTTTGAAAATTAACACAGGACACTCTTTCCTGCAACAAATAAAATCAAGACCTTATGTATTTGTAACCAGTGTTTATATAAAAACTCATATGCCTGTAGTAACATTGCTTTGTATTCTGAATAAATGAGTTTATTTGGGGGGTGCAAATGAATTCAATTTAAAAAGTTCCTTCAAAATCATTATTGAAAAGCAACTGAGAGCAGTTAAAACATCAGCCCCAACCAGAAAGAATGCATTCTGCTGGTGAGGTGCGCGGCCCTTACCTTGGATGGTGGCAGCAGACTTGTCATTGTGCTGTTGATTTTGGGAACATGAGTTGTCTGAGCACTTCTCCAATGTCCAGCAACATTACCTACCTGCCTTATCGCCCATCATCTCAACAGTCTCCTGAGGTAGCCACGATTATGGTCCCTACTTTACATCTGAGAAACCAAGAGCTTGATGGTTCAACCAGGAGCAAGCCTGGTTCAACCAAGACCTCAGCTTCTGGGTGAGGATCCAAAGCTTTGCAGTCGTCTCAAATATTGACATTGGTCCCTGTGTTGCTCTCTGGAGACTCCCACCACCCAGCAGGGTTGGGGTGATGAATTCACCCCATCCCGATGGTCACATGTCAGGTCTAAGCAGATTAGAAACACAAAATACTGTGGCTTTATCTAGCATTTAATTGAATGGTGAACGGTGTCACTGAAGGAGACAGGAATGGGGTGGGGAGGACCCAAGTGGGCAGACAGTGCTGCAGCTTGATGTATTATCAGGTTACCCGAGGAAGATATTTGTTGAATAGCTACTATGTGCTGCTCTGCCTGTCAGGTATGCCCATGAAAATCATTTTACTCACACTGATATTTTTAAAAATCTCCCCAGATTGGCATCCTTGACCTCATTGTCCAGAGAGCAAACCAAGGCAGCTAGGCTCTCAAGAGGAGCTGAGACTCAAAGCCAACTAGATTTGACCCCAGAGTCTAAGGTTTTTCCCTCAGATCAAAACAAACACATTAAAACCAAGAATCCTATCCTCTGACATCTCTTCCATGTCTCCAAATTTTTTGCCATGTGTGACCAATTAGCACACTTGGCTAGAACATGGTGCTAATGAGGCCAAGGTCAAGGGTACAATTCCCTCCTGGGCTGAAACTTGATGCTTCCTTCCCACAGTCTCAGGCTGTGGCCTGGACCACAGCTGGTCCCCTCCCAAGAGCATCATAATAGTCACAAGCACAGTTGAGAAAGTCTTGCTAAATCACTGTAACTCCATCCGCCCGGGTGGAGCAACTCAGAGCACATGCCCCACTGACAGTGTGACTGTAGACATAAATAAAAATGAACGTTGCTATTAGTTGAATAAATTAACCATTTTTGCTTACATTCTATAAATTTTAAATGCAGTCTTTATGGCTCCATGGA